>NW_022631129.1:1820-261630 GCF_010015895.1 Lontra canadensis | reverse complement strand
CACACACACACACACACACATACATACCACATCTTCGTTATCCATTTATCTACTGATGGACATCTGGGCTCTTTCCGTAGTTTCGCTATTATGGATAGTGCTGCTATAAAACATTGGGGTAAGCATCCAGCACTGCAATTGCTGGGTCATAGGGTAGTTCTGTTTTCAACTCTTTGAGGAATCTCCATATTATTTTCCAGAGTGGCTGTACCATCTTGCATTCCCACCAACAGTGTAGGAGGGCTCCCCTTTCTCTCCATCCTTGCCAACATCTGTCGTTTCCTAACTTGTTAATTTTAGCCATTCTGCCTGGTGTGAGGTGGTATCTCACTGAGGTTTTGATTTGTACTTCCCTGATGCCAAGTGATGTTGAGTACTTTTTCATGTGTCTGTTGGCCATTTGGATGTCTTCTTTGCCAAAATGTCTGTTCATGTCTTCTGCCCATTTCTTGACTGGATTATTTGTTCGTTAGGTGTTGAGTTTGATAATTTCTTTATAGATTTTTCCTTTATCTGATATGCCATTTGCAATATCTTCTCTCATTGTATCAGTTGTCTTTTGGTTTTGTTGACTGTTTCCTTTGCTGTGCAGAACCTTTTTATCTTGATGAAGTCCCAATAGTTCATTTTTGCCCTTGTTTCCCTTTGGCGATGTATCTAGGAAGAAGTTGCTGCGGTTGACGTTGAAAAGGTTGCTGCCTGTGTTCTCCGTTAAGATTTTGATGGATTCCTAACTCACATCAATTTTGAGGTTATTTTTGTGTATGGAGTAAGAAAATGGTCCAGTTCCATTCTTCTGCATGTGGCTGTCCAATTTCCCCAACATCATTTGTTGAAGAGGCCATCTTTTTTCCACTGGACATTCTTTCCTGCTTTCTTGAAGAACAGTTGACCACAGAGTTGAGGGTCCATTTCTGGGTTTTCTAATCTGGGTTTTCTGATCTGTGTGTTTGTTTTTGTGCTGGTACCATACTGTCTTAATGACTACAGCTTTGTAATAGAGCTTGAAGTCCGGAACTGTGATGCCACCAGCTTTGGTTTTCTTTTTCAACATTCCTCTGGCTATTCGAGGTCTTTCCTGGTTCCGTATAAATTTTGGGGCTATATGTTCCATTTCTGTGAAAAAAGTTGATTGTATTTTGATAGGGATTGCATTGAATTTGTAGACTGCTCTAGATAGCACAGACATTTTCACAGTATTTGTTCTTCCAATCCATGAGCATGGAACGTTTTTCCATTTCTTTGTGTCTTCCTCAATAACTTTTATGAGTATTCTATAGTTTTCTGAGTACAGATCCTTTGTCTCTTTGGTTAGATTTGTTCCTAAGTATCTTGATGTTTTTGGTGCAACTGTAAATGGGATCGACTCCTTAATTTCTATTTCTTCTGTCTCATTGTTGGTGTATAGAAATGCAACTGATTTCTGGCATTGATTTTATATCCTGCCATTTTACTGAATCCTTGTATGAGTTCTAACAGTTTTGGGGTGGAGTCTTTTGGGTTTTCCACATGAAGTATTATATCATCTGCAAAGAGTGAGAGTTTGACTTCTTTGCCGATTTGGATGCCTTTTGTTTCTTTCTGTTGCCTTTAACTTCTAGTACTATGTTGAATAGCAGTGATGATGGTGTACAGTCCTGCTGAGTTCCTGACCTCAGAGGAAAAGCTCTCAGTTTTTACTCATTGAGAATGATATTCACTGTGGGTTGTTCATAAATGGTTTTTATGATATTGAGCTATGTACCCTCTATCCCTATACTGTGAAGTTTTAATCAATAAAGAACGCTGTACTTTGTCAAATGCTTTTTCCATATCTACTGAGAGTATCAAATGGTTCTTGTCCTTTCTTTTATTAATGTAGTGTATCACATTGATTGATTTGTGGATACTGAACCAACCTTGCAGCCCAGGAATAAATCCCACTTGGTCGAGGTGAATAATCCTTTTAATGTACTGTTGGATCATACTGGCTAGTATTTTAGTGAGAATTTTTGCATCCATGTTCATCAGGGATATTGGTCTGTAATTCTCCTTTTTGGTGGGGTCTTTGTCTGGTTTTGGATCAAGGTAATGCTGGCCTCATAAAATGAGTTTGGAAGTTTTCCTTCCATTTCTACTTTTTGGAACAGTTTCAGGAGAATAGGTATTCATTCTTTTTTAAATGTTTGGCAGAATTCCCCTGGGAAGCCAACTGGCCCTGGGGTCCTGTTTGTTGGAAGACTTGATTATTGCTTCA
Organism: Lontra canadensis; assembly: GCF_010015895.1. NCBI lineage: Eukaryota > Metazoa > Chordata > Mammalia > Carnivora > Mustelidae > Lontra > Lontra canadensis. The sequence continues at coordinate 259,394 of NW_022631129.1, read as the reverse complement.
ATTTCCTTGCTGATTATGGGTTTGTTGGGGTTTTCAGTTTCTTCCTGATTCAGTTTTGGTAGTTTATACATCTCTAGGAATGCACTCATTTCTTCCGGATTGTCTAATTTCTTGGCATACAGTTGCTCATACGTTATTATAATTGTTTGTATTTCTTCAGTGTTAGTTGTGATATCTCCTCTTTTACTCATGATTTTATTTATTTAAGGTCCTTTCTCTTTTCTTTTTGGTAAGTCTGGCCAGGGGTTTATCAATCATATTAATTCTTTCAGCTCCTGGTTTTGTTTATCTGTTCTATTGTTCTTTTCATTTCTATTTCATTGATTTTGACTCTGATCTTTATTACTCTTCTCCTGCTGGGTTTCAGCTTCATTGGCTGTTCTTTCTCTAGCTCGTTTAGGCATAACATTAGGTTGTGTATTTGAGACTTCTTTTGTTTCTTGAGAAAGGCTTGTATTGCTATATAATTCCCTCTTAGGACTGCCTTTGCTGCATCCCAAGATTTTGAACAGTTGTGTTTTCATTTTCATTAATTTTTAAATTCTCCTTTGATTTCCTGGTTGATCCATTCATTTTTTAGTAAGATGCCCTTCAGGATCCATGTATTTGAGTTCTTTCCAACTTTCCTCTTGTGATTAAGTTCCAGTTTCAAAGAACTGTGGTCTGAAAATATGCAGGGAATGATCCCAATCTTTTGGTACCTGTTGAGACCTGATTTGTGATCTTGTATGTTAATATTTTGGAGAATGTTCCATATGTGTATTCTGAAGCTTTGGGATGGAAAGTTCTGGATATATCTGTGAAGTTTTTCTGGTCCAGTGTGTCATTTAAAGCCCTTATTTCAGGGCGCCTGGGTGGCTCAGTGGGTTAAAGCCTCTGCCTTTGGCTCAGGTCATGATCCCAGCGTCCTGGGATCGAGCCCCGCATCAGGCTCTCTGATCTGCGGGGAGCCTGCTTCCTCCTCTCTCTCTCTCTGCCTGCCTCTCTGCCTACTTGTGATCTCTGTCTGTCAAATAAAATAAAATAAAGTAAAATAAAATAAAATAAAATAAAGCCCTTATTTCCTTGTTGATCTTTTGGTTAGATGATCTGTCCATTTCAGTGAGAGGGTGTTAAAGTCCCCTACTATTATTGTATAATTGTTGATGTTTCTTTGATTTTGTTATTAATTGGCTTATATAATTGGCTGCTCCCATGTTAGGGGCATAAATATTTACAACTGTTAGATACTCTTGTTGGACAGACCCTTTAAGTATATTATAGCATCCTTCCTCATCTCTTATTACAATGTTTGGCTTAAAATCTAATTTGTGTGATACAAGGATTTCCACCCCAGCTTTCTTTTGATGTCCATTAGCATGATAAGTGTTTTTCACCCCCTCACATTAAATCTGGAGGTGCCTTTGGGTCTAAAATGAGTCTATTGCAGACAACATAAAGATGGGTCTTGTTTTTTTATTCAATCCGATACCCTGTGTCTTTTGACTGGGGCATTTTAGCCTATTTATATTCAGCATAACTACTGAAACATAGGAATTTAGTGCCATTGTATTATCTGTAAGGTAACTGTTAGTGTGTATTGTCTCTGTTCCTTTCTGGTCTATGTTACTCTTGGGCTCTGACTTTGATTAGAGAACCCCTTTCAATATTTTTTGCAGGACTGGTTTGATGACTGCAAATTCTCTTAGTTTTTGTTTGTCCTGGAAGCTTTTTACCTCTCCTTCTATCTTCAATGACAGCCTAGCTGGATAAAGTATTCTTGGCTGCATATTTTTGTTTAGTACCCAGAGAACATTTAAATATTAGAAATATTTCAGGTGATCCCCTAGAATCATACAGTCCCATGTGCACTCATTTTTCTTCAACTACTGGTGAGGCTAGATATCTATTTCTATTTTTTTTTTTTAAAGACTTAATTTATTTACTTGACAGACAGAGATCACAGGTAGGCAGAGAGGCAGCCAGAGAGAGAGGAAGGGAAGCAGGTTCCCTGCTGAGCAGAGAGCCCGATGCGGGGCTTGATCCCAGGACCCTGGGACCATGACCTGAGCCGAAGGCAGAGGCTTTAACCCACTGAGCCACCCAGGCGCCCCTCTATTTCTATTTTTTACTACATTTTTGGGAAATGCCTGCTCATCACTTGTTTCCTTTTTACTAGAGTGTTTATTTCTTATGAAAATGTAAGAGTGCTTTAAATATTAACAATACTATTCTTTAATAATACTCTCAACTTGTTGCAAATCCAGCCACCCTCAGCCTGGACATTTATCTCACCTTACTAGACAGACAGCAGGTGTTCTGCGACTTTTGTCTGCTTGCCTAGGGTTTCTGTATATCAATTCTCTTCTGCATGCTCCTTCCCACCTCACCCCTCCTTTCGTGGCATCACACCTGGACAAGATATTCTGGCCCCTCTATCGAAGATGAGCCTCTGAGCCTATTACACACCCTTTCCTTGTTTGATATTTTTAAACCTTAACTATGCTGACAATCTCACTTATTTTAGGGCCAGGAATGAGGCCAGGCCTAGCCTGATACCCAACACATGGTCAGAGGGCTGTCCTGACACTACATTCCTTTTTTGGAAGTTGCTAATAGAAGAAGACAATAACATTTCAAACATGGCATGATATATTTAAATCATTACAACTCACCTGATTTAAACTAAACTTGAAAATATGCTTCATTGTGAACTTAAAAAATCATAACACAAACACAAAAGAACCTACTTTTGATCCATGCAAATACTGGGGTTGTGCATTAGGCTGTTTATCTCTTTGAAATTCTTGAGAAAATGGTAATACTGTCCGAACAAATCTAAACAAAAAGGATAAAAAGAAAAAAGAAAAGAAATTTAATGGTAGTTCTTTAAAATTCAGAACTTTTCCATTACCAATCAGTTACATCTTCTCCCAGTTAACTGATCTAATCATCACATAGGAAAATTCTAAGAAATCAAATACCATGAGATATAAATACTCCCAAGTATAATACAAGTATCCAGAGTTCATCAAAAGAATGAGAACCCCGGGGTCCTTCCACCATGTAAGCAGTCTCCAAACTCCGGGAGACAGTCTGGTTTACTGGCACCAGGACCATTTCATGCCCATTGCAGTCCTTTGACAAGTGATAATGATCAAGCACTCAGGTCTTGTTGGACATCTGGCCACACCAGTGACCTCATGAATAGGAGTGGGAAGGCAGATACAGTCAGTCATGTCCAGTTACTCAAATCACTAGTTACAAGCTAGCAGGAAGAATGAGCAACCTAAGTACTTATAACCACACTCACAAAACCATGAGACTATGGCTTAATAAAGGATTAGGAGACACTGAAAATCAAATGCTTAGATTTTAAAGCAAATTTGGCTGACTTTCAAATCAGAAGGGTTCATTTAAACATATGAAACTTTTTTTTTTTTTTTAAAGATTTTACTTATTCATTTGACAGAGAGAGCAAAAGTAGGGAGGAGGGGCAGAAGAAGTATGTTCCCCACGGAGCAAGGATCCCGATGTGGGGCTTGATCCCAGAACCCCAGGATCATGACCTGAGTGGAAGGCAGATAGATACTTAACTGACTGAGCCACCCCGGTGCCCCTAAAATATAAAACTTTTATAAAGAAGCATCGTTACGAAAAATATATGGATTTGCTAATTATTAAATTCAAAGACTCTGACACATATTACACTTCAATAAATAAAGAGGGACCTAACTGGCAAAATATCACCAGTGCATGAAATGAACATGAACATCTGAGGGGAGGCCAGTGGCCCGCAGCAACAAGTGTGTGGATTTTGTTGTTATCCTTTAAAGTGCTGAGTTATTTTGGGCAGGCTGTTAACTGATTTCAAGTCAGCTGGAACCTTTCATAATTAGGGTGGCACAGTAGTCAGCACCTGAGGAATAATACTAAGGCAGGGCCTCTGGCAATTCTGTGGAGTGTGTAGGTACTCAGGGAGGAGTGTGTAGGTACTCAGGGAGGTTTCCCCATTCTTGCTGGTAGGACATCAAATGGCTCCTAACTCTATGTCAGCTCTGGGAATTATTTGGCTCACAGCTCCCAAAAAGTTGCTCTTTGACTATCCTTGTGGAGTTTCACCCAGTGCACACACAGTTTAATATTCAAGCAAAGATTAAAGGGTCCCTAACTTGGTCTCAGGAGCTATTTCACTATGTAGCTCTCTCCTCTCCCATACTGCAGATCTGCCATGCAAATCCCAGCTGCTCCAGCTTCCTCAATTTTGAATCTGCCTCCTCCACCAAACAAGACTTCCAAGCTGTATTTGGGATATCCCCCTTCACAATGAGGCCCAGAAAGTGCTTCCAGGCAGAAAGCAGGGAAGTCAGAGGGTTCATGGCCTTTGTTTCCTTTCCCTCAAGGAAACGCAAAGTCTGAGAACAGTGGTTTCATAAATTTTGTCTCATTTTTCACTTGTTTAAGGCAAAAGAGTAAATCCAAACCCTGTTACTCCATTATTCCAAACAACTTTGAAACACCATATATATTTATGCACATATATGTTCTCAATGTAAAGACAAAAACACTGGAAACAAATATTGAATGCCAGTTAGTAGGCTTGTGTTTCATGGTAGGAAGGATCAGTAATTTTGAAACTATTTTCTGCATTTTCTAGAACTGAGCAAGTGAGTTAATATACCAAGAATAATGAAACAGGATTCCCAGTGTAGAAGGGAGTTACAAAAATGGAAAGGGGGGGAGAAAACAAGAATAAGACCCCCCTCCTGGAGCTGAACTGGAACTGAAGATTCCAGTGTGGATTCGTAGATAAAATATGTAGACAGCTACAGAGAAGCCGTGCATACACATGCTTCATGGGTTTGTATACCCAGAAAGATAATTTGGAGTCTTAACTACCAGTACCTCAGAATGTGATCTTATTCAGAAACCAGGACATTGCAGATGTAATTAGTTAAGATGAGGTCATACTGAGGTACAGCAGGCCTTTAATGAGTCAATATGACTCAGGTCCTTCTAAGAGGAGAGACACACACAGGGAAAACACCACATGTCTAAAGAGGCAGAGACTGGAATGATACAGCTACACACTAACAAAGGCCAAAAATTGCTGGCCACCACCTGAAGTTGGGAAGAGGCAAGAGAAGATTCTATCCAGAGTCTTGAAGGAAGCAGCACAGCCATGCTGACACACTGATTTTGGACATTTAGCCTCCAGAGCTATGAGAAAAGAAATTTTTGTTGTTTGAAGCCCCATGGTTTGTGACAATTTGTCAGAGAACCCTAATACGATACATAGTCAGGAACTTCCTAGCTCTGAACATCAAAAGGGTCTAGAAACAATGACATCCCACTAACAATGATCATACCCAGGCTTACTTTTTAATATTAAGCCTAGTTCTAAAATATTCTCCACTAGAAGGAATTCTGTGGAAGTGACAAGTTGCAATGATAGGGCCTGAGAAGTACAAGATAAACATGGAACTTCTTGAGGTACAAGAAGTGCTTCAAAATGATGGGGACAGGGACGCCTGGATGGCTCTGTGGGTTAAAGCCTCTGCCTTCAGCTCAGGTCATGATCTCAGGGTCCTGGGATTGGGCCCCATATCGGGCTCTCTGCTCAGCGGGGAGCCTGCTTCCTCCTCTCTCTCTGCCTGCCTCCCTTCCTACTGGTGATCTCTGTCTGTAAATAAATAAATAAAATCTTTTAAAAAAAATGATGGGGATACCTAATAGGACACAGAAATGACAATGATTTTTAAAAAGCAGTCATAACACACACAAGCACACACACACACATACACACACATCCCCAGCATGTGCTCACAGGGAGCAGAAGCTAAGGGCACATGGAACAAACCTCAAATAGGCGGCTACCCAGTGCACAGAGGCCAAGACAGAGCTGTTACAGGATTTGGACCGTTATTATGAGGCTGAATCACATGAAACTGCTGCTGTCAACCATGCCACTCACCTCACTGGCCACTGTGTTGTTCAGCATAGTAGCAAAGCATAGGTGGGTGAGAGGGTGGCTAACTGACAGATCTTTATATACCCCAACATCCCAGAATGGATGAAAAATAGAGCCAGTGACTACTTCCCAACATCAGGTACAGAACTGGTAACTGCTGTCCACATGCACCTTGAGATCAAGCCCTGAGCTACAAGCAAGTGCCCCAGGTGGGAACTCCAGCCTGCTCTGCAGTCTCCACATGGAAAGCTGTAAGACATGCCCAGGACTACACTTGTAAAAAGAGGAGACTGAAAGGGCTTGAATACATGGACATGAGAAATGATAGGGGACAGTGTTGGGGACAGCAACCTAGTGAATAACGTAGAGGCCCTGAGATCATCCCATTTAGGAACCCTTTAGCAAGGACATCCATGAGGTGGCATGCTCACCGGTTGGTGGAGCCATTGTAGCAGTAGTTGGGCAGGAAGTCATAGTTGAGCTCCCAGAAGACATGGAGGGTGATTCTCCCATAGGGCGCGGACACATTGTGGTTGGCCTCCCGGAACATGGCATCAAAGCTGTCCAGTGTCAGGTACTTGCTTAGCAGCTTGTGGGTCATGCGGTTGATTTCCAAAAGGCCATCCAACTCCTACAGGACCACAAAGACGGGGTGTGAGGACAGAAATGGGCCCAGCACAGTGGCCTTGATTCCCTGCATGGGCAGTGCCATGGCTGGGGGCAGAGCAGAATGGGCAGAAGACAGCAGGACACACGGAGGTGAGGTTGGTGAGCAAGGTGAAGAATACACACAGTGGGGGGTCTAGTAGCCTGCAGGAGCTTGCTTCTTACACTTAAATTCATTATGTCCTCTCCACTGCCTCTGAAACATACCTTTTTACTGTGGTCACACCCACAGAGTCATCATTCTTTCTCCACTGACGTCATTTCTGCATTGTACCCCCCCGGCCTCCAACCACCCACAGGGTACAGACCACTGGGATGTGTCCACCCCCACCCTTGCTGAAGCACTGAGTCCTCAGGCATTAGCCTAAGTCAGCCTAACGTGCCTGGAATTACTCAAAAGCACAGCTGTGTAGCAGAGTCAGCAAGCACATTCACAGATGGCCTTCCAAGCTTTCCTAGTTTGCTCATAAGCACGCCTAGTTCTTTACTATCCACTCCAGCAGCCATGGGCTTTACAGATGGCAATGAGAATGTGGCTGGTCCAAACGGAGGTACACTGTGCATGTGAGTTACACCCCAGATTTTAAAAATCAAGTACGAAGATAAAGAATGTAAGATATCCATGTCAATAATATTTTAATTCTGTGGAAGAATATGAGGAGCACAGCTCATCCTATGTGGAGATGCTCGAACCTGAGTTTGTCGTGCCCACTGCTCACCAAAGCCTCTCTTGGTCTACCCAGAACTGCATCTCTAGAAATGAACAATCTTCCCTGAGTTCTTGCATCTTCACTACCACTTCCCTGCAGGCTTCATTCCTGGGAAATCTATTTGGCTTTGCATGAAATCCTTAATTCATACTTCCTTTCCTTGGCTTTCGGCCGGAATTGCTAGGGGCAAAGCCCTGAGGACAAATTTTCTTTCTCTCATCACTCTGCTCAGATATCCAGAGGATTTTTTCTTTTCCTTTAAAGTCTAATACTTTTACTGCAATATTCCTTAGTGTTGGCCACTTTGAGTCAGTTTTCCCAGGCACATGCCATAAGCTTTTAATATGTATTTTATAGCATGTCTTAATTTTGTTAATATATACATTTTTTTCATTCAAATTTTAGGTAGTGAACATACAGTGCAATATTGGCTTCTGGAGTAGAATTCAGTGATTCATCACCTACATTCAACACGCAGTGCTCATCCTAACAAGGGTCCTCTTTAATACCCAACACCTATCTAGCCCAACCCCACCCACCTCCCTCCATTAACCCTCAGTTTGTTCTCTATCGTTGAGGCTCTTATGGTTTGTTTCCCTCTCTCCTTTTTTCTCTGCCCCTTTCCCATATGTTCATCTGTTTTCTGCTTTAAATTCCACATAGGAGTCAGATCATGTGGCATTTGTCTTTCTCTGAGTTAATTCACTTAGCATAATATACTCTAGCTCCATCCACATCGCTGCAAATGACATGATTTCCTATTTCTTTGATGGCTGAGTAATATTCCATTGTGTATACAGACCACATCCTCTTTATCCATATTCATCAGTCAATGGACATTTGAGCTCTCTCCATAGTTTGGCTATTGTTGATAATAGCACAAGTCTTAAATTCTATCAGTTTTCTTGAAATGCAACTTTTAATATTTATTCCATCCTGTTGCTTTTGTTTTTCTTTATAATATGTATGTTCCCTATATGTATGTTAGATCTTCATTACTATTATTATATTATTATTATTTATTATGTACAATATAGAACATATTATATATATTATATATTATTATTATTATATCTTCTGTATAATTTTTTCAAATACTTTTTCTGTGTTCACTTCTTTTTCATTTTTAAAATTTTTCTTCTTTCATTCTCTTGCCATAGTTACATGTAACTTACTCAGGGTTAGGATTACTTGTTCTTTGAAGTCAATTTAGAATTGTGACTACTAAGAGCAGACACTAAAAAAGCGATTGGATAGGTCATGCTTGATCAGTGCATACCTTTTGATTCCTATGCAATAACAAGGACAAAATTAAAATTAGCTCCAATCCTTGTAACTAGTTTTCCACAAATCTGCTGAACCGGACAAAAGGGAGAGCACTTACAACTATTGATGTCAAGTCTTCACTTTCAAATCGTCCAATAGCCAGTTCCAGAGACTTATACATGGCTGCTGAGACACGCTGAGTAATCAGCCGATTAAGGTCAATGGATCTTCCTAAGAGCTGGAAGATGGAAAAGGGGAAAAAAAAAAAAAACTAACAATAAAAAACAAACAAGGACACCTGGGTGGCTCAGTTGGTTAAGTGTCTGCCTTCGGCTCAGGTCACAATCCCAGAGTTCTGAGATTGAGTCCCATATTGGGCTCCCTGCTCACAGGGAGTTTGCTCCTCTGTCCCTCTCCTTGCTCCTGCTCTCTCTCTCAAATAAATAAATAAAATTTAAAAAAAAGAAAAAAAAAAAAAACCCAAGAAACAAAAAACGTATATATTCTCTCAGAATCCAATTCTAAGAGAAAGAGCAAACAAACAATATACAAAATGTAAACATTTTAGATCAAATGACATATACAGATGTCATGATCAAATACCCTACCTTCCTGGTGCTGAAATTCTGCAAGTCAAAACCATAAAGGACTTTTGTATTATCATCCTTTGCATTGAACTTACACTTATGTCATGGACAGAAACCCTAAGTTTCACCAAACACCCTGGAGACCCTGGGTTGGCAGTGAGGACACCCTCATGCTGCTATTCAGGACCATCTGCCAGCACGCAGCAGCCTGTGCCTGCGGAAACTCTGCAGTGGTACAATGAGTAGGAGAAAATTATTCCTATTTCAGAGTCCTAACAATGTATTTGTGCCTCAATATCATTTCAGTAACAAAAGTATGGGCAAAATCCTGGTGCAAATGTCTCAAAATGTGAATGGTGATTATCTGCAGAATTAAATGGAATTTTCCCTACAGTTTTCTGTACTTTCCCAATTTATGACACATATACACACACACATATTTGTAAGGAAACAAAAAATAAGAACTGTATTTTTTATTTTTTGTGCTGGCCAAGAAAAAGCTCCTCTTCAACACGCAGCTGACAAGTGTTTCTCACCTTCATTCTTTTTTAAAAAGTTCTAACTTTTGGGCTCTTGGAGAGGACCCAAGCCCTCTGGGGCCATGCCTTCCCCCTGGGAGCCAGAGCAGGGTGCAGAGTGCTGCAAGCCTTCCCTTGGGTTTCAGGGTATCCAAAAGAAACTGTCTTTATGATCTCCACACTTTATAAGGATGTAGCCACAGTCACAGAACATACCGACATCGAGTAAAACTCAGTCAGCTCTAAGAAAACCTCACCATTCCAATGCCAGCTCCACCCCCAACCATGACCCAGAAAGGTCTGACTCACCTGCACATGCCTCTGCTTAAGTAGGGTCTCATAGCGGTTAGACGGTGGGAGATGGATTGTTGCCCCCTGATTCTTGCATTCTGATCGTAAACGTTTATCAAGAAGCAAACTAGTATGGAAGAAGAGAAGACATTTCTCATATTCTGTGAATTTTAATGGAAATGTCAGATCAAGTTACCCTAGATTTCATGTCCAAATCATAAACCATACGCACCTTCCTGCCATAACCTTATAATATGCAAATATCTGGTCTGCCAGCTTATAAACAAATTGGTCAAAGCACAGATTCACCTGAAGAAAAAGAAAGCATATATTAGAGTTTTGTTTCCTAAAGATCAAACAAGACAACTTAAAAAAAAAAACAAAAAACAAAACTTTTGATCCAGCAAATTCCATTTCTAGGTATTTCACCAGAAACACTGAAAATACTAACTTGAAAAGATATATGCACCCCCATGTTTACAGAATCATTTACAATAGTCAAGACATGGAAGCAGCCTAAGTGTCCACTGATGGATGAACACATACAGAATTCTCTCTCTCTCTCTCTCTCTCACACACACACACACACACACACACAGGAATGCTCTTCAGTCATAAAAAAGGAAATCCTGCCATTTGCAACTGTATGGATGGACCCTGAGGACATTACATTCATTGAACTAAGTCAAAGACAAATACTGTATAATCTCAATTATATGTGGAATCTTAAAAACAAACAAAGAAAGAAATGAATGCATAGAGAACAGACTGGTGGTTCCAGAGGTAGAGATGAGCAAAATGGATAAAAGTAGTCAAAAGGTACAAACTTCCAGTTAAAAAATGAGTAAGTTCTGGGAATATAAAGTTAAAAGCAAAATTTTTGTTAAGGCAATTAACAAAGGCTCTTTTATTAGAAAAGAAAAACAGGAAACAACCTCATTGTCCAAAAACAACAGATTAAATATTTCACAGTGTGGCCAGGAGTGACCACTACACAGCCACTGAAAATTGTATCAGAACATCCCTTACTAATGGAGAAAAATGCTCCCTGACTCTTAAAGGCAAAGGAATATGAAAAAGTCTCCCTTCATCATGTGCTCCCACTGGCTAATGTGCACTGGATTTGGGTTCTGCTCCTGCCACCAGACTGTGTATCCCAGGAACTGCATGTGGCCTCCCCTGGAACACAGCTCTGGGCACTGGGTCAGGGAGGAGACATAGGATGGATACAGCCTTGTGACTCCACCCCCAAAACTGAATTTTCCTTGCAAATGGAGTTAGCCTCTCCATGCAGAACTCTGATAAGGATACCACGTACTCAAAGGGAAACCAACCCCAGGACCTGCAGGTCTCTGCTATATGCCTACCCTACATGGCCCAGGAGCCTATGACATCTCCCTGAAGAAGCACTTTCTAGTATCTCTGTGAGGAGGCAGAGAAGGACATCTAGATGCACAATGCAATTTTTTGAGGTTAAATGCTCTTAAATCTTAAGGTACAAAATAAGATTTATCTCCTTAGCTGCATAATAATTCCACTTGTAGGAATGTGTCCTCAAAAAATAATTGAACACAGCTAAAAAATTAGGTGCAAGCAAGTTCTTCAAAGCATTACTTACAATACACAAAAATAAAAAGCTAAAATGAAAGAAATAAAATAGGGGTTGGCTTAAACTGTGTTCATAAAAGACAGGTGAGGATACAGAAGTGCTTATGACATGTAGTCAAGTATTATGTTGTAAGACCCCAATAACACATGTGTAGATGCAGAGAGAAAAATACAGATAGAAGGATTTACTCCAAAATGTTTTTTCAGAAGTTCATTCTATTGTTCAAATCTCCTTGTATTATAAAGAAAATTTGCTTCCTTTAATACTCAGAGAAAAGGGAAATTAAAGTTTGTTGAAAGTGCCTGCGCCTTCACCTCTGCCTCAATTTCGTCGTAGAGAAACTGCTTGTTGAACCTGGTGAGGGCATAGTGTGCGCTGTCATTGTACAGGTCCAAGGAGTAGAGGACGTACCTGCAGAGGGGGCAAATGGTCAGCCAGCCTTCCACATAGGGCCCCTCAGCTCTCACATCCCACACTCCAGATGAAATTTAACATTCGTTGTTGACCTCTCACATGAGGAAAAAGAATCTCTTACTTCGGACACCAAATGGGGTTCTTATCAAGGACCCTAATGGACCAAGGCAGATGATCCCACAAATGGGACGCATTTACTTAGGCCATGCCCAGACCCCTGGAGGGTTCACAAGGGCCTCCTGTAATGGCATCTTCTCACTTATGTATGTTTCAAAAACTTTCACCACAGAATACAGTATTTTTTATAATCACAAAAACAAGTTATTTTCTTATTTCTACGAATAAACTGTCGAACTTAATACGAAAAACGTATGAAGATCCTGAGTCCAGAGCTGACCACCATCATGTCCAGCATGGCCAAAAGGCCCTCTCCCCTACCTAGCCCTGTATCTGGACAAAAGGCAGCAGCCAGTAGTCTCCAGTAGTAAGGTCCCTCTGAGGGTGCAAGACCACTTCGACTTCAGAGCAGGAAGGCTGTGTAAGGAGCGGGGCCAAGCTAAACTCCAAAGATACAACATAGAGGCATGCCAAGGCCTTTGTGTTAGATATCCATACTCCTCCTCCCCTCTCTGGTACTGCTGAATGGATGTTACGGCCACTCCAGAGAAAATAGAAGGCCATCCTCCCGGCCACATAAGAATTGACGTGCATGGGAAAAGACGAGGTGCTATACAATTACTCTCTTTGCTGAAGAACCTGCTGGGTCAGTTCCCAGGCTGTTCATAAGATATCTCCCTTTCCTATTACTTTACCTTCGTGGACCTTCTATTTTGAAAGTCTCCAACCCCGTACCCTGGCCTTGAGCCCTGACCTCAAAAGAATGCTATTCAATTAACACTTTCTCTCCCAAATTCATCTGGCTCAGAGGCTATGCCATATGAGAGGCCAGGCCACCTCAACTCTTGCTGACAGAGTCTCACCTGACATGGTGGGACTTACTGACTCTTGCTGCCTGAGTTCTTGATTTTAGTCTAAAGCAAGAAGCCCATTACCTGTATTAATCTCTGAAGTATGACAACTTCAAATGAAGTGCTGAAAACAGCCCAGCCCCTCCTCCATCTCCCAGCTCCCAAATGCCACCAAGGACCCTGGTCATCACAAAGAACTAAGACATGCCCAGAGGGTACTCACTCCATCATTGACGCCTCCTTGGTCTCCAGAATGTGGTCCGTCAGGATCCAGGGCATGGACATCTCGATGGGGAACTGGATCCTCCTGCCCATTGTCAGTTCCAGAAAGAACTCTCGGAACCACAACTGTGAAAGGTCACAGCACTGCTGGAGTGTTTCTTGAAGGATTCAAATGATACCATATTAATCTTCTGCAAGCAGAAGGAAGTTGACAGGACGATCTAGGACAGGGAGGGGCATGTGCAAGGTCCGGCTCCTTCAATCTCAGCCCTGAGCCATGCGGGAGTAGATGTGAGCAGGGAGGGGTGACACAGCATCTCACACTAGAGATGAGACATGAGACATGATGTGGCTGCAAGCAAAGCCACCCTAGACTGTGCACATTCTCGGTCATAAAAAGAGCAGAGTCAGCATCTGGCCCCTGCTGGTCCGGCATGGACAACACCACCCATCAATGGGAACTTGTCAACCCTGTGAGCTTCTCTGAGGGACTGGGAGGGGAGGAAAATGTCCTTTTTAAAAGGAGAAATAAAAACCACATTATTTTATTTTACTTAGGATAAAGATATAGCATTACATGCATATTCAGTTCAAGTTTATCTAATGTAAAATAGAAACAAATGAAAAATAAAAGTGTCCATCATTTGACAAGTGAACAACAAAAGCTTTGGTCTTTACTCTAAACCTGCAGCACTCACAGCCAAGATAGAGGCTTCCTGCTCTGAGCAAGCTGCTGCATGCAGCACCAGAGTAAACATGGACTCCGCAATGACAAAGGGTATCCACCCAGTGTCCTGCTCAATGTGACTGCCACCTTCCACATGTCACTACTCATGGGGACTATTTCTGATATTTATCACTATTTTGTTCTCAAGCCAGGTGACAGATTACCTTCACCTGTGCTTCTGACCTCATATGGGTTACAAAGACCATATTCAAGTCACAGAGCCAGCCACAGGCCCGTGGCCCTCATTCTTCTAAGGGCTATGCACATGGAGGGGACCTCTGGCTGGCTGTGCATTTAAAGCGACAGGTGAGGGACTACCATGAAGGTTAAAACACAGGTCACCGTCTGGGTGTGTGAGGGGACCACAGCAGGGGAAGGTCAGCAGAAGCATTCTAGACGGTGTTAGCAGTGTTAGAACATGCTGGGCCAGATGCTGGTCAGCAGTATCTCTTACCACTGAAATTTATCAAGTGAGTGTAGAAGAATGACTCTCGATGAAATTTTTCTATGTCCAATATGGTGGGCCCCTCAAGGCTACTTCTCAAGGTTTTCTTGGAACCACTTTTGTCTGCAATGAGGGACTCTAGCATGGTTCTCACCATGTAAAGCTGCATTATCCAAGGAAACATTTGTGGGGGGAGAAAATATACATGGTACATTAGTTACACCAAATTTAGATAAACCACAAGAGGAAGACTACTCCGCTATGCCCTGACCAGAGCCAGGCTGGAGTGGTAAGCCTACCACTATACCAGCCCCTAAAAGTGGGTCTGGGCACCCATCTAAGTGCCCAAGTTGGTGCTGCTTGGGAGAAAGAATTTGTAGCAGAGCAGTTCACTTTCGTGCCATAAACATCAACAAGAGAAACAAATGATGTCTTACCACCAAAGGTTAAAAGAGGTGGATAGGTGTAGGACTGCCTCAGAAACGCGTTTACCACATGCAAGAGTCTTTCCATGCCCAAAGACTTGAGCTGCCTCAGCAGCTCGGCAGAGCTCAAGGACTCCGCCATGGTGCGCACCAGGTAGAGCTAGACACGGACAGATGGGTGGGGGAGAGGTGGGAGAGAGCCGTTAGTCACAGGACACACACATCATGGGATGGGGAGACACACATGGGAACAGAGGGTGGGGAGGCTGCATGCACACTGGACAGACCCAGGACAAGCATCCTCCATAACTGGGCCAAATTCCTTCCTCCCAGATATTTGAGAGGTTTCATAAAGCCAACAATGTGCTTTGCTGGTAGTTCTCTGAAAGGCTGGCAGAAGAGATTATAAAAGCCCCCAACAGAAGAACAATGAGTAAGAAGTACTAAGCCCCAAAATGGGAAGAAAAAAGCAGAAGGATGTTTTAAATCAGGTGTGAGAGTCAGAAGAAAGCTGCTTTTGGGGGTCAGGGGTCTGAGCATGCCAGAAGAGAAAACAGCAGTGGTGGCTTAAGACCAGGGACACAAAAAAGCTACATTCTTAAACTTCTAAAAGTTTATCTTCAGAAACGATCATTTTTAGTCTCAACATAGAAAGTATAACCATACATTTAAACACCCACCAGGAAACACAGCGTAAATATGGACACATAGACTTTCACCCACATTTTGGCAATGGGAGTTGATGCAGTCAAATTAAATTCTGCGTGCAAATGACCAAATCTGAGAATCACAAGAACATCTTGGCTAATGCTCCAGATTCACATGGGCAGGGAACAGAGGAGCAAAAAAGGCACAGGCAGTACTTATCATCTTGAGCAGACAGTGGTTATGTCATTTTACTCCTGACCTTGCTTATCAACCCTCAGCTCAGGTTTAGCCCACTTAGGGGAACAGATGGAGCAGGGGGGCAGGGAGAATGAGAACCTGAGTGCTGGAAGGTCCTACAGCGCGCCGGGGTACTTTGATGTCAAAGCCGCTCTTGGGGTCCTTCTCGCCTCGCAGGGCTGGGTCGTTGAAGGGCTCATGCCCCGTCTCCCAGTCGCACACGGTCTTCCTGATGGCCTGCAGGACACTAAACAGTCCCATCAAGTCATCAGTGAGGCACAGAGTGCTGACACCCTCACCACTTTAAAAATCACAGCACTGCCTCACCTAACACATAGCTCTCAGGACAGCCAACTCTCAAACGTGATTTCCTCTGGGGGCGGTGGGGGACATGGTAATGGACCAATTCAAAGAGAAACTTTGGATAGATCATTTTCTGGGGGATATTACTAGCCCCAAAAGATCTGCCTTAGCTGCAGTTTGCATCAATTAACCTGAAAGTGATGTTTTATTTCCTGAACACTGAGTCATGCAAAAGGTGGCAGGAGACAAACCACAAATATCCACCCAGGGAGCTGAAACTCAACTTCCCCTGGCTGATTCCCTGTTTTCTAACAGGAACATGTCACCAACACAACACACCAACACTGTACGAACTGGGCCTATGTCTCAGACACATTTGGAACACGTTCCCATTCCCACCAGGGCTCTACCATATGGAGAGCCCCCCAACCCCCACCACAAGCAGGGGTAGATGTACCCATGTGCCTATCCCATCACCTCGTGGGGAAAGCTCTGGCTAAAATCTGAGTTACTCTTAGACTACACTTCACATTTCCCACGTGGTGAGCCTCCCATTATGGCAAACATGAGCAAAATGGGAAGACTAACAGTATCAAATTTTATTAATGCAAAAAGTCATACCAAGCCAGGTGTCAAACATCAATTATAAAACAACAAAATGAAATCAATATATTTGTGAGCCCCAGTAAGCTTCATTTTACATAGATGTCTCTGAAAGACAACTTGAAAAGGCTGTATTTTTTTTTTAATTAACATTTAATGTATTACTTGTTTCAGGAGTACAGGTCTATGAATCATCTATCTTATACAATTCACAGCGCTCACCATAACACATACCCTCCCCAATGTCCATCACCCACGCACTCCATCTCTTAGGCTCCCCTTCCCTCCAGCAACCCTCAGTTTGTTTCCTGAGATTAAGAGTCTCTTAGGGTTTATCTCCCTCTCTGGTTTCATCTTGTTTCATTTTTCCCTCCCTTCCCCTATGATCCTCTGTCTTGTTTCTCAAATTCCTCAAATCAGTGAGATCATATGATAACTGTCTTTCTCTGATTGACTATTTCATAAAAGGCTATGTATTAAGAGTAAACTAGCTCAAGATCACTACAGGATCTCTGCGATATCTGTGTTAGTCTCTAACCAATTTGTAGGACAGGTCAAAAGGAACAGAAGCAAAAATACTGAAGATGACACACTTGAGATGGGAAATCTGATACTGGGCTTCCTGTCCCCACATGCCTGGTGATGAGAATTATTAAACAGATATTGAGACACTCTCCTGCCCCAAGATAAACACACCCTTGACCCTGCATCCCCACTGCTCAGACATTCTGTAGTTGATTTATTACACATTGCTCAGGTGAATAGTTGGACCTATCGCATCACATTTAGAGAAAAGTCACCGGAAGGGCATCTTCTGGAGGAGGTTGAAGATAAATGCACTGAGCATATTTATGAAAATCTAACTATATAGTTGTTTAATCTTAAACTGATTCTACAGCTTCAGACTCTGAGCTCACAGGGAGGTATTACACTGAGGCTGACCTCTGGATGACGTTCTTCTTCTTCTTGATGGCCTGCCTGAGTGGTTCCCGGAGGGTAACCTGGGAAAAGTCCTGCAGTGCAGCATAGACGGTGTGCCGGATGGCATGGTTGAATACACTCTCCATCCTGCCCATCAGCACCTGCAGACCTTTGATCATGGCAATCACCTGCAGAGGGAGACACAACTGTCAGTGTGGTGGATGTTGACAGGAAATGGCTCCTTCTCAGGTGATGCCAAGTTGCACCTGGAAGCTGCCTCTCCCTCATACACAGCACCTCTGCCTGGCTTCCCATGTTTCTGCTCAGAAGCTGCTGCCTGTAACTCTTCCCAAGAGCCGTGAGCTTAGCTCTATATCAGCAGCTGTCCATGTGCCTGGGTCTGACACCATTAGACCATGAGTGCCTTAAGGACAGTGATGGATCTGCTTGGCTTGGCATGGAGCTAACAGGGGCGTTTAGTAACTCACTCATAATACTCCCAAATGCATAAGGTATATCCCTGTGAAGGACTTTAAAGGAAAAAGAATAAAAAAGATTCATGAAAGCAAGTATGTTATTAGCTGGAAAAAAAAAAAAAGAAGTTTTTTAGAGTTGGTAGCCCAAATCCCATCTATTAAACAGTAACAGTATGCTGAATTAATAGGCATATAAAGGCCTGGAAGAAAATATATACTAAAATGCTTAAAGTTCATCTCTGTGATAGCATCACAGACACTATAATGTCCTTAAGGCACACTCATGTGTTCTGTTTATTTGCTTTAGGGATTTGTTAGGTGGTTCTTTAATGAGGAAAAAAAGAGGCATTTTTATGGGGGAAAAAAAAAAAAAGCAAATACCCCAAATCAAATTCAAACTGAACTGAATTCAAATTCAAATCAACTTGAAAAAAATACTATAAATTCAAATTTATGGGATGTAGGAAAAGGTATGCTAAAAAAGTAAATTTTGAACTCTAGAGGCATAGAATAGGAAACAAAAAGTCTGAATAATAATCTAACAGTCATCATAAACCTGTAAAATGAACAGGAAAATACACCTTCCCCAAACTAGAGGGAAATAAATACTGATAAGTAAAAATTAACAAAACAGAAAACAAGCATATCATAGAAGGTGATCAACAAGGGCATCTGGGTGGCTCAGGTCACCATCCCAGGGTCCTGGGATCAAGCCCCACACTGGGCTCCCTGCTCAGTGGGAAGTCTGCTTCTCCCTCTCCCACTCCCCCTGCTTGTGTTTCCTCTCTTGCCGTCTCTCTTTCTCTCTGTCAAATAAATAAATAAAAAATCTTAAAAAAAAAAAAAAAGGTGATCAACAAAAATAAAGCTGTTTAAAAAAATAAGTAAATAATAGAATTGACAACTTTCCCGAGGGACTAATCAAGAAAAACACAGGCAAAGGCACAAACTACAAACATTAAGAATAAAAAGGGGGGCATTGTCACAGAGTTTACAGGTAGTAAGAGATTATGTGACTATATCAGCATAGGATAAACATACAGATCAATGGAATAGAAACAGACATTTACAGTCAACTGATTTTCAACAACTGTGTGAAAACAATTCAACAGAGAAATATTATTTTTTCAACAAACAGTATCCACATGCAAACAATGAAGTTGGTCTCCTGTGCAGGACCGGGTTAACTGGTGAGGCCTGGGATGATCAAACCCTCCATATACCGAGGAAAGGCCTGTTTTCAGGACTGGCCCTTGGCCAGCTCCAAGGAACTGAGCTCTCAGCCCTGGGACTATCCTGCCTGAAAAAAGTATCTGCGTACACCCAAGGCTCTGGACCACTGCAATACCAGTGTTTATGACAATAATGTAATTTATGGTGAACAGCTATATTTGCACTGGGAGTCTGGAGTCTTGAGTAGCCCAAGTCAATCACGAAGTTGTGTTGCATGCCAACAGTACTGACCCCCAATAAAAAAACCTGGACACTAAGATCTTGGGTAAGCTTCCCTAGATGGCAACACTTTCCATGTGTTGCCACCCTTCTCTGCTGGAAAAATTAAGCACATCCTGCATAAGTACACTAGTACGGGATTCCCAGAAGTTTGCAGCTGGTTTCTCCTGGACTTCGCCCATGTACCTTTTGCTGATTTAAATCTGTCTCCTTTCACTGTAATAAATTATAACCTCAAGTAGAACAGCTACTCAGTCCTGTGAGTCCCTCTAGCAAATCAAGCCTGAGAGCAGTTTTAGGAATCTCTAACATAGTCCCTACCTCATACCATACTGAAAAATTAACTCAGAATGAATCACACATTTAAACTGAAGGGGCAAAACTGTAAAATTCTTAGAAAAAAACGTAAGAGTAAATCTTCATTACCTGGGTTGGGAAATGGCTTCTTAGATATAATATCAAAAGCACAAACAGCAAAAGAAAAAAAAACAGGTAAACTGAACATAATAAAAATTAAAGACTTTATGCTCAAAGGACCCCATTAATAAAGTAAAAAGACAATCAAAGAATGGAAGAAAAGAATATAAATCATATGTCTGAAAAGAAGCTCTTATCTAGAATACACAGAGAACTTAATAAGATAAATAATCCAATTAAAAAATGAACAAAAGATCTGAATAAACATTTCTCCAAAGAAGATATATAAATTGCCAATAAGCATATTAAAATATGCTCAGCATCATAGTTTTTAGGAAAATGTGAATAAAATCATAATGAGATACATTTCACATGTGATAGGATGGCTAGAATCAATCAGACAGACAATAACAAGTGTTGCTGAAGATTCAGAGAAAGTAGAAGCCTCATACACTATTGGTAGGAATATAAAATAGTGCTGCCACTTGGGAAAACCCATCCAGTAGTTTTTCAAAATGTTAAATAAATAGAGTTACCATATGACCCAGCACTTCTACTACTGGATGTATCCTGAAAAGAAATAAAAACATGCATTCATAAAAACTAGTATACAAAAGTTAATAGAAGCATTAGTCTTTTTTTTTTTTAAGATTTTATTTATTTATTTGTCAGAGAGAGAGAGGGAGAGAGCAAGCACAGGCAGACAGAGTGGCAGGCAGAGGCAGAAGGAGAAGCAGGCTCCCTGCCGAGCAAGGAACCCGATGTAGGACTCGACCCCAGAACACTGGGGTCATGACCTGAGCCAAAGGCAGCCGCTTAACCAACTGAGCCACCCAGGCGTCCCAGAAGCATTAGTCTTAATAGAAAAGTAGAAACAACCAAACTAAAAAATCAGCTAAAAAGTAAATAAAATGTGATACAGCCATTCAATGGAATGGGATCCAGCAATGGAAAGAATAAAATACTGATACATGTGTGAATCCTGAAAACATGATGTTCAGTGAAAGAAGCCAATCATAATTAGCCACGTATTGTAGAATTTCATTTATATGAGGTGTTCAGAATGAGCAAATCTATAGTCACAAAGCAGACTGGCAGCTGCCTAGGGCTGAAGGGAGAGGAGAACTGGGGGTGAATGCTAATGGGTGTGAAGTTTCTTTGTGACATAATAAAAATGTCCTAAATTTGATTGTGATTGTACAACTCTGTGAATATATATTTTAAAAAGGCACTGAATTTTTGTACTTCAAGCAGGTTAATTGTATACTGTGTAGAAAAAAAAAACAACTGTTACTAAAATAAGATGAGAATTTATTTTGAAAAACTTTATGACAAATGTTAGAAAATTTTAAGATTCTCGGAAAATTTCCTGAAAATGTAACTTACCATGCCTGAAAATACAACTTAACAAAACTGATACAAATAGAAAGAGAAAATGTACATGGTAAAGAAACTGAATGTTTCAAAAACCATCTCATAAAGGGAAAACTTTACTAGTAAATACTAGCAAACATTGAAAGAAGAAGTAACATGAACCTTATACAAACCCCTTCAGACAATACAAAAAGGGAGCCCCCTATGAATTGTTTTATGAAGCCAACAACCAGAAAACTAGAATGGAAAGTTATAACTAATGACAGTGTATGTTAATTATACTTAAACAAAAATAAATAAATGAATAAATAAATAGCAAATAGAAGTAAAAAAAAAAATGTTACTCTACACAGGTGTTGCTGTGTGCAGTAATTTCCTTCTCTAAAGTACACTATGAAAAGGGGAAAGGAGAGAGGAAGATGTAGGGGAACTTCCTAATAGAGAAACCTGACAATACTTCCTTGGCCAGATGAGCAAGGTCGATACCAACTGTGATGAGTTTGTCAACAGTATGTATTCTTGATGTGATGTGATGGAAATGATGCTTCACACCTCCGTGGTCCAACTTCCCCAAACCTGTAACTCCAATCTAATTATGAGAAAAAGTCACAAAAATACCAACAGAGAAACATCTGACAAAATACCTGACCAGCGCTCCTGAAAACTGTCAAGGTCATCCAAAACAAAGAAAGTCTGAAAAACTCACAACCCAGATGAGCCTAAGGAGATATGATGACTTAATGTAATGTGGGATCTTAGATCAGAACTAAGACATTATGGAAAGACTGAGGAAATACGAATAAAGTATGGACTTTGGTTAATAATAATGTACAATACTGGTTTATTCATTATAATGACACTAATGTGAAATGTTAACAATAAAGAAAAATGGCTGTGGGATAGATAGGAACTCACTGTACCATCTTTGCAATTTTTCTGTAAATCTAAAAATGTTTTAAAATAAAAGGTTTATTTAAAAAAGTGACAGTAAAAGACACTCTCACTCATCAAGTTTGATATAAAAGTCCTAAGCAAAATACTAGCAAACTATATCCAACAATATATAAAGAGGATAATCTGTCATGATTGAGTTGAGTTTAGACCAGGAATGCAAGGCGACCTTAACATCAAACCTGATTTAAAAAAAAAAAAAAATGGGGGGAAAAAGAAAACCCACAATCAGTGTAAATTCACCACATTAATGGAATAAAAGAGAAAAACTCACAGAAGTACTTTACTGGATACAAAGTGTTTAATAGAATTAATATCAACTCATAATAAAATCTCTTAGCAAACAAGGAATGGAAGGCAAGCTCCTTTATCTGATGAAAGTTGGCTATAAGAAACCTACGGCAAGGTGCGCCTGGGTGGTTCAGTCGGTGACACATCTGCCTTGGGCTCAGATCATGATCCTGGCGTTCTGGGATCAAGCCCTTCATCAGGCCCTCCCTGCTTAGCGGGTTGTCTGCTTTTCCCTCTCCCTCCTCTGCCCTTCCCCCTGCTTGTGCTCTCTCTCTCAAATTAAAAAAGAAAAAAAAACCTATAGCAAATACATTAGGTGAAAGGTTGAAAGCTTTCCCTTTGAGATGAAGAACAAGACAAGGATAGCTGGTGCCTCCTATTTAACAAATAGGGGTCTGACCCCTTGTGATTAAAAAAATAAAAACGGAAAGTTGGGACAAATTAAACTGCCATCATTTTCAGATGATTATTATATTGGTAGAAAATCCAATGGATAATTTGTTACAATTAACAAATAGTTTAGACAGGTTGGTAGATATCTGAAAAAAAATACAAAAAAAAGAAAAAAATATGAAAAATAATTTTCATTCTAAATAGCAATGACAAACATTTAGAAAAAACTTAAAACATTATCATCTAATACCCAAATGCCTAGAAATAAAGCTAACAAAAGAAGTTTAAGAATTTTACAGATTATAAAAGAGAAATTAAAGAGAATCTAAATAAATGGAGGGATATACCATGTTCATAAAAGGCTTAATATTCTAAATTTATCAATTCTCCCTAAAATGACCTATATGTTTATTCATATCCACATTAAAAATTTCAACAGATTTCACTGTGAGATATGAAAAAATCATTCTAAGATGTATATGAAAATACAAATAGCAAGAATAACCAAGGAACTCTTGAAGACAGAAAAGCTTACTTTACCAGACACAGAATCAGCTATAGTAATTAAGACAGAGGGGCATGAGAACAAGGATAGACCAACTGACCAATAGATTAGAACAGTGAAAAAAACACATCCATACATGAATGGTTACATAACTGACAACAGAGGTGAGAGAGAGCAGTGGAGGCAGAGTGTTTTAAAAACTAACTTCGGGGGACACATGGATGGCTTGGTTAGAAGAGGGTATGACTCTTGATCTTGGGGTTGTGAGTTCAAGCCCCACGTTGGGTGTAGAGATAATTTAAATAAATAAACAAACTTAAAAAAAAAAAGGAAAAAGAAAAACTAACTTTAGGTGCACTTCAGATCTAAATGTGAAAGCCAGAATAATAAAACATTCAGAAGGTGGTGGAGAGGAATTATAACCTTAGGGTATGCAAAGTTTTCTTAAACAAGACAAAGTCCAACTATAAAAGAAACTCAATGGCATGGAAATTATCTATTCATAAAAAAGGCCCATGAATACAGTACAGAGCTGAGGGAGCCAGAGCCAACATATGTGAGAGCAAAGAACTTGGTGCTAACAGTTGGAAATATGGGGGCTTCTCTCTCTCAGGGTACCAGGGTTACATCCTGTTCCTCTTCTCTCCCAATCAAGAAGATATGCCCCACTCCTGGACACCTGTGAGTGCACCCCTGATCTACCCAGAGGAGCCATCAGTGCAGAGACCAGGAACCTACATTCTATTTCATTGTTCTGCTGGCAACTAAGAAAGATGCAGAGGGCTGCCTTACACAGAAACGACAACATGAAACTGTGCACTGAATTTTACTCAAGTTTTTGCCTTTGCTTTGAATGGGAAGATAGTCTGAGGTGAGAGCAAAAGGAGGAAAAGAAAGCAAACCGTACTTCCACCAGGGCAAACTTCTCCTCACTGGTGTAGTTGTAGCGGGTGGCACGCTCATACTCCTCAGCATTGTCGGGACAGTCCTTGTTGGAGTACTTGTCCGTTGGGTGCACAAGTTTCCATGAATACTGTTGTGGTCAGAAAGGCGGAAAGAGGCACACGGAATGCAAAATGCTTACATTCTGGTCATACTGACATGACTATCACCAAAGTGACCAAAGCTCAGCCTTCTAATATTAGCTGCATCTGAAAATCACACACATACATGCATGCACACACATACACGACACACACATACATTCACACAGTAAGCCCTTCTCCATAAAACTGCAAGACAGTCTGGCACCATGACTTCAGGTTTAAGAAATACGTAGGGTAAAATGTCCTGGATATTTTGTGTTGCATATCCAAAGACTAAAAAAAAAAAAAAAAAAATCATAAAAAAAAATATCATCCTTTCCAATGATCACATACTCATTCAGCTTAGTAATTTTTATCTGGTCAAAATAAACAACAAAAGGAAAAATCTTCTATGACTTACAAGTATCCAAATCTCCAAGAAACTATTTTACTAATGCTAAACAAAAACCAATGGCTGGAACTCTATAGAGAAAACATTTTTTAAAACTGAGAATTAAAAATCATCATAATGGTACAAATTCTGTCTATATGGTTTAAAAGGTGAGGCCCTTTATTTGTAACACACATAAATGAAATGTACTTTGAGCCACCTAAGAAACATTTATAGTGATACAGAATTTTTTATTCCTGGGATCAAAGATAAAAAGTCAATTTGTTCTTGATCCAAAGACCGAAGTTAATGCAGAAAAAATACCAGTCAATTTCTTGGATGATTTTGGGAAAAGCACTTCTAATCAACCAGGGTAGATTTCTTCCAGATCTCCGCATTTCCAAAGAAAAACAAGTACAGAGTGCCTACCACTTCCATCACATGAGCACTCCACTGCGACAGCAGCTGCAGGCCCTGAAGTGCCAGGTCAAACAGCTTCCGGTACTCAGTGTCTGTCTTCTGAGTCTCCTGGCGGCCCGACCCTGTGACAACCTAGAGCACCAGAGGAGCATCGAGAAGTCACCCTATATCTAGAAAAACCAGTTAGGCATTTACCCCATGACCTAGCAAATCCACTAGGAATCTGCCGGAAAGGTGCATCTGCAAAATTATGATGACAGGGGCATAGGAGCCTTTACCACAGCAAAAGGCTGGTAACAGCAGAGCCTTGACAATAGACATTCTGTAGTTCTCCGAGAATGTCTCTGCAGACTGTGCTGGAGGGATCTCTAGGACATGCTGTTAAGAGAACCATGTGCATAGTTACTCTTCTACTTAGCTAATAAAGGAAAACATGCCACATCATGTGCATTTGCTTATATCAAAAAATGCAAAACTTATAATTAAGAATGGTTACCTAAAGGGCAGGAAGGTGTAGGGTAGAAAGGAAAGCAGATTTCTTTGAATATACCTCCTATTGTACATCTGAGTTTGGAACCACATAAATATTTAATATAATTATGATATAAAATTAAATTATGGGACACAAACAATCCCTAAAACTCAGAAGCAAAATGAAAGCATGAATTAAAGTGTATACTGAATTGGGTTCATGACCGCGCTGAAGAACAATGTAGTACAGGTACCTAACAACAAGCTTTTTTGATTACAGTAAGTGCCTGGCATTAAACTTTTGATTGCTGAGGCATCCATTTCAAGGACATCCATCTAGAATAAACAGAGTGCCAGCTATACAAATAGATAAAGAGCCAGGCAGTCCCATCTATGAAGCTCCCCTCTTAGAAAGCTCTGGTTGACCTAGATAACATCACTTGAATGACCCCACTTTAGTGCCCTAATTCCTGCTTTTATGTTTGAAATGTGCCAATGAAGAATAAGTCCATGAAATCCTACGTACCCCACCCTGAGCCCCAGTAAAGGCGGAATCCCAGATCAACATGCCTTCTCTAGCACCACTTCGCTTTGTGGCTCTAGGCATGCCATGTGCCTTCCAGAATTTATAAGTAATGATCCTTCTTTTTTTCAAAATGCCCTGATGGTTGTTGCTGAGGTACATCTTGCAAGCACAATAAGAACCACAAGGACCTGTCCAGCCACAATATTGGCTCCGCTTAGGGAAATGTCTATGGGGGCTGCCAAAGATAGATGAGTCCTTCAGTCATCACTATCAGTAGGCTGAGACCAACACAAAACAAACCACTTCAAGGGACTTTGAAAAACAATGATTTAAAAGAAGGAAGGAAGGAAGGAAGAAAAGAAAGAAAGAAAGAAAGAGAAAGGAACCAATGATTTGTTCTCCATCCCTAGAGGGAGAAATTCTAAGGGCAAAATTAACTTACAAAATAAATTTAAAAACAACTTTTAGTAATTATATTGTCATCATAATACTGTAATGTTATATATTACAATATATAATTATATTGTTTCTAGTAATTATATTGTTATTAGCATTGGTATTGCTATTTTAAGACTGCTAAGTGTATACTAAGATATCAAGTCAAAATATCCTGTAGTCATTTAGGAACCAGGATTCTCAGCATGAAAGCAGGTGGGGGGGGGGGGGAGGAAAGAAACAAAGTAGATGAATTTTAAAAGAGTACTCCAAAAAGTTTACCTTAGATAATGCTAGAGAATCAATTATTTGAAAAACTGATACACATAGCAAT
Source organism: Lontra canadensis (assembly GCF_010015895.1). Lineage (NCBI taxonomy): Eukaryota > Metazoa > Chordata > Mammalia > Carnivora > Mustelidae > Lontra > Lontra canadensis. The sequence goes on along the minus strand of NW_022631129.1, from coordinate 232,423 downwards.
AGAATCCAGCTCTGACTCTCTCTCCTGAAGGAATCATACTGCAGAGAAAGGCTCAGCTGTTAGAGGAGGAGCTGAGGAATGAAAGGACTAGAAGACCATCATGTTGCAGCCCTAATGAATCATATACTTGGCAATGGACGATGGCTGTCCACACTCCAAAGAGAGACAGCCAGACGCTCTAGTAGTCTGCAGCACCACCAATGAAGGCCCAGCTGCACTGAGAGGATGGAAGCAGAGTCTGATCAGGCCTCCAGATCTAATCACCCATGCAGAAGAAGCACAGAAGACAGAAGTCACACCAAAGGACCCCACAGGGAGCAAGAGGGATGGAGAAGGGACACATCTTCAAAGATGTGTCACTAATCAACTACAGTGTATAATACTCATGTGGATCCTGAGACAAATCAAGTTGGAAAAATAAAACCATCCGTGACTCAACAGAGGAAACTGAACAATGACTCTGATATTAAAGAATATCTGAATTTTTTTTTTTTTAGGTGTGATAATGCTATTATAGTCATGTTTAGCGTTGGTGGTATAGTGGTGAGCATAGCTGCCTTCCAGTCATGTTTAAAAAGAGCCCTAGTAAAATGTAGCTTTTGGAAAAAAAAAAAAAAAAAGAGCCCTGATCTCCATAAGACACATGGAAAACCCAAAGGGGGTGGTTGGAACCTCTGATCTATATAGAGATCAGAAGCACATGAGTACAGAGTTGCTTTTGGGTGTAATGAAAATGTTCCAATAATGGACTGTGGTGGTAAACAATTCAGTGAATAAACAAAAACCTTTGAATTATACATTTTAAATGGGCAAATTGTATGGTATGTGGATTAAATCCCCATAAACCTGTTTAAAAGTAAACTGAGCAGAGCATTCAAAGATCTCTTTTTTTCTTATTAAAACTATTATCTTAATTATAAAGGTATTATAGCAGACATCAGGAGCCATATGCGCTGTCAGACACACCTATTTTAAGCGTAGAAATCAACTCTACATGCTGTCTGAGAGCTTCCCACAAATTCGGTTTTCAATTACATCAGCACAGCCCCTGCCTCCGTCTCCACCCTGTGGGCTGTGCTGTCAGCTGGGGAAACAGTGAGACAGCACCTCCTCCTGGGGGCACCAGAGATCTGCTTGGAGCTAGCGTGTGCTCTGAACCATTTGGACTGTCTTCCAGTCATTCTGGTTACATGATGGCTAGTGTTTGCTGGCTGAGGGATAGGGGAGCTCATCATCCTGAAATGGATGGGGCCAACACACAGAACTTTTCCCTCAAAATGTTAATGACCCTACTGAGAATCTTGAGGTACCAGATTCTCAAAGACCAGAGAGGTATGTATGTGGTCTCAAGTCTCCAGGTCCCTCTAAGACTCTGTGTAGCACACATACCGTGGATCATTGCCACATCCCTGACCTCGCTGCCCTGCCCGCTCACATGTGAGAAATGACATTCCCACTGCTCCTCTGCACTCAGAACTCCCCCCTCCTGTCTACCCCACAAGCTGGCAGGGCTGGCCTGGAGCTGTGTTTGGCAGGTAGAGAGAATGTGACCAGCCCAAACAAGGGCACAGAAAACCCAGCTGCCAAGCTGGAAAGAGTTAAAAAGACCCATAGCTAAGAGACAGTGCTTCCTCCTAGCCCCAACTCCAGGCCCTCCTCCTCTGGGCACCGAGGATATACCTTCCCATCCAGCCAAAGGTTCTCACACACCTCTGGCCTTAAGTACTGGCACAGATGGGCACTGAAGGCCCACTTACCTCGCTGTTGCTGTAGCGTGCCAACTCTGAGATGAATCGCATATGGTCCTCCCGGATCTGGATCATCTGCTCACAGATGTTGTACTGCGGGCTGCTGCTGGATGATGTGCACGTCCATCTGGCAGTGAAGGGGAAATGTGTGTTACCTGAAGAGGTGCCTGCAGAAGATTCATGCTTCACAATGCGGGGTGTCTGGGGACACAGGCATAGCAGGCACACAGGATGGCCCACTGGTCCTGTACCCTGGCCAGGCTTGGAGAGAACATGAATTCTCAGCAAAGAAACAGCTGGGCCAGCCCCATTCCCCTATGTCGGAGCCACTGTCCTACCTTCTCAATCTGTGTTTTGGAAAAGGAATTGTAATTTCTCCTTAATCAGCCAACTTCTTTCAAAAAAGCTAAGAGCTGTTGCTACATCACCCTTGCAAGGAAGGGCCCCTTAACTCCTAACTCCTATCTTTTATTGCTCACATATGAAAACATAAGCTATAGCAGAAAACAAGTCTGCCAAAGACTCAGAAAAGTTACCCTTATGGGGAACTCTAAACTGCCATTACTTGGAAGTTAGACAGTGTTGCCATAACTACTTATGTGCACAACACACCACTTCAGCAGCAAACAGATAGTCAATTTAGTAGAAAAGAAGCTTATTAACAGGGCACCTGGGTGGCTCAGTGGGTTAAGCCTCTGCCTTCCAGCTCGGGTCATGGTCTCAGCATCCTGGGATCGAGGCCTGCGTCATGCTCTCTGCTCAGTAGGGAGCCTGCTTCCCCCTCTCTCTTTGCCTGCCTCTCTGCCTACTAGTGATCTTACTCTCTGTGTCAAATAAATAAAATCTTTAAAAAAAAAAAAAAGAAGCTTATTAACAATTAAAGCTGTTGGAGGTCTCAGGCAGAAAGCATGGGCTTTGGGGCTCTGACCATTGTTCCCTCACACTCAACACCAACACTCTCGCCATGTTTTTAATGAGCTGGTCCTCTTTGCTTGAAGAGAAGGGATGCAGGTTATCCCTTGTCAAAATAATGGGTACATTGTCTCAAGCTGCATCCCTTTCTTACTTTCTGATTCAACTGTAGGATGATGCAATGATTATGTCGGCAGCATCCAAGGTGGCTCCGAGTCTACAACGAGCATCTGAGGCCCAGATTCTATAATGGATTCCGTCCTCCATATACCTGCCACCCATGCAGGCTCCCAAAAGCATGTCTACCTCTGGCAAGGCCCTGCAGCCCAGAACTTGACTGCTGACACTGCACCCTCTGACCACCCCTTCTGGACCCAGATGCTGGTGCAGGGCTGCTGGGCTGGGCTCTCAAAGCTGACTGCTACATGCTCAGTCCCATCCCAAGGTGGCTGTTAAACATACCCATTACCACCAATTAAATGCTATTGACTCATATCAAAAACGTCCAAATAAGAATGCAAAACTCATTGTTTCCTGATTCTCTTACTGGTTTTGCCATTACCTATCATCTAGAGCTCATCTGTGTTAGGCTAGAAGCACTGTGTAAGGAGATGTACTAGAGATGTCACATTGTTAGCTTGCAGTCAGTCATGGCAGGGGTATTTACATCATGGAAAGCAGAGCTTAAATTGGTGCTGAAGCAGAAAGAGGTTTCAGTTTAATGAATGTAACTTAGAGGAGAATGAGAAATCACCTAACTGGATTTAAAGGCAGATTTATTAAGAAATAAGCTAGGACAGAGCTCAGCAAACTTCAGCACAGGCCAAATACAACCTGCATTTGTATGGCCCTAGAGTCATGTAAAATGGTACTTATATTTTCATTGTTTAAAAAAAGAAAACCACAACAACAGCAAAGAAGACTATATGACAGATACCACATGTGGCCTGCAAAGGCTTAAAGTGTTTACAATTCAGCGTTTATTTAAAAAAAAAAAATTTGGCTGACATCTGAGTAGGCAGACTGAGATGTAACTGCATTTTTCAAAATCATGGCTGAATTGCAACTGTTGGTTGGCTACAGATACACGTGTTTGACAAGGGTCAACAAAAGCACCCTGCAAGACTCAGCTGGCTATGTGGAATCTCCAGAAAAATAATGGTACGTTTTTTATCATCTGTAATTGTGAGCCAAGGATCCTTTATGACAATGACGGGCTAACTCTCTCTCTACAGGACCAGAAAGTAAATAAATACTTCAGAATTTCCAGGCTATTTGTCTCAGTCACACAGCCATTGTCTTCTTTTTATTTATTTATTTATTTATTTATTTTTTAAAAAACCCCTTAAAAATATAAACACCATTCAAAGCAACTGAGATCTTACAAAAACAGCCCTGGACTGGATTTGGCCCTTAGGTGATAGTTTTATAATCTCTGTGATATAAATGCAAATGTCCTCATGCCCCCAGCAGGGCTAGTTGTTAGGCATTTACCAGCACAATACTTTTGAGCTTGTATATTCTCAACTCATTCTACCCAACAGAACTCTCTGAGATGATGGAAAAGCTCTGTATCTGTGCTGTCCAACACGGTAGCCACTACCGAACATTTGAAATGTGGATGTTTTAACCAAGAAAATTAAAAAAAATTTTTAATGAATTTAAATGTAAGCAGTCACCAGTGACAAGGCCTACCATATGGGGCATTTGGTTCCAGATGGTTAAAAATGTCAAAGGTGTTCTCTCTAGATAAGTAAGTGTTATAAAACCACAATGAGAACATTGCAGAATGTTCCAACTGGACAGCTCACTCTCCTCCTACCGAGATTTATTTTCCTCATAGTGGGCGCTGGTCTTGATGTATCTTGCCAGTTCTATTTGCATGTCCCCGAACAGTGGAACCACCTGGAGCTGCTATATTTAAAGAACAAAAAAAATAAGGTCACTATGTATGTTTAGTCACCAAATACCATCACAAGACTGAGTAATGCTGGTAATTACTATGTGCTGAACACTATCTCTGTAAATCATTTACTAGAAAAAAATTGTAAGGAACTTACATATTCACTTTAAGAAGGACCATATACAACTGTAGAACCAATATTCATAAAACCAATTCAAACATTAAAATTAATTTACCTTGCTGCTAGACCCATGGTCATTAAAAAAAAAATCAATTGCATTTCTATATACTAGTACCAAATAGAAAATGAAAATCTAAAGAGAAACAATTTGGGGCACCTGGGTGGCTCAGTCAGTTAAGTGGCTGCCTTTGGCTCAGGTCATGATCCCAGAGTCCTGGGATCAAGCCCCAGGTCAGGCTCACTGCTCAGTGGGGATTCTGCTTCTCCCTCTGCCCCTTCCCCCTGGTCCTTCTCTCTCTCTCAAATAAATAAATCAATAAATAAATAATCTTAAAAAAAAAAAAAGGAGAGAGAGAGAAACAATTTGTAATAGAATTTTTAAAAAAACTATAAATATGTATGAATAAATCTAACAAAATATGGCCAAGACCTCTAAACAAAAATACTACCAAAAATTCTAGAGAAAGTTTTGAAGTTCTAAGTGAATGGAGAAATATATCAGGTTCATGGATTAGAAGACTTTGTATTCTACTCCCAAAATTGAGCTATGGAATTGATCTATGGAAGCCCAAACAATATTCCAAGAAGAAAAATGGTTTATGGGTAGTGTGTATATATGTGTGTGTATATGGAAATCAGCAAGCCAATTTATTTGAACAGTAAAGGGATGACACCCAAGACAATCGTGAAGAATGTAACTTGAAGGTTTTCTGATAAGCAGATCTGTTCTGTTACCAGAGACCTTGTATACATTAAGTCACCTGGATGCCCATAATGGGGAAAAGAAAAAGATCTAAAAATGTCAACCCCTGTTCCTCACATCATACATAGAGGTCAGGTCGAGAAGGAGTATAGATCTAGATAGAAAAGGAAATGGTGCTGTTTCTAGAAGGTAATAAGAAGGAAATTCTCATAAGCCTGCCCTATACAAAGATTTCTAATAGTGGATATTAAAGGGATGTCTGGGTGGCTCAGTCAGTCAAGCATCTGACTCTTGGTTTCAGCTCAGGTCATGATCTTAGGGTCCTGGGATCAAGCCCCACCTTGGGCTCCCCACTCAGTAGGGAGTCTGCTTGTCTCCCTCTCTCTCTGTCCCTCCTCCTGCTCTCACGTGCTCACTTAATAAAATAAATACATCAATCTTTTTTAAAAAAGTAGATATTAAAGATTGATATACTAGACTACAATAAAATTAAGAACTTTTGTTCACTTAAGACACTCTTAAGAAAGTGAAAAGGAGAGCCACATAGGGCAGAATGCATGTATTTTAGAACACATGAACCCAACAAATAACACGTACCTGAATACATAAAGAAACTTGAAATGACACTTCACAAGACAACACACAAAACACTAATAGAGTGAAAAGTCACCAGGGAAATATCAACTAAAACACAAGGAAATACCAGCCAAAAATATCACAATGATGCTCTTCAGGATGCTCTTTCCCAAAAGAGTGACAGTGCCAAGTGTTGGTGAGGATGTGGAGTGGTGAGAATGCAAATCAGCAGTTGTTAGGCTGTATCTAACACTGAAAATATATATGCCTGTGGCCCCTAATCCTAGCCCTGGATATACATATGTTCAACAGAAACATGCACAGACGTGCACTAATCAAAGCAGCATTGTTTGTGCCAGCCAAAACTTAGAAATGACCTCATGTTCATCAGAACAGACTGGATAAATAAATTGAGGTGTTATCATAAAATGGACACCACGAAGAAAACCTAAGGACTATCTATAGCTGCGGGATCTCACAGGGATGAATTTAATGAATGAGTGAAAGTAGCCGGATGCAAAAGAATACACATAGCCATGATTCCCTTTACACAAGGTTCAAACCCAGGCAAAACTGATACAGAACAGGAGGGAGGATGGCCCCCTTTGCAGACAGAAGCCAGTAACGTCCCCCATCCCTGCTGCCTATGCCCACATTTCCAGATGTGGGTCACAGAATTTACCTCCCAAAATTCAAATTGTTCACACTTGATAAAAAGGCTTATCTAAAAAAATGTAACTCACCTTGAAGTACTTATCGATTTTGGATAAGTTTATTCTTTTCTTGGCATCAAGTTTATAGATGTTGCTGACACTTCCATCCATCAAGTATAGACCGAACCCCATAACCTGAAAATCACAAAATGGCACAAAAAACTCAGCCCTGCAAGTTTAACTACCCTTAAGATCATAAATGAGAGTTCACTCTTCTTTCAAAAAGCATTTTCACAAGTTCCTTATAAATAAATAGCTACCCCTTCATATGAAGCTATTCTTCTATGTGCGTCATTTCTTGCGGCTATTTTAAAGTCCTCCCCGGGCACAAACACCACCTCCACCTCTCATCAAGCAAATGCAATACTAAATGTGGATTTCCATAAACATTCATGGCCAGAGGCTCCTGCTCAGATGGCACAGACAATTTCTACCGTCACAGAGTGCTCCACTAGACAGTGCCCTCCAGCACGGTGCTCTCCTGCAGGAAGAGATACTGGGTTGGGCCCACTCTTACATGGAAGGTTTTGGGCTGACAGGACACCTGGCACAAGGTCCTTCAGGGCTATTCTCCCCAAAGGTAGAAAGCAGAACAAATGCAATGGCAGAACTGGCTTCTCCTCTTTCCAGTAAGAAATGTCACTGAAACCTCCCCAGGACACCTGGGTGGCTCAGTCAGTTAAAGCACCTGCCTTCAGCTCAGGTCATGATCCCGGGTTCCTGGGATTGAGTCCTGCATCGGACTCCCTTGCTCAGTGGGGAGTCTGCTTCTCCCTCTATCCTCCCCCCCTGAATGTGATCTCTCGCTCTCTCCCTCTATCTCACTCAAATAAATAGGTAAACTCTTGAAAAGAAGAGAAAAGAAAAAGAAAGAAAAGAAAAGAAAACCTCTCCAATATGGTGAATGGCCATGTTCTTGACCAAAAAGAGTCTACAATAATCATGGAGACATAGTATTCTTAATTCCTAAGAATCATATCCTTAACAAGCAGAACCTGAGGTAACCTCTGCTATAAGAAGCTGAGAAAAGCCCTTGACCCCAGACCTCCTTACCCATGGGCACATTTTCCAGAGGGTGGCATATGATCCCAACTGGCACTGGGGTCAAGCCTGAGACACAGTCACAGGAATGTGTTGAGAGCCTGTAGTGCATGCTGTGGGCACCAGAGAAGATACTGTGTACACACACACACACACACACACACACACACACACACGGCAAGCATGAGAATAAAAAAAGGTTGGCAAAAGGATCATAATCAAAGCACAGCCTCTTCTCTCTACAGTGATGTAAGCAGTCATGCCCACACACGTACTTTGAGAAGCATGTGTTTCTCGCTGGGTGTCAGGTACATCCTATTCTCGTAGTAATCCACACACAGATTCACGATATCAGCGAGAAGCTCTTCATAGCCAGAAATCACTTCAAGCTGTTGCTGCAACGACTGAAACACAGAGTGTGAGATCCATGGCAGGGACTGTTCCTGGGACCCCAGACCCCAGCAATGCGTCCCATCAGCCAGAGCAGCAAGAGTACGAGCCTTACTTGTGTGATTTTGTTGTGGTTGGCCAGGAACATGGACAGATTTTGTGATTCCTGGATGGACTGTGGGTCTGCCATTTTCCGTAAAAACTGAGCAGCCCTTTGAAAGCAAAAAAAGAGTTAAACAACCAATGTGCTTAATGATTTAAAAAGGGGGAGGGCAGGGAAAATACAGATTACTTTATCTGGTGATAGTTACCTGTAAAAATGCGGGTCTTAGTAGCTAGTTATAATTTCAGCCTCCTTGAGCTTGTCTACCCTGGAATCCAGGTCACTCTTTTGCCAGCCTGGACAGCTCACCACTTCAATGTCCACAGCTGATGGACTTCCTCAGAGATCTGGCAGTGCTGACCACAGGCCTTCCTGAAGGGTCCCTGTATACTGGCCTCTCCCCACGGTTATCTGTTCCCAACTCCGAGAAAGACTGCCTCCCCCTCAGTGACTCCCACTATGTGGTAAGGAAGATGGTCAGCACTGTCCAGGTTCTCTGCCAAGAATCTTCCAGGTCACCATGCCTCTCAAAAGTCAGGGACCACATATAGTTTTGGTGCCAAACCTCAGAGATAGAATCCCAGTTTCCTCCACCAATATGCTGCTCAATCTTGGATTAACCTCCTGAACTCTCCTGAACCTCACTTACCACATCTATAAGAACAACTGTCCATCTGTCCTACTCACAGGGCAGATGTGAGGGGAGAGGGAACAGCATACACATAATTACCTATACATTCAGGTCCAATAAGACTGCAGGGTACACCTGAGTCCCTCCCTGGGTCTTGCAAAGCAATGCAAAGGTAGGTATGAGCATTGTGCTCATCTGGGGAGCCCCCCAAAAAGTTTAGTGGAAACTGGCCACATAAGAACATGTCTGCAACCTAAAAACTTGGGAGTTTTAATGAAGAATTCTCATGGTAAAGACTGATAACCTACACCAACAGTCATTTACTCTGTGCCTCTTTAGAAATAACCCCCAAATTTCCATGCTACAGCAATGTGCATCATGTCCACATGACCAATGGTTGAGCCATGAGATATAATGAAAAACACTGCAAGGCACTTAGAATTTTACTTATAAAAGTTAGTATGACCCCTTCTATCCTCCTTCCTCCCTGTAGACTGGAATGCAGAAACGATAGCTGGAGCTCAAGCCACCATCCTGGGCCATGAGATAACACATGAAGACAGCAGAGCAGCAAGACAGCAGGAGCCCTGGTGTGAACACTGTGGAATCTTCTCATTAGCTGCAGACCATCTACCTCAGGACTTTCAGGTGAGAGAGAAATGATCTGCAACCTTGTTTAAGCCACTGTTATTTCTGCAGGTTTTTGAAAAATTATAGACTTAAACCTAACATGAACTCTGATAATGATAACATTCTTTTATATATATATATATTTTTTTTTTAATTTCTTTTAGCGTAACAGAATTCATTGTTTTTTGCACCACACCCAGTGATCCATGCAATACGTGCCCTCCTTAATACCCACCACCTGGCTCCCTCAACCTCCCACCCCCCACCCCTTCAAAATCCTCAGATTGTTTTTCAGAGTCCATTGTCTCTCAAGGTTCACCTCCCCTTCCAATTTCCCTCAACTCCCTTCTCCTCTCCATCTCCCTATGTCCTCCATGTTATTTGTTATGCTCCACAAATAAGTGAAAACATTAACATTCTTTTTTAAAATGTTCACTTTACTGATTTGAGTAGTTGCTAAGACTAATGAAGGGGTCAAAAATACTGTTTTCTATTTTCCTCAAGCCTCACCATAACCCCATGGGTTATCCTGGCATTTATACTCAGAAGATTAGCTATCGCTATGTGCAAAAAAATGTTCGAGTGCAAATATGTGAGGGCTGAGAGAAGTGACAATAGGATGATGGGGGTCCCAAACAGAGGTCACAGGAAGAAGCCACAAGGCAGGAGGGTTGCCCCAAGCCCCTCTGTGCTCAGGAGAGCCTGGTTGACCTTGGAGGGGGTGCTGGCCCCCACACACATACCTTTCCAGAGAGCAGTCCCATCTTTATACTATTTTATAGACTGGGCTTTCAGAATAAAGTTGCCGCTACTAAGGAAAGAAAAAAAAGCTTTTTTGAAATTGAAAACCACTGATGCTGTCTACCTCCTCTACTTTCCTAAGTCAGAAAGGTTTAAACAGCTGCTCAAAATCATGTGGCAAGGGACTTTTGTAGCCAGGAGAAGAAGCTGCTCTCCTGGGCAGGGTTCTATCCTCTACCCTCAGAAGCCCCCACGCTCCACCCAGAGTCAAGCTTACTTACAATCCCACAAACACATCAGATAACGTCAACTCCAGGCTTTCCTGTTCAAGAGAGGTTAACAGATCAAGATCACCAGAGCTAACTCTAGGTGATGGATACATATACTTAACTTCATTATGGATCAAGCTTAAACCCTGGGTGATCTAGCCCAACTCCTACCAAAACCTCATCCTCAAATCTCAGTTTGGCACCATATCCCATGCTGATTTTATTTTAAAGACACGGCAACAATTTTATGATTTCAGATACAATGTTAACTGCAGCCTATTCCAATGCAAAGTAAAATCTCATCAAATTTAATTTCATAGTCAAGATTCCTATCAAGCAGAAGAAACAGAAGTCAGCATCTCATTCCAGCTACTCATGCCTTCAACAGTACCAAGCACAGATTAATAACTAAAGCAAGTCTATTAGAAGAGAGTTTGCGTTTCTCTGATCGACCACCCTCCATCTTCCTGCCACCATCTGCCCCTCACAATTTTCCAGAAGCACACTACCATGCCACACCCACCTTTCCAATTCTCTTCTCCAGAAGGTCTCTCTAGCTCTGGAAAAGAGCTAGTCTCAGGGACCTGAAAGCTCAGTATGACTCCATGACAGTCCACAGGCCAGCTCTGCCCACTGCTGTGATGGTGTGTACCTTCCAGGGACATGTAGCCAGGAAATGACATACACAGGTGGCGCCTTCAGGCTGTAGAACCTGCCTGTGCCCTTACCAAGATGCCTACTGAGCCAAAAGCCTTGCAGTGGCCCTAAGCCTCTGTAACAGGGACTTGCGTACTTCTGTGTTCCCACACGAGCTGAGCACCCACAGGTTCTCAACAAACCTTTGAGGATGACCAGATCCCACTCTAGTGTCATGAAACTACAACGTACACACCCCTGTGAGGACACACCTTGATGCATCACCACACACATAAACTGCCAGGTACTTCACATAACTTCACATACCTAGGTTTGTGTATTCAAACTATCCCGAGGCTGCCAAATAACTGCTAACAACCAGCTGCACTATTTCAGCACATGAGATGCACACCTACTATGTGCAGAGCGTGCATCTCACCAGGAACCACCCTGCCTGCCAGAGCACTCTCTGCAAGGACCTGGGTGAATGAGGTCAAAGCTCACCTCTTGTATGCCGAGTGGTCGTTCTTCACGCTGCACTTCATATTCTTCAGTTCATCCAGCACAGCAAACATGTTAATGAACTTGCCCAGCGTGATCAAGTAGGCTTCAGACACGAAGTCCTTCCTTCTCTCCGCATGGCACAGGCGTCTCACCTCCCCACAGAATCGCTCAATGGCATTTCTCTGAGCAGAGGAGTGGAGGGCGTAAAGGCTGTTATCAGTGACGGTCTAACTCCATGCCTAGCTTCAAGCATGTTATCTGGACTCACTATTCCTTTTTGATGAAATACCCACCCAAATGAGTGGATTTTACAGCTCAGTTAAAGAAACTTGTTTCTATAAAGTAATTTCCACATGCCTTTGCTCAGTGACAATCATTATTTATTTTCTACTTTAACAACTACATCCTAAAACAAAAGAATCCGGTTGATTATACAAGCAAAGTTACTGAGAAAAATGCTCCAATAGAAGGTCTATAAATAGACGTTTTAGCACTCAGAGGTGAAAAGGGGTGTTAGGGAAATTTTTCTTCTTGACAACCCTGAAGATAAAACAAAAATTCTTCTCCTAGTAAGTTCAATCTTCTTCCTTTCCTGAAGAATCTATAATAAAAACTTCATACATGTCCAAAATAAATCTTTAAAAAACTATCAAATCTCCTTCCTGTGGCTACTCTGCCTAACCAGTGGGCCAAAGGAGCCAAGGCAGAGCAAGGACCACTAAGTGGACAGTTAGGAGAAGCGGAGAGAAAGAAAAGACCTGAAAAACAAGATGAATAAAAAGTATGAACTGGGGCGCCTGGGTGGCTCAGTGGGTTAAGCCGCTGCCTTCGGCTCAGGTCATGATCTCAGAGTCCTGGGATCGAGCCCCGCATCGGGCTCTCTGCTCAGCGGGGGGCCTGCTTCCTCCTCTCTCTCTGCCTGCCTCTCTGCCTGCTTGTGATCTCTGTCAAATAAATAAATAAAATCTTAAAAAAAAAAAAAAGTATGAACTGACAGAATGACAAACACATTTGGAACTAACAGAAAACAGTCTTCATGGAGGAAATACAAATTTACACTCAAAGAGACAAGAGAAGTGAAACACAAAAGAGGTATTTATTCTAGAAGGGTCAGTAAAGCTTTAGACTGACAAAGGCTTTGTTCCTTTTTGTCTCAGAAGCTGTTATGGTTGCTTTAATTCACATGCACTTTATTTAGTAAGTCATGGTGATGGGTGAGAGTGGGCCAGATTCCTACTTCTCTGCATTAAACTCCTAGGATTATTTCACTGTTTTACCTGGAAGTACATAAAATTCATCAGTTTTGTGACCTCAGGCTCCAGGACCTCTACGGTTTTCTCATAAATTTCCACTCTATTAGGCTGCTCGTTACATTTCACCTAGGAATAAACAAGTATGACATAAAGAGGCTTCAACTTAGCTAGAAGTGAGAGGGCAGGGCACTGTTAGGGCAGAGCCAGCAGTGCCAACCCACTGTAGGGTGGAGTGGGGTGGGGTGGGGGAGGGGGATAGGGCTGGTGGAGTGGGGGTGTGGTCTGGCTGAGATGGGGGAACCAGAAGGGTAGGAGCATTGTCTGTAGTGGGAAAGAGGGTGCCGCATAGCCAACAGGGATGGAGTGAGGCATGGCTGGGATGGGGACACCTGTGGGATGGCCCGAGAGCAGCTCCTCCAGGTGTACAGCATGACCGCGTACTCTTGGCCCTCCTCCAGCATTTCATTCTGCAAGAGAATGAAATTTACACAGGGCAAATCAAAGGTAAGCAGGAAAACAATCGTAAAAAAGGAGACGCGATTTTGCTAAAGTCCCGAGGCATAAACATTCCTGACTCTCACTTTGAGGGATAGACAAGTACCAAGAACTGCACACCAGCAGACAGTTGGTAAGAAGCTGGTGACGCTGCAGTGCAGCACTGTAGCCATAACGCCCGCCCAAAATGCTCCCGTGGTTTCCCTTGGCTGGAGAGGAGCCAGCATGCCCCAGGGCACCTGCCACAGCCACTATTCCTCAACTCCACTCACCCCTAAACAGCCTGCTGGCACTGCAGACCTCAAGTTGAGAACAGGGGCCAGTATAGGGTAGATTTGCACAGGGTCTTCAAGGCCTTACCACCAGGCTACAGAGAGCCTCTGGGCTCATAAGACTGAGGCAACTCTGTCATCCCTAGTGCAGGGGAGGAAAAGCTAGTATTTCTGCAGCACTTAAAATCCAGAGAGAGTATCCATTAAAGACTGCCATTATTTTAAAAACTGCTTTCGTGTCTACTCCTTTCACATTGTTTTCTTTGGCAAAAATGGTAAAAGGTGCCGAGATTTTCTAAACGTGTCAACTATATTTCATCATGTTCTTGAGATCCTTTAAAATGTTTACAACTTTTGACCCAGTAACTTCACTTCAACAAATCTAGCCAATGGGAATAATGATGTGTTTGGAATGATATTCACCACTACATTTTTTATTACAAAGAAAAAAGGGAAACTAAGTAAACATGCAAAAATAATTAAACTGAGGAAGTTTACAAAATGGGACTTGACAGCTATTAAAAATTACTTTATCTGGCACATTTTCATAACATATGAAAAGTTTGTGAAATCATTAAAATGCCTACCAACAGTATAATTCATTCATGCAATCTGAATCACATTTGAGTATATTACTGCTTGTATGAGTACAGGTATAAATAATGAGAGAGAACGGACTCCCTCTAAATGCTGACAAAGGTTTTCTCTTTGTTTCATCTACAGATGTTCAATATTCAGAAAGAACATGTATTATTTTTATAGTAAGAAAAACAAAGCCTTCTCTAAAAACATAAGGCATTTTCATCCACTGTCTTCCTTTTTCCTTACTATATACCATATCAGGATAACACCAAAAAAGTGTACATTTGCCATCACAGGTACTCTTCCCCCAAGGAAAACAAAAACATGCAGAAGGAATTACCATGCTAGAATGGACAGTCGCCTGTTCAATATATCTTGCAATACCAGTAACAAATGCATTTCTGTCTTCAAAGTTAGTGTTGAAATTTGGCTGAAAGGAAGAGAAAAACCATCATGTGGAGGTCAGCATTGTACTACACTTGATCTTAGCCAAAAGGCCGAGAAGCGATGGAGGTCAGCATTGTAGGTAGTGCACCCCACTCCTACCCAGCACAAACCTGGTAGAGCAGTGAGGATGGTGGGGGCTCAATGCAGGGCTGCTGGTCAGGCAAAGGCAGCTCTTCCAGGAGGTCCACATTGGACAGTGCATCCTCCAGTGTCACCTGGGCCGCCATCTTGGCCTATAACAAAACACAAAGCCACCTGAGCTGTGAGGAAGGGTGGAGATACTCTGACAATCATTCCAAGGTGGGGAAATCAGAACCCCACTCGCCTGACCCCTCTCTTGAGGGCAATGGAGATGGCTGAAGTGATCATGGCCAATCTCTCCTAGCCTTGCTCACAAAGGAGTCATGATGTAGCCTCTTCTGGCCTCCAGGAATGTCAAAGTGTAGGATACATGGACCACCACACATACTGTTGCTTCCTGTCACCCTTCCCACCTTGGAGCCATTGTCCCTAGTAGGCTCTCTGGGAGGGTCTGACAACCCCTCATGGAGCCAGAGGAGGGAATGTCCTCTTCAACAGTATGTCTGCCCCAACGAAGCCAGCACAGCCTCCTAGGGGGCAATAGTGCTTCCCTGCCTACAGACACTTCCCAGATGGTTCCTCTAAGCAAGGTTACACACTAACGATAAAGATGGTAAAGGTCAAAGCTCTTCCTCCAGGGACAGCCTGTAGGGACTACTAAGGTGAGTGACGAGGGTCAACATGAAAAAGGGAGGGGGCTGTTGGCAAAGGACTGAAAGCACAAACAAGGCCCCGTGCAGGGAAGCACAGAAATGGAGGTGGATGTCATCTAAACACATCTGTGCCAGCTCCAGGGGAGAGGAAACAGCACACACCAGCCTGCCTCCTGCTGAATGCTGCTCTGACCCTGGATGGGATACAGGGAATAGTAGCTCCATCCCCAGAGGCAACAGAGCAAGAAGCTCTGAACCCAGATGGGACATGTGGGGCAACTCTGACCCCAGATGGGACATGTGGAGCCACTATATGTATTGTAAGGAAAGAGCAGCAGGCAGGTTGGCAAGAACACTAAATGGAAGAGGTACCCAGTTGCTCCTCCCAACACTGGGCGCCAGACAAGGTGTGGGTGTAGAAGTGCATGGTGGAACTAGTTACTAAACCCTGAGCTAATGGCTAAAGAACCAAAAAGGGAACCCCAGGGCACTGGAAAGCCCCAGGGACAATGTGGAGAGGAAGAAATCTCAAAACTGCAAGCCCATAAAGTTGCTCATGAACTTTGGGCCCACCCCCAAGCTGTATGTGTATGAATCTGATCCTCTCACACAACCCTTGAGACCATAGCTGGCTCCCAGATGGCAACAGGAGGCACTCATGGGACAGACACAAATGGCACTGCAGAGGCTCTGAAACAGAACTGACACCAAATCATACCCCAGAGAAGGCAGGTCAGAACCACACCTAAATTGAACCAAGTAGTTTGCCTGGTAAAATAAAAAATCAGCATTCTCCCAGGACTTAAGATCCAGAATCCCATTTCATAACATCCACAATGTCCAGTTGCAGTCCAAACTACTTAGCACACAAAGAACTAAGAATGTCTTAACTCCTATAGGAAAAGATGATTAACATATACTGACAATGAAAGAACACAGATATTACAATTATTTAGCAGAGTTTAAAGCAATGACTATGAAAATGCTCTGACAAACAATGATAACACTCTCAAACGGAAAGAAAAAACAATCAAAAGCAAGGAAAAAAAAGATACCATATAAAAAAAAAATTTTTTTAAACTAAAAAGTACCATACTAAAATTTAAAAAACCCCCTACACAAGCTCAAGGCAGAAAAAGATTCCATGAACTTGAAGACAGAACAATAGAAATTATCTAATATGAACAATAGAGAAAAGGTTGGAAAAACATGAGGAGACTTGGGGGACCTTTGGTACAAGAGAAATGGCCTAATATTTGTGTCATTAGAGTGCAAGGGGTGCAGAAAGTGGGTGAAAACAATGGCCAAAAACCTCCTACATTTGGCAGAACACCCATGTATGAATTCAAGAAACTTAATGGATTCCAAAAAGGATAAACCTAAAGGAATCCATACCAACGGCACCTGGTAGTCAGTTAAGCATCTGCCTTTAGCTCAGGTCATGATCCCAGGGTTCTGGAATCAAGCCCTGCATGGGGCTCCCTGCCCAGCGGAGAGACTGCTTTTCCTTCCCCCTGATTGTGCTCCCTCTCTCTCTCACTCACTCACTTTCTCTCACTCAAATAAAAAATCTTAATTAAAAAAGAAAAGAAAGAAATCCATACCAGACACATCATAGTCAACTGTTATAAACTAAAGTAAAGAAAAAAAAAAATCTTGAATGAATAATCACAGGGCTACATGGCACAGCATAAGGAACAGTCAACAATATTGTAATACTGATGTATCAGGACAGATGGTAGCTATACTTGCCGTGAACACAGAATAATGTAAAAACTTGCCAAATCACTAAGTTGTACACCTGAAACCAGTGTAACATTGTGTGTCAACTATACTCAAATTTAAAAAAAAAAATTAATTAACTGGTGAGGGGCACCTGGGTGGCTCAGTGGGTTAAAGCCTCTGCCTTCGGCTCAGGTCATGATCCCAGGGCCCTGGGATCGAGCCCCGCATAGGGCTCTCTGCTCTGTGGGGAGCCTGCTTCCTCCTTTCTCTCTCTCTGCCTGCCTCTCTGCCTGCTTATGATCTCTGTCTGTCAAATAAATAAATTAAATCTTTAAAAAAAATTAACTGGTGAAAAAAAGAAAAAATATCTTGGAAAGAGAGAAAAAATGCTTTATGCTTTATTACCTAGAGAAGAACAATTTGAATGCCTGTGGATTTCTCCTCAGACAACAAAGAGACATGAGAAAGTAGAACGACACTTTTTAAGTCTACAAGAAGTGTCAACACAGAATCCTACAACAAATAAGAATATTCCCAGATGAAAGAAAATAAAAAGGATTCATAGGCAACAGGCTAATCAAAGTTCTTCTAGATAAAAGGGAAGTAATATCAGAAGGACTTGGGACACAGAACAAAGCAAAAGCAATCCAAAGGTTAAACAGGGAGCAAAGAGAATAGACTTTCCTCCACAGTTCTTTAAACAATGTTTAGGGGTTGAAATAAAAAATTAAAACACTAATAGCGTTTTACTGATTATAAATGTAATATGTAAGAGAACTATGACATTAGAGGGGAGGCAAAAGGACCTACATGGTAGAAGATTTTTACATTCCACTTGAACTGCTGAAATACTGATTTGAAGTACACCAAAACGTTAAGCGTGTGCTTTATAATCCCCAGAGCAAGCAAAAAACAAAACAACAACAACAAAAAATACCACCAACAAAAAAACAAACATGAAAAGCAATATAACTTAGGAAACAATCTATATAATAAATTATAATGGAATACTAAAAATGTTCAGACAATCGAATAGAAGGCAGGAAAAGGAAGCAGAGCAATGAAAAAAATAGGGATCCTCTCTCTGCTATTTAAGGACATAATGAGAAGTTGCAACATAGAAAAGGTCCTCTAAGTCTGTGACCAATTCCAATATGTGGCTTTTTTCCCACACACCACCAAGTAATTCTTGAATACCAACTGGGTGTCCTACAATTCAGCTTAATTCTGACACTATCTACAAGCAGACAACATCAGATCCCACAAGTTAAGGACTCAGTCCTACAAGGCTGCCCCCTCCTCCACTTCAGATACCAATCAAAAGTCCGGGTTCTCTAGTGTGCTTCTGATCAAGCACATAAACCAAAGGTTCCCATGACCCCCCTCCTTGGGTTCAATTAATTTGCCAGAGTAGCTCACACTACTCAGGAAAATGTTCTACTTACTAGATCACCAGTTTATTATAAATGATGTAACTCAGGAAAAGCCAGATGGAAGACAGACAGAGGGCAAGTTATTGAGGAAAGGGTGCTGAACTTCTATGCCCTCTCTGAGTGCTGTACACTCTTCCCAAATGTCCACATATTTCATCAATCCAGAAATTCTCTGAACTCTGTCCTTGTGGGCTTCCTTACATGAGTAAGAATGACTGATTAAATCACTAGCGGTTGTTGGCAAAGGATTTAACCTCCAAGGTCAGGAAGGTGGAAAAGTTCCATCCTCTAATCACATGCTGTATCTCCTGACAATCAGCCCCCCTCTTAAGGGGCTTTCCAAAAGTCACCTCATTACCATAAACTCAGGTGTGGCTGAAAGGCATTTGTTATGAATATCAATATCTTCATTACCACTTAAGAAACTCTAAGGGTTTTAGGAGCTCTCTGTCAGAAACAGATAAAGACCAAATACATATTTCTTATTAAAAATCAGAATGTTACAGACCCTCACCAGACAAGACCATGCTGGGACCCTGACACCCTGATCTCAGACTTCTAAGCCTCCAGAACTGTGAGAAATAAATTTCTACTATTAAAAAAAAAAAAAAAAAAGTTTGTGTGTGTGTGTGATGTCCAAACATATCAGGAATTACACTGATTTTATATATATATATATATATATATGTATATATATATATATATATGCTAGCAGAAGAGTAGGAGACCTTAGTTTCATCTAATCCCAGGAATTCAGCTAGATAGTTATCAAATCATTCTGAACACCTGTGAACTCAACTGGAGAACTAAAAAAAGAATAGCTGCAGCTCTACAAATAGAAAAGCAACCACTGGGGCGCCTGGGTGGCTCAGTGGGTTAAGCCACTGCCTTCGGCTCAGGTCATGATCCCAGGGTCCTGGGATCGAGCCCCGCATCTGGCTCTCTGCACAGCAGGGAGCCTGCTTCCCTTCCTCTCTCTGCCTGCCTCTCTGCCTACTTGTGATCTCTGCCTGTCAAATAAATAAATAAAATCTTTAAAAAAAAAAAAAAAAGAAAAAAAGAAAAGCAACCACTTTATACAAGAATGACAAGATGAAAAAACTCACCTCAAAAAAGAGAACGAGAGGTAGTACTAACTGCCAGGGACCTAATCAGTATGGACATAAGTAAGATGTCAGAACTAGAGTTCAGAATAACGATTATAAAGATACCAGCTTGGCTTGAAAAAAGCATAGAAGACACCAGAGAATCCCTTTCTGGAGAAACAAAAGAACTATAATCAAGTCAAAATCAGAAAGGCTATTAATGAGACACAATACAAAAATGGAGGCTCTAACTGCTAGGATAAATAAGGCAGAAGAGAGAATTTGATATAGAACACAAAATAATGGAAAATAAAGAAGCTGAGAAAAAAAAGACAAACAACTACTGGATCACAAGAGGAGAATTCAAGAGATAAGCGATACCATAAAATGAAACAGTATTAGAATAATTGGGATCTCAGAAGAGCAGACTTTAAAAAAAAAAATCTGAGCACACTAAAAGCCAGCGATTGTCAGAAAGGATGAAAAAATCTTTAACTATATGCCAGCTATACGAAACTCACCTCAAATATAATGACATATGTTGAAAGTAAAAGGGGAAAAGATAAACCACGCAAGTACCAGTCCAAAGGAAGCTGGAATGGCCACGTGAGTAGTAAACTTCAGAGCCAAGAAGACAACCAAGGATAACGAGGTGGACTGCGCAATGACAGAAGGTCATTCACCAGGGAGACAGAACAATGCTCAATGTGGATGCATCTAATAGGAGAGAGAGCTTCAGACTACATCAAGCCAACACCAACAGGACTGAAAGGAGAAG
This sequence comes from Lontra canadensis, assembly GCF_010015895.1. Lineage (NCBI taxonomy): Eukaryota > Metazoa > Chordata > Mammalia > Carnivora > Mustelidae > Lontra > Lontra canadensis. The sequence continues at coordinate 211,938 of NW_022631129.1, read as the reverse complement.
TAAATCCGTAAGTGCCCTGGTGACAGCAACAATTTTGTCCTTGACAGGAAATCAGCCAGAACACAGAGGAACTGAATACTGGGACCTAGGGGGCCTAAATTGGCATTTACACAAAATTCCTCTTGACAAAAGATCTCTACTCTGTATGTTTCTAACTATAAATTTAAAATGTAGCAGGTAATTTTTCAAAATATCTGGTCCTTTTACAGACAAGGAAAACAGCCTTTTAAAAACTTCCATGATCAACTTCCTTCTATCATCAGGACTTCCCGTTCCGCATACTTAAAAAAGAAGACGCCCAGGATAGCAAAGCACTGAGTAGCAAGGGCTGGTCATCGCCCTTGCCACTGCCCTTGCAGGGTCAGTGTGGGGAGTCCCAGTGATGGCTTCTGAGGCACCAGGCTGCCAAATGACATGCCTCCTACGGATCCAGCCCTGAGTCCCACTTATGGCCCTTGGCATGGCTGGAAACCATGCTGTGCCAGGAGAGGCCTGGGGGCTCCTGCAAGCCTTCCATACCCTCACGCCACCCATGCAGTCACTGAGAAAACTGGTCAGGCCAACCACCTAGGGCAGCCACACTGCCCATGTGACCCATCAGTCACCTTGGCCTCCTGCCCAAAATGCACAGGACCCTTCCTCCTCCCCCTCCTCTGTCCAAAAGAGACCACCCTTAGGGGGAAGAGGTAGTGCAGGAGGCTCACAGACAGGGTGAGTGACATACTTAGGTCACATACAAGGAAAAACATAAATGTTCAACTTAATCCAAGTAAGTACTTACGGACACTTTTCTCATATAAAAATAGCAGTATTTGAGTGGTACATACACACAATGAGATATAATTAATAAGGAAGGAAATTTTCACAAAGGCTACAACATGGATGAACCTTGATGACATCATGCCAAGTGAAATAAATCCGTCGCAAAAGGACTAATAATGTATGATTCCACTTACGTTAGTACCTAGAATAGTCAAAGTCACAGAGAGAAAGTAGAATGGTAGTTGTCAAGGGTTGGAAATGGGGAGTTAGCGTTTAATATGTAGAAAGTTCCCATCTGGGAAGATGGGAAAAATTCTGAAGACAGTGGTGATGACTGCACAATACTGTGAATGCACTCAATGCCACTGAAGTGTACGCTTAAAAATGGTCAAAATGGTAGATTTGACCTTACAATTTTTAAAAATCAAGACCAAAAAAAGCAGCAATACTTATTGTACATAAATCAGGAAATATGGAAAAGGAAAAAAAAAAGCCATAATTTCCCCATCCCCCACAGAAAGAAGATAATATGATACAAGCTGTTTTGTAAGCTGCTTTTTTCTTCCAACTTCCATAAAAATATCCAAGTTGTTGAACATTTAACTGCAGCACCTTTTGCACTTTCTGTGGACCACTAGCCAAGGACCTGCTATAGGTCACTGCTGTTCTTTCCCATCTGTCACATTTTCATATTTCATCTTTTTCAGTCATAAACATTTCCCTAACAAACACTCTGCCATGTGGAGCCCTGTAGTTGCCATGAACACACATGCACACACACGTGAGTCCCCTCACAAACACTCCCATGTCTCTCCATCCTGTGCCTCTTCCACAAATGCATTTCTGCATGGCCTCTGCCTCAACCACAGTAAGGAAAGGTGGGAACAGTCAGCTCTGGGTCCAAGCTTCCAAAGTCTTGGTCCTGACTTGTTCTTTGACACCTCACAATTCTACCTCCAAGATTTCTTTTAAATCCATTTACTTTTCTCCATCTCTAATTGCCACCAACAAACTCTATCCTTATCGTGGGTATCACACTACTCTAGAAACAAAGTGCACACTCAGTGCAACCACTCTGGCCACAAGAACTCGCCCCTTCCTGTCTCGTCCCCTCAGGCCCACTGGAGTTTTCTCCCAGTGTGACATCTGCCTCATGGCCACTGGTCCCCTTCCCTGCTCACTGCCAATGCTGCAGCCAGCCTCCACAAAGCTTGTGTTGTGTCCCCAAGACAAGGGACCCTATCTCCCTAGCTGTCACATGACCCATGGGGCAGAACCTCCAATTGCACCTGAAGGAGTGATGAGACTTTCTAACCAGCTTCCACGATGCCAAGGCCCCAAACCATAATTAAATGACTTATCTGGAATGGTACTCAACCCTGCCAGCGCTGCAAGGTGGGAATTTACAGTTTAACAACTCCATCACATTTCTATCTTCACCAATTCAGTTCACATGAATATGTACAGAGGTGTACACCAGTTGGGCGTCTGGTCACAGCAGGATGGCTTGTGACCACAAGTACAAAGGGAAGAACATGTGGGAGCAGAGAGTGAAGGCAGCCATCTGCAAGCCTAGGACGTTGGAAGGAATCAACCCTGCTGACACCTTTTTCTCAAACTTTCAGCTTCCATTAACTGTGAGACAATACATTTCTGTTGCTTAAGCCACCTAGTCTGTGGCATTTGTTCCAGCAGGCCAAGCAAACTAACACAGAGCTGAGAATGACTCAAGAATTGCCCCAACAGGAGAGGAGTCAAGAGGGTGGAGAAGTAGCAGGCTGAGATGACATCAGGTAGCAGGAGATCAGCTAGACAGCTTATCACACCATTCCGAATACCTACAAATCCAACAGAAGACCGAAGAGAAGAAGAGCAGCAATTCTAGAAACAGAAAATCGACCACTTTCTGAAAGTAGGACTGGCGGAGAAGTGAACCCAAAGCAACGGGAAGACAGACCACAGGGCTGGGGCTGGCTCCCGGCAAACAGCAGAGCAACGGAGCACAAAACCAGAACTTTTAAAAGTCTGCTCCACCGAGGGACATCACTCCAGAGGCTAAGCCGGGGTGAAACCCACGCAGGGACAGCGTGGTCTCAGGTCCCGTGGGGTCACAGAAGGATCGGGGGTGTCTCAGTGTCGCAGAGCTCACAGATATTAGAGCAGGGAAGCTGGCTACAGAGACGGAGCCGAGGAGTGAGCTCTTAATGTGGGATTACCTTAAATTGTGATCCGCAGCACAGGCCACTGCTCTATGAGCAGGGACCCCACAAGATCCGGGGAGACCCCCCTGGAAGAGCGCAGGGATCTGCAGGGTTTGGAGACTCCAGGCGGGGCTGTGTGCCAGAGACAGAGATGCGTGGTCACGGGCTGTGAGCTCAGGGCACAGCCGGAGGCCAGGGAGACTGGCGTGATTGAACGCTTTTCTCCCAGGGCGCACTGAGGAGCAGGGCCCCGAGCTCTCGGCTCCTCCGGACTAGAGATTGGGAGGCCGCCATTTTCATTCCCGTCCTCCAGAACTCTACAGAAAGCGTTCAGGGAACAAAAGCTCCCGAAAGCGAACCCGAGCAGATTACTTAGCCTAGCCCCTCGTAAGGGTGCAATTCTGCCACGGGCAAAGGCACTTGAGAATCACTACAACAAGCCTCTCCCACAAAAGATCAGCAAGAAATCCAGCCAAGACCCAGTTCACTGACCAAGGTGAACAGCGGAATTCCAGAGGAGGAGAAAGCAAAGCATGGAATTCATGGCTTTCTCCCCATGATTCTTTACTCTCCCAAAGTTAATTTTTTAAAATTTTATTTTCTCCTTCTGCTAAATTTTTTTTAACTTTTACTCTTTCCTCTGTTAACGTTTTTTAACGAGTTTATCTTAACAATAACTTTCATTAAAAAAAAGAATCTTTCTTGAACCTTCCTTATTATAGTCATTGTATCTAACTTAATTTTTTGCATATATATAGGGTTTTTTCTTCTAAAAAAATCTGGGATACAACTTCTTCTAATAGATCAAATTATACCCTAAATCTAGCACAGGGCTTTGTTTTAGTCTCCAGCCTGAGCAAATTCTCTCTACTTTCTTTTTCTTTATTCTCCCAACCAACTTATCTTATCAGCTCCTTTTTTAGAAATTAAAAAAAATTTTTTCAACTTTATAGTCATATTCCATCCCTTCATCATGTTTACCCTTATATATGTTTTTCATTATTTAAAATTTTGGGAGGTAGTTTCTTCTGAGAGACCAAAGTACTCCCCAAATTAGGTGGGTGACCCAGTTCTACTCACCAATCTAATATATACATATTTTTTCTTTTATATATATTTTTTTTTTTCTTAAAAAAAATTTTTTTTTCTGAATTTCTTTTCACCCCCTTACTTCCCCCCACAATTTGGGGTCTCTTCTGATTTGGTTAAAGCACATTTTCCTGGGGTCTTTGCCACCCTTTTAGTATTTTATTTGCTCCTTCATATATTCTTATCTGGCTAAAATGACAAGGTGGAAAAACTCACCACAAAAAAAAAAAAAGAACAGGAGGCAGTACTGAAGGCTAGGGACCTATTCAATATGGACACTGGTAATATGTCAGATCTAGTGTTCAGAATGACGATTCTCAAGGTGCTAGCCAGGCTTTAAAAAGGCATGGAAGATATTAGAGAAACCCTGTCTGGAAAAATAAAAGCCCTTTCTGGAGAAATAAAAGAACTAAAACCTAAGCAAGTTGAAATTTAAAAAGCTATTAATGAGGTGCAATAAAAAATGGAGGCTCTTACTCCTAGGATAAATGACTCAGAAGAGAGAATTAGTGATATAGAAGACCAAATGACAGACGATAAAGAAGCTGGGCAAAGAGAGACAAACAACTACTGGACCACGAGGGGAGAATTCAAGAGATAAGTGAAACCATAATATGAAACAACATTAGAATAATTGGGATTCCAGAAGAAGAAGAGAGAGGGGAGCAGAAGGTATATTGGAGAGAATTACTATAGAGAATTTCCCTAATAGGGCAAAGGGAACAATCATCAAAATCCAGGAGGTGCAGAAAACCTCCCTCAAAATCAGTAAGAATAGGTCCACACACTGTCATCTAATAGTAAAATTTACAAGTCTTAGCAACAAAGAGAAAAACCTGAAAGCAGCCCGGGTCAAGAAGTCTGTAACATAAAATGGTAAAAACATTAGATTGGCGCAGAGTTATCCACAGAGACCTGGCAGGCCAGAAGGAACTGGCATGATATATTCAGAGCACTAAACGAGAGAAAAACATGCAGTCAAGAATACTATACCCAGCTAGGCTATCATTGAAAATACAAGGAGAGATAAAAAAAATTTCCAGGACAAAAAAAAAAACTAAAAGAATTTGTAAACAGCAAACCAGCTCTAGAGGAAATATTGAAAGGGGTTCTCTAAGCAAAGAGAGAGGCTAAAAGTAGTAGATCGAAAAGGAACAGAGACAATATACAGTTAATAGTCACCTTGCAGGCAATACAATGGCACTAAATTCATATCTCTCAATACTTACCCTGAATGTTAATGGGCTAAATGCCCCAATCAAAAGACACAGGGTATCAGAATGGATAAAAAAAACAAGACCCACCAATATGCTGTCTATAAGAAACTCATTTTAGACCCAAAGACACCTCCAGATTTAAAGTGAGGGGGTGGAAAACAATTTCCCAAGCTAATGGACAACAAAAGAACCCTGGCGTGGCAATCCTTGTATCAGATCAATTAGACTTTAAGCCAAAGACTATAATAAGAGATGAGACAGGACACTATTCATACTCAAAGGGTCTGTCCAACAAGAAGATTTAACAATTTTAAATATCTATGCCCCTAACATGGGAGCAGCCAACTATATAAACCAAGTGAGAACAAAATCAAAGAAACACATCAACAATAATACAATAATAGTAGGGGACTCTGACACTCCCCTCACTGAAATGGACAGATCATCCAAGCAAAAGATCAACAAGGAAACAAAGGCCTTAAATGACACACTGGACCAGATGGGCATCACAGATGTATTCAGAACATTTCATCCCAAAGCAACAGAATACACATTCTTCTCTAGTACACACGGAACATTCTCCAGAATAGATCACATCCTGGGTCATAAGTCAGGTATCAACCAGTATCAAAAGACTGGGATCATTCCCTACATTATTTTCAGACCACAATGCTCTGAAGCTAGAACAAGAGGAAACTGGGAAAGAATCGAAATACATGGAGACTAAAGAGCATCCTTCTAAGGAATGAATGGGTTAACTAGGAAATTAAAGAAGAATTGAAAAAATTTATGGAAACAAATGGTAATGAAAACACAACAGTTCAAAATCTGTGGGACACAGCAAAGGCAGTCCTGAGAGGAAAATATATAGCGATACAAGCCTTTCTCAAGAAACAAGAAAGGTCTCAAATACACAACCTAACCCTACACCTAAAGGAGCTGGAGAAAGAACCACAAAGAAAGCCTAAACCCTGCAGGAGAAGAGAAATCATAAAGATCAGAGCAGAAATCAATGAAATAGAAACCAAAAAATAGACAAATCTACGAAACTAGGAGCTGGTTCTTTGAAAGAATTAATAAGACTGGTAAACCCCTGGCCAGACTTATCAAAAAGAAAAGAGAAAGGACCCAAATAAATAAAATCATGAATGTAAGAGGAGAGATCACAACCAACACCAAAGAAATACAAACAATTACAAGAACATATTATGAGCAACTATACACGAGCAAATCTGACAATCTGGAAGAAATGGATGCATTCCTAGAGACATATAAACTACCACAACTGAACCAGGAAGAAATAGAAAACCTGAACAGACCCATAACCAGTAAGGAGATTGAAGCAGTTATCAAAAATCTCCCAACAAACAAAAGCCCAGGGCCAGACAGCTTCCCAGGGGAATTCTACCAAACATGTAAAGAAGAATTAATTCCTATTCTCCTGAAACTGTTCCAAAGAATAGAAATGGAAGGAGAACTTCCAAACTCATTTTATGAGGACAGCATCACCTTGATCCCAAAACCAGACAAGGATCCCATCTAAAAAGAAAACTACAGACCAATATCCTTGATGAACACAGATGCGAAAATTCTCACCAAAATACTAGCCAGTAGGATCCAACAGTACACTAAAAGGATTATTCACCATGACCAAGTGGGATTTATTCTAGGGCTGCAAGGTTGGTTCAACATCCGCAAATCAATCAATGTGATACAATACATTAATAAAAGAAAGAACAAGAACTATATGATACTCTCAATAGATGCTGAAAAAGCATTTGACAAAGTACAGCATCCTTTCCTGATCAAAACTCTGCAAACTGGATATAGACCTGAGGAGAGAGAGAAGATGGCGGAGAAGTAGCAGGCTGAGACTACTTCAGGTAGCGGGAGATCAGCTAGATAGCTTATCTAAAGATTGCAAACACCTACAAATCCAACAGGAGATCGAAGAGAAGAACAGCAATTCTAGAAACAGAAAATCAACCACTTTCTGAAAGGTAGGACTGGCGGAGACGTGAATCCAAAGCAACGGGAACACAGACCGCGGGGGGAGGGGCTGGCTCCCGGCAAGCGGCGGAGCAACGGAGCACAACATCAGGACTTTTAAAAGTCTGTTCTGCTGAGGGACATCGCTCCAGAGGCTTAACCGGGGTGAAGCCCACGCGGGGTCAGCGTGGCCTCAGGTCCCGCAGGGTCACAGAAGGATCAGGGGTGGCTGAGTGTCGCAGAGCTTACAGGTATTAGAACGGGGTAGCCGTCTACAGAGACAGAGCCGACGAGTGAACTCTAAGCTGGGGGTTACCTTGAACCGGTCGCAGGCTCAGTCAGCTCGGAGCGCGGCCGGAGGCCAGCGTGAGGGGAGTAATTGGGCGCTGTTCTCTGAGGGCGCACTGAGGAGTGGGGCCCCGGGCTCTCGGCTCCTCCGACCGGAGACTGGGAGGCCGCCATCTTCATTCCCATCCTCCGGAACTCTACGGAAAGCGCTCAGGGAACAAAAGCTCCCAAAAGCAAACCTGAGCGGATTACTCAGCCCGGCCCCTGGTAAGGGCGGTGCAACTCCGCCTGGGGCAAAGATGCTTGAGAATCACTACAACAGGCCCCTCCCCCAGAAGATCAACAAGAAACCCAGCCGGGACCAAGTTCACCTACCAAGGAGTGCAGTTTCAATACCAAGGAGAGCAGCGGAATTCCAGAGGAGGAGAAAGCAAAGCACGGAACCCATGGCTTTCTCCCCATGATTCCTTAGCCTTGCAGTTAATTTAATTGTTTTTTCTTTTTCAATTTTTTTTCTCTTCTTCTGCTAAATTTTTTTAACTTTTCTTTTTTAACGTTTTTTTAACTAGTTTATCTATATTTTTTTTCCTTTTTTATTTTTTCATTATTGGTTTTCTTTTTTTATTTGTTTCTTTTTTATTTTTTATTATTTTTCTTTCTTTCTGAACCTCTTTATATCCCCTTTCCTCCCCCTCACGATTTGGGATCTCTTCTGATTTGGCTAAAGCATATTTTCCTGGGGTTGTTGCCACCCTTTTAATATTTTACTTGTTCCTTCATATACTCTTATCTGGACAAAATGACAAAAGTTCACCACAAAAAAAAGAACAAGAGGCAGTACCAAAGGCTAGGGACCTAATCAATACAGACATTGGTAACATGTCAGATCTAGAGTTCAGAATGACGATTCTCAAGGTTCTAGCCGGGCTCGAAAAAGGCATGGAAGATATTAGAGAAACCCTCTCGGGAGATATAAAAGCCATTTCTGGAGAAATAAAAGAACTAAAATCTAATCAAGTTGAAATTAAAAAAAGGTATTAATGAGGTGCAATAAAAAATGGAGGCTCTCACTGCTAGGATAAATGAGGCAGAAGAAAGAATTAGCGATATAGAAGACCAAATGACAGAGAATAAAGAAGCTGAGCAAAAGAGGGACAAACAGCTACTGGACCACGAGGGCAGAATTCGAGAGATAAGTGACACCATAAGACGAAACAACATTAGAATAATTGGGATTCCAGAAGAAGAAGAAAGAGAGAGGGGAGCAGAAGGTATATTGGAGAGAATTTCCCCAATATGGCAAAGGGAACAAGCATCAAAATCCAGGAGGTTCAGAGAACCCCACTCAAAATCAATAAGAATAGGTCCACACCCCGTCACCTAATAGTCAAATTTACAAGTCTTAGTGACAAAGAGAAAATCCTGAAAGCAGCCCGGGAGAAGAAGTCTGTAACATACAATGGTAAAAATATTAGATTGGCAGCAGACTTATCCACAGAGACCTGGCAGGCCAGAAAGAGCTGGCATGATATATTCAGAGTACTAAACGAGAAAAACATGCAACCAAGAATACTATATCCAGCTAGGCTATCATTGAAAATAGAAGGAGAGATTAAAAGCTTCCAGGACAAACAAAAACTGAAAGAATTTGCAAACACCAAACCAGCTCTACAGGAAATATTGAAAGGGGTCCTCTAAGCAAAGAGAGACCCTAAAAGTAGTAGATCAGAAAGGAACAGAAACAATATACAATAAGTCACCTTACAGGCAATACAATGACACTAAATTCATATCTCTCAATAGTTACCCTGAATGTTAATGGGCTAAATGCCCCAATCAAAAGACACAGGGTATCAGAATGGATAAAAAAACAAAACCCATCTATATGTTGCCTACAAGAAACTCATTTTAAACCCGAAGACACCTTCAGATTTAAAGTGAGGGGGTGGAAAAGAATTTACCATGCTAATGGACATCAGAAGAAAGCAGGAGTGGCAATCCTTATATCAGATCAATTAGATTTTAAGCCAAAGACTATAATAAGAGATGAGGAACGACACTATATCATACTCAAAGGATCTGTCCAACAAGAAGATTTAACAATTTTAAATATCTATGCCCCTAACGTGGGAGCAGCCAACTATATAAACCAATTAATAACAAAATCAAAGAAACACATCGACAATAATACAATAATAGTAGGGGACTTTAACACTCCCCTCACTGAAATGGACAGATCATCCAAGCAAAAGATCAACAAGGAAATAAAGGCCTTAAATGACACACTGGACCAGATGGACATCACAGATATATTCAGAACATTTCATCCCAAAGCAACAGAATACACATTCTTCTCTAGTGCACATGGAACATTCTCCAGAATAGATCACATCTTGGGTCCTAAATCAGGTCTCACCGGTATCAGAAGATTGGGATCATTCACTGCATATTTTCAGACCACAATGCTCTGAAGCTAGAACTCAATCACAAGAGGAAATTTGGAAAGAACCCAAATACACGGAGACTAAACAGCATCCTTCTAAAGAATGAATGGGTCAACCAGGAAATTAAAGAAGAGTTGAAAAAACTCATGGAAACAAATGATAATGAAATTACAACGGTTCAAAATCTGTGGGACACAACAAAGGCAGTCCTGAGAGGAAAATATATAGAGGTACAAGCCTTTCTCAAGAAACAAGAAAGGTCTCAGGTACACAACCTAACCCTACACCTAAAGGAGATGGAGAAAGAACAAGAAAGAAACCCTAAACCCAGCAGGAGAAGAGAAATCATAAAGATCAGAGCAGAAATCAATGAAATAGAAACCAAAAAAACAATAGAACAAATCAACGAAACTAGGAGCTGGTTCTTTGAAAGAATTAATAAGATTGATAAACCCCTGGCCAGACTTATCAAAAAGAAAAGAGAAAGGACCCAAATAAATAAAATCATGAATGAAAGAAGAGAGATCACAACCAACACCAAAGAAATACAGACAATTATAAGAACATATTATGAGTAACTCTATGCCAACAAATTTGACAATCTGGAAGAAATGGATGCATTCCTAGAGACATATAAACTACCACAACTGAACCAGGAAGAAATAGAAAGCCTGAACAGACCCATAACCAGTAAGGAGATTGAAACAGTCATCAAAAATCTCCAAACAAACAAAAGCCCAGGGCCAGACGGCTTCCCGGGGGAATTCTACCAAACATTTAAGGAAGAACTAATTCCTATTCTCCTGAAACTGTTCCAAAAAATAGAAATGGAAGGAAAACTTCCAAACTCATTTTATGAGGCCAGCATCACCTTGATCCCCAAACCAGACAAGGATCCCATCAAAAAAGAAAACTACAGACCAATATCCTTGATGAACACAGATGCAAAAATTCTCACCAAAATACTAGCCAATAGGATTCAACAGTACATTAAAAGGATTATTCACCACGACCAAGTGGGATTTATTCCAGGGCTGCGAGGTTGGTTCAACATCCACAAATCAATCAATGTGATACAACACATTAATAAAAGAAAGAACAAGAACCGTATGATACTCTCAATAGATGCTGAAAAAGCATTTGACAAAGTACAGCATCCTTTCCTGATCAAAACTCTTCAAAGTGTAGGGATAGAGGGCACATACCTCAATATTATAAAAGCCATCTATGAAAAACCCACTGCAAATATCATTCTCAATGGAGAAAAACTCAAAGCTTTTCCGGTAAGGTCAGGAACACGGCAGGGATGTCCGTTATCACCACTGCTATTCAACATAGTACTAGAAGTCCTAGCCTCAGCAATCAGACAACAAAAAGAAATTAAAGGCATCCAAATCGGCAAAGAAGAAGTCAAACTATCACTCTTCGCAGATGATATGATACTATATGTGGAAAAGCCAAAAGACTCCACTCCAAAACTGCTAGAACTGGTACAGGAATTCAGTAAAGTGTCAGGATATAAAATCAATGCACAGAAATCAGTCGCATTTCTCTACACCAACAACAAGACAGAAGAAAGAGAAATTAAGGAGTCAATCCCATTTACAATTGCACCCAAAACTATAAGATACCTAGGAATAAACCTAACCAAAGAGACTAAGAATCTATACACAGAAAACTATAAAGTACTCATGAAAGAAATTGAGGAAGACACAAAGAAATGGAAAAATGTTCCATGCTCCTGGATTGGAAGAATAAATATTGTGAAAATGTCTATGCTACCTAAAGCAATCTACACATTTAATGCAATTCCTATCAAAGTACCATCCATTTTTTTCAAAGAAATGGAACAAATAATCCTAAAATTTATATGGAACCAGAAAAGACCGCGAATAGCCAAAGGAATATTGAAAAAGAAAGCCAAAGTTGGTGGCATCACAATTCCGGACTTCAAGCTCTACTACAAAGCTGTCATCATCAAGACAGCATGGTACTGGCACAAAAACAGACACATAGATCAATGGAACAGAATAGAGAGCCCAGAAATAGACCCTCAACTCTATGGTCAACTAATCTTCGACAAAGCAGGAAAGAATGTCCAATGGAAAAAAGACAGCCTCTTCAATAAGTGGTGTTGGGAAAATTGGATAGCCACATGCAGAAAAATGAAATTGGATCATTTCCTAACACCACACACGAAAATAGACTCAAAATGGATGAAGGACTTCAATGTGAGAAAGGAATCCATCAAAATCCTTGAGGAGAACACAGGCAGCAACTTCTTCGACCTCAGCCGCAGCAACATCTTCCTAGGAACATTGCCAAAGGCAAGGGAAGCAAGGGCAAAAATGAACTATTGGGATTTTATCAAATCAAAAGCTTTTGCACAGCAGAGGAAACAGTTAACAAAACCAAAAGACAACTGACAGAATGGGAGAAGATATTTGCAAACGACATATCAGATAAAGGGCTAGTGTCCAGAATCTATAAAGAACTTAGCAAACTCAACACCCAAAGAACCAATAATCCAATCAAGAAATGGGCAGAGGACATGAACAGACATTTCTGCAAAGAAGACACCCAGATGGCCAACAGACACATGAAAAAGTGCTCCACATCACTCGGCATCAGGGAAATACAAATCAAAACCACAATGAGATGCCACCTCACACCAGTCAGAATAGCTAAAATTAACAAGTCAGGAAATGACAGATGCTGGAGAAGATGTGGAGAAAGGGGAACCCTCCTACACTGTTGGTGGGAATGTAAGCCGGTGCAACCACTCTGGAAAACAGCATGGAGGTTCCTCAAAAAGTTGAAAACAAAGCTACCCTACGACCCAGCAATTGCACTACTGGGTATTTATCCTAAAGATACAAATGGAGTGATCCGAAGGGGCACGTGCACCCGAATGTTTATAGCAACAATGTCTACAATAGCCAAACTATGGAAAGAACCTAGATGTCCATCAACAGATGAATGGATAAAGAAGAGATGGTATATATATATACCAAGGAATAGTATGCAGCCATCAAAAGAAATGAAATCTTGCAATTTGCGACAATGTGGATGGAACTAGAGGGTATTATGCTTAGCGAAATAAGTCAATCGGAGAAAGACAACTATCATGTGATCTCCCTGATATGAGGAAGTGGAGATGCAACTTGGGTGGTTTGTGGGGTAGGAAAAGAATAAATGAAGTAAGATAGGATCAGGAGGGAGACAAAACGTAAGAGATGCTTAATCTCACAAAACAAACAGGGTTGCGGGGGCAGGAGTAGTGGAGGCGGGCGAGGAGGGAAAGGGTGGTGGGGTTATGGACATTGGGAAAGGTATGTGCTATGGTGAGTGCTGTGAAGTGTGTAATCCTGGAGATTCACAGACCTGTACCCCTGGCGCTAATAATACATTATTGTTAATTAAAAAATTAAAAATTAATAAAAAAATCTGAAGATTAAAAAAATATATATATTGCCCCAACAGGATCCTTATGCCCTTACACCAACTGGTTGCTAAAATCCACCATGTGCTGGTATTTTTTGATCATGAAACAATACATGCTCAGTGCAGAAAAAGCAGACGGCTAGGAGTAAAACCAAGGCCAGTGGACTGCTTGAACCTCCTTCTCAAAGAGCTACCACTGGCACTTCTGGTGTGTGAGTCCCCACACCCCCTCATAGTAAACTGCAAATAAGGCACTCTCCTTGGTTTACATCATTAAACAATGTCAAGCTAGGCTTTTCCCCACTGACTGAATCTCTATTGGCAGTAGTCCCCAGACCTCAAGTTTGTCCCCAAGCTCTACAGCTTGTCAAATTATAAAACTGCCATTTTAACAAACCACCAACTGATTTTGTAAATTTAACAATTTTTAAAATAAAGATTTCAAAGGACATATTGAATGTACTTTTTGCTCTTCCAGTGGCTGTTCAAATACCTCTGAATCACTCAAGGGGATCCCCTTGGCTCAGGCGATACATATGCTCTGGAAAGCTACTCCGCATTTTCACCATTGGTGAGTGAGAGCTCGTCAGTGGTCTGAGTTAGGGAACCCTGCACAATATGCTGTGTGCCCCACTTACCCAGCTTATTCTTTCACTCAGGCTGTGTCCATGGCATGACCCTGGCATGTGGACTACATGCCCGTGAACTTGAAATGGAGAGAAGGGGAACAGGGGAAGGGAGGGAAGGCTGTGCTGTGACACACTGAAACACTCTCAGTCCAGTGAGATCCCAGCTAGGCTACTTCCTTCCCATGCCCTGTACTCCCTACCCTTAGGTGAGGCACTCCTGGAACACAGGGGACCTCAGGTGGGAGTCAAGCAACCACAGGTTGCTCACTACCAGGAAGAGACTCATGGAGAATAGAGGCTCAGGTCTGTGCAGGCCAGGGTCTTCAAAATCTTGCTGGCTTTTGCCTCCCTAAGAGACATCTGACTGTACATTCCCCTCTCCCACTGTGACACAGACCACCACACTGGAATGCACAAATCCCCCTCACACACCCTTGACAATGCTGCCAGTGCAGGTCCTGCACAGAACAAACTAGGGGCATCCCCTCCTTTCACCTCCCACCTGGAGCTAGAGCCTACAGATAATGCCCTGTGCATGGCAAGTGGCCACCTCAGGTGAACACCAGGGGATCCTAGCTGGGGATCAAGCAACCACATGTAGATAGGAGGATGGGGTTCCCAACACTGGGCTGGAGGGCCTCACAGCTGCCCGCTGGAAAGGCAGTGTCCACCTTCACTGGGCAATATCTGCCCCTCAGCCTCAGATTCACCCTAACATCTCAACAAGTTGTCTCCTCAGCCGTCCTCAACGTGGGGCCATCACACCTTGACAGATGAGCAGATCAAGGCTCAGAGGCCCCACAACCAGAGCAGGGACAGAATCACCCACCCCATCGCCAGGCACTGTGTCCACCTGGGTAAAGGCCAGAGGCAAACAAAGAGGTCAATAAAGTGAGTTCCACAGGGGTGAGTGCAGGTGTTAGGAAGCAGCCATGGACGGGGTCCTTATGTTTTAGCAGATGAGAGGATAAACTTCTATCACCATAGAGCTATTCTTCCGTTCTATCACCATTCCCCTAGCACTGTTGTGGAAACAAAAAAACTGAAAACGTTTTGGGTGAAATCATTTGCATGTATTTGGAAGAACATTCACCCTCCAGTGTGAAAGAATGAAAATAAAGACCAAAAGGAAATAAATATCAATGAAGTTTGAACCTAGAGACAATGGACATCAGCTTGAGAAGGTGACTCATTTAGAAGGATGGCTCAAAAACACTAAGAGAAACAGCTCAAAATGTAAACATAAGTAAACGGATTCTGGTTACTTCTGTTTCTAATACAGCCTCTAAATTTAAATCTTTATTAAGTCAAACATTTAACTCCAGTAGGTCTCACATATTCACAAAGGAACTCAGCATAAGTTCCACAGATCTGTAACTTTTATCAAGGCAAGGTCTTACTTAGATGAATTGCTGTCCAGAAAAACAGAAATGAAATTAAAACTGTTACACTAGGTACATGCTTATTAATAAATATTAAGCTTCCAAGGGCCAGGAACTAGACTGGGTTGGGTCTCACTGTCAGTAAGATATGGTGGCAGCTAATTCAATTCACAGTCAAGACTAAAAATTGACCCCAAAGCCCTGGAGGGGCAGGTGGTAGTATGTGTAGCAATAGCTAGCACTCGATGCACCAAGGAAGGAATAAGGCACTGGGACACTAACGCAGGCCAGAAGTTGGGGACTTGGGGGTAAGTTGAGAGGTGGGCGCAGCACTAGCACCATGTACACGTGTGGTCAGAGTCCAGCACAGTCTTAGATCCAGAGGCTCTCTCTGGGGGCATCTGGAAGGAGTATAGCCCAGCAACAGACACAAGCCAAGTATAGGTGCATCTTATCCAAGAGTCAACAAGCGGGAGCTCCGCACAAGCAATGAAAGGAATAATCTTTATTTAAAATAGAAACTGTGAGGGGAGCCTAGGTGACTCAAATGGTTAAGCATCTGCCTTCAGCTCAGGTCATGATCTCTGGTTCCTGGGATCGAGCCCCACATCGGGCTCCCAGCTCAGCAAGGAGTCCACTTCTCCTTCTCCCTCTGCCTCTCCCCCTGCTTGTGCTCTCTCTGTCTCTCTCTCAAATGAGTAACTAAAATTAAAAAAAAAAAAAAAAAAGAAACTGTCAGGGAAGCTCAACACCAAGATTACAAAACATGGTGAAACCACAGGCAGTAAAATGCAGGACTGATAACTCTGGTCCCCTTTCAAGCTTCCTGCCTGTGGTACCCACAGTGGAAGTGCTGTGCATGTGTTGATTCCACCCTGAGTCAACGTGACCAAGAGGAGTCTTCTAAGTATTTTTAAGCTTTTATTTTAAAAACTGAAAAGTATTTTGCTCATCAAACTCCACAACATAACCAAATAAGAAACTATGAAATGATTCTGCTAACACGTCTAAGATGAACATTGATTTTCTTCCTCTTCTATATGCAAATAAAGGTACTTCACAGAAAGACAGAAATGTCCAATATTTTTGTGCAATCTGCTCACATGTAAAATAAATCACGTGTATATACACACTCACACACACACCCACAAACACACACAAAGGGATATTATTCAGCCATGAAAAAGAATGAAATCTTGCCATTTTTGACAACATATAGATGGAGCTAGAAGGTATTAAGCCAAGTGAAATAAGTCAGTTAGAGACAAATACCATATGACTTCATTCATATGCAGAATTTAGGAAATGAAACACACACGGGGGTTGGGGGAAGAGAGGCAAACCAAGAAACACTCTGTTAACTATAAAGAACAAACTGAGGGTTGCTAGAGGGGAGGGGGTGGTTGGATGGGTTAAATAGGTGATGGGGATTAAGGAGGGCACTTGTGATGAGTGTTGAATCACTAAACTATATACCTAAAACTAAATTTACACAGTATGTTAACTGGAATTTAAATAAAAACTTGGAAAGAAAAAAAAAAAAACAATGTGCTTTTCTGTATCACCAACTAGCATGGAATACAACTTATTTCTCTAGGTTAATGGGGGAGATGTAAGTGCGGGGATGGGGCTGCTGTGATTACCAGGCAAAAAATTCCTAATTAAAAACCAAACATCATTTTCTAGCCAAGCTTGAGCACTGAAGAAACTCAATTGTTTTAATGCACAAAAACTTCAAATTCATTCTCAAAAGCAGCACTAGTCTCTTTTACAATCACCTCAAAAGAACTGTTTGCACTGACAGAGAAACATAGTCAAGTTTGCTTGAAAATCACAATAAGGTGAAGTCTGAGATGGAGTCTGCTTGGGAATCTTGTATCTCTGGGCTCTTCCTTCCAGGACACTACTCTCCAGTGCCATGGGGTCTTCCCAAGACAAGAGCTGTCTGTCAGCCTCCTGAGCACTCTTGCCCCCTCTACAATTTCTGGCTACTGTCTCACTCTGTTGGACCAGCCCCTCTCTAGTCTGGAGTACTTCAAAGCTGCACTCATGTCTGCCACTCTTTTTCACTTCTTTTAACTGTACAAAGCACAACGCTGATCATGTTACTCTTCTCACGTTTGTACTACCTATAGCTGTGGCATTCAAACCATGGTCTATGAAACCAAAGGAAAGCAGCCCTGCTTTTAGCTATTATATACTGGTACACCTCCTGAGATTTCTATGAAGAAACTACTCTTATGCTAAACTAATCAATCAATAAAAGGCAGAATGGGCCCAGTATTTCAGAATAAAGTCTTAATCCCTGGGGTAAAGCCAGGGGCCCTCCTCACAGCCTGCAGCTGCCCTTCCTCAGCTCCCTAACACCCAGGCTCAGCCTGACATGCCTATACTGTGCTCTCCTACTCCCAGGGCCCCATGTGGGTCTCTTGGGGAAATGGAAATGCTAAAAATGCGTCCCCCCACACAAATGCAGGCACATGGGTGAGCACCACAGAACCTGATACAATGCCATGTGACACATGCTCAGATTGGGCAAACTCTCCTTGGTGGGGTGGTTGTCTTTCTCCATGGTTTGGGATCTAGAAAGACATCATGGTCTACTAATTAATTACTGGATGTTTCCTTGTGTGAATGTGGTGGTCCTTCATCCTTCACATAGAATCCAGTAGATGTTTAAGAGATACCAAAGGAAAACAAGAATATGTCCAGTTCAGTACACTTTTTCTCGTAGAATATACCCTGCTGTGGCAGTCTCTGGTGCTCAGAGTAGGGGCCACAACCAGAAGCCAAGCATCACAAGAGCTCTGGGCACTGTGTTAAGCACCTGGTGAGGAATACCACTGCTCATCATTGTGGCTGGGCATTCTCAGCCTTCTCAATTCCTGACACACACCCCCACCCCGCCTTAATATGTGACATGCTCTGTGGGGCCAGATCCTGCAGGCACCTCAGGAACATATCTCATGAGGATCAAACCCATGAGGCCTGCTTCTCTCTGGCATTACCTACAAGTGCTAGGACAGCTTCCTAAGTTCTCCTCCGAGGGCAGAGGAAACCACAGGACTATGACCAAGAGGCAAAGAAGTTGCAGGGTCAACCTTCACCAGGGACCCCACATCACTTGAATGTGCCCTTTCTTCTCTCCTTGT
Source organism: Lontra canadensis (assembly GCF_010015895.1). NCBI lineage: Eukaryota > Metazoa > Chordata > Mammalia > Carnivora > Mustelidae > Lontra > Lontra canadensis. Next base: position 193,341 of record NW_022631129.1, on the reverse strand, counting down.
CCTTTCCCTGATCCAGCAAGGACCATGGTCTCCCACATCGCCATCTAGCTGTCTGGGTGTAGATGGGCACAAACTAGGATTCTGAAAAGCTCTCCAGTGGTTCTGGAGCAGCCTGATAGCAGTCCAACCTCATCCCACTCCAGGAGCAACCTTTTAGGGGCTTCAGACTGGCAGTGGCCCTGGGCCAGACTCCACCTCTGAGCTCCTCAATGGCATGTAGCTTGAGGTCAAGACCCTGACCTTGGTTACCTTACCTACACCCCACTCCCCAATTTCTACCAAGGATACTGCTGTTCAAGCCATTCAGGATGAAGGTATTCACATCAGCCTGCTGTCTTCCTCTGTGCCCTGTGACCCCACTGTTCCCATGGAGCAGGTATGCCAAGGGGTCCTGGGACAGACAAGAGGCTTTCCCACAGAGATGCCAACTCTGCAAGCTGGGAGGGAACTCAGAGGAGATCTAGCTTTCTGGAAACCAAAATCCTGATTTTTACAACTAGCTAATTCCTAGCCCTCTCCAGAACTGCAGGAAATCTGTCCAGGCTAGTGAAGTGATCAATTGGCTCTTAGTTTCAGTGGGACAAAGACAGAGAGCAGTTCTTTCACAGAGCTCATGCATTTCTTCTGCACCATCACTGAAACACCTGCACAGCCAGAAACTTAAGAAACTTAGGAAGGGGGGCGCCTGGGTGGCCCAGTTGGTTAAGTGGCTACCTTCGGCTTGGGTCATGATCCCGGGGTCCTGAGATTGAACCCCACATTGGGCTCTTTGCTCAGTGGGGACCCTGCTTCTCCCTCTCCTGCTGCTCTGCCTACTTGTACTATCTATGTGTCAAATAAATAAAACCTAAAAAAAAAAAAAAGAAAAAGAAAAGAAACTTAGGAAGGAAACACACTAGTCTTCGGCCCCTAGGAGTGCACAGAAGAGGCCTGTCCTCCTAGCCTGTCTCAAGCTCAGTCCCCATAAATGGGAACCTAGATGCTTCCTGCCCAGGTTGCATCACCAAGAACCATCCGTGCTGGATAGGAGTCTCATCCTCATGTACACAGCCTCATAAATGCTTGCCAAGGACTTGGACCCTTCTTGTTAACCATTTAAGTTAATAAATTTTCTCTTCTAGAAAAAAGCCTAAATTAACCTTGCCTAGGCAAAAAAGTCAACATGCTTTCAGATGATTTTCCTAGCAGAACATCCCTGGAGGAGATTCTTAAATAGAACTACTGTCTTCAGTGCTGCAAGTGATGATCCAAGAATCCCTCTTCTGAGTAGAAGGAAACAAAGGAAACAAAATCACTGCCTCAGGAAGATATATGCAGCCTATCTTCACTGCAGCATCATTCATAATAGCCAAGACACAGAAGCTACCTAAGTGTCCACTGACAGAAGAATGAAGATGTGGTGCATATATACTATGGAATGTTATTCAGCCATAAAAAAAAAAGGAAATCCTGTCATTTTCAACAACATGAATGGATCCTGAGGGCATTATGGTGAGCAAAAAAAACCAGAGTAAGATAAATACCATAAAATCTCACTTATGTGTGGAATCTAAAAAAGCAAAGAAAAAAAACAAGTGCAAAGGTAGAGCATAAAAGACCAGTAGTTGCCAGAAGCAGGGACTGGGAGATGCATGACACAGGAAAGGTAGTCAAAAGGTACAAACTTCCAGTTACAAAATAAATAAATCCTGGGGCTGTAATATACAGCACGGTGACTACAGTTAATAATAATAACGTATTGTGTATTTGAAGAGAACTTAAAAGTTCTCATCACAGGAAAAAAATTTTCTGTAACTATGTGAAGTGGATGGATATTGCCTACACTTACTGTGGTGACCATTTTGCAGTATATGTATGTAACAAATTATTACGTTGTACATATAATGTTGCATGTCAATTATATCTCAATTAAAAAAAAGCTGCAAGTAGATTCAGGTGAGGTGCTCTACCACTGGGTCCCACAGACAACAGACTGGAGCCTCAGCACAGCATCTAGAGATCACTTTCATTTTTATAATTTAATAAGTGGAACCATATCTAAATGTTCTTTTAATATGCATATGTGTTATTGTTATTAAGGTTGAATACATTCCTATACAGAAACCCACTGAGTTTTTTTTCTTTGTCCTTGTGTGACTTGACAGTTTGTTTTCCTGTTACTTTGTCCTTTGAAATGTTGGCATTTTCTTTTCCAATTTATAAGGCGTTCACTATAGCACTGATTAAAGACATTAAAGCCATGTGAAAGTTGCTGCAAACATTTTTTTTCCTAGATCAGGCTACTTGCCTTTCTTTCTATGCCACATTTTCCTTTGAAACTTCAGTTTTAAATTTTTATCATTTTGACCTTTTTCAGCCTTTTCCCATTGGAATTTCCTCTTTCACTTCTAAGTTTACCCAGAACTCTGCCAGCCCCGTCTCAAGAAGGAAGTAGTTTCTAATCCACGGCCCACACCTCAGCAAACTGCTGACCCACTACCATAAGTCAAACACTGCCCATCTGAGAAGCAATTTTGAGGCAATAGTTAATCCCTAAGCATTAACTTGAAAGTAATGCTGAGATTCACAGAAAGTTTGGTAAACTGATTAATGGTAGCAGGTTTTTTTGGACCTCAGATACACAATAGTTCTGAGGAAAGGAATTAAAAATATTCAAAACAGATCTGTCCAAAGTGCTTGAATGGAGGCGTGTTTCCGTAGTTTCTCACTGCTATGACCCATGGCAAGTTGACACACCTGCATCCACTTCAGAGTAAAATGCATCTTTCCAACTACAGCACCTGTCTTGGAAATCCCTTTGGGAAGAGAGGAGTTTTGCCCAGGGTCCTACACTCCTAGAAGAAAGCTTCTGATAGAGCCAGGAGAATTGGGCCTGGTAAGCCACACATCCTCAGGCAGAACTTTTAGAAAGGCTCTTCCAGGTTGCCTGGGTGGCTCAGTTGGTTAAGTGTCTGCCTTCAGCTCAGGTCATGATCCCAGGGTCCTGGGACTGAATCCTGCATTGGGCTCCCTGCTCAGTGGGGAGTCAGCTTCTCCTTCTCCCTCTGCCCCTCCCCCCTGTTCATGCACACATTCTCTCCCCTCCCCACCGCGCGTGCACTCTTTCTCAACTAAATAAAATCTTAAAAAAAAAAAATCTTAAAAAAAAAAAAAAAGCCTCCTCCACACAAGTCAGTCCCCAGGAGTGATCATTTTAGTACTTTAATCAAAATGCTTCAGACCACTGCAAAATGCTGGGCTTTGGTTAAAAATACACAGTGCTCCAAATTTTGAGTTTCAGTTACTTAATAATTTTATACTTCCCAGATATTTTGTACCAGAAAAAAAATAGCTTATAGAAAATAGTGAAAGATCTTGAAAGTGCAAAACCATTTCCACTTCTGACCCAGAAAAAAGGAACAAAACTCTCTACACTATTTATGCGCTTAAAAAGAACTCTATCTTTTGGAATATGTACTGAAGCATTCATAAATGAGATGAAATGCTGCATCTGGGATTTGCTTCAGAACACTGCATGTGTCAGACAAACGGAGATCACTGTTGAGGGTTCATAACACTATTTTCTATGTCTCTGTACATTTTGTAATTGCCAGCAATGAACAGTTTAATACACATGTATATGACATTTCAAATCCCTCATCCCTGTGAGTGATGAGGCAGTAGCTAGTGGCTTTGCCTAGAGACACGAAGGGTCCTCATGAAAGGGAACAGAAGGCTAGCTGAGGACAAAGCAGAAGCTGGCACCTTACACCCCCTCTCCTTGGTGACATGTGTAACATTCCTCAGGCACCCCTGGCTGCGCTAAAAGAAAAACAAATAGTTAACTTGTAGAGATCACAATCCTGCAAGAGAGGAGTCTCCTGGGGTTTACAAATGTCCTAGTGATTTACAACAAAGAAGCTATCTTACCAATAGCCTAACTTCCAGAGACAGTAACTCAGTTCCTGAAGCCCTAACATCGCCCTCCCCTCCATAAAACTGAAGGAGGCTGAGGTGGAAGGAAATGTAAATAAAGTTGAATTTCTTCTAAACCTAAAGCTCATTGACAAGGATGTGTGATAGGAGGAGTGTAACATTCCACCAGGAAACTCCCAGCTGTCTTCATGTTAGTGCCTCATTAGAGGAAAAAACAGTCTTGGCTTGACAATAAGCAGGCCTCCAGTATCCTGACAGTCTTCTTTACAGTGACAGCGCTTCTGAACACCCGCTTTGTCTTCACCTACCCAACTCCTTGTATATAATCAGCCACTCCTCAGGATATCAGGGCAGCAGCTCTTCCTGCCCACGGGTTCTGTGCCCGGACTTTAATAAAATCACTTTTTTGCACCAGAGATGTCTTAAAAATTCTTTCTTGGTTGTCGGCTCTGGACCTCTACTTATATTCTAAAACTTCATCACTCAAGCCAGGCAGATAGCCTGGCAACCACTCCCACCTATTTAAAACTCTTAAGTTCCTTCCAGCTTAGTTTTAATTGTCCACATCTTTTTTTTTCCCCTGTGGTAATTTAAAAAGTCTTTCAGAGGTAAGTGTTTTTGCAAACAGCCATTTTCAGGCTGCTAAGGTGAATACTTTACATTAGGTGAATACTTTATTCAGAAAAACATAAAACCCTGAGTGGACTCCTCCCACCCAATGCCCCAAGGGTCCCCAGGGAGTTGGGGTATGAGCTGGCTGTGACTAAACACTGCAGAAAATCACCAGGGAGGATGAGCACAAATGCCAAATCTCGGACCTCACACCAATTCTTTAGGGGTACAGTGGCTCTGGACACCTGTGGTTTTAGAGCCCGCCCACATCTCCCCCCACCACCTCCCCCCGACAACATCTCCCTCCCTGCCCCACATCTCCTGCTTCCCATCCCCTCACCCCCACCTTGATTTAAGCAAATAGTCTCTGGTCCACACTTTGAGAAACTGTTTCAGGACACTGGTCTCCCATATGAGGTGTACCATATCATACTCTGAAATGGTGTAAGAAAACAGTGGAACAACTGTATTTTTACCTAACAAGGACAAGGAATTAAGCCACTCTAAGAGCTACTCACCTGGCCCCAGCCCTCCCTTGCCCTGTCTCCTCAAGAAGCAGTGGGAGCCCACAAGTCTGAGGCCTCACAGGTGCCCCATCACTGAGGGCCTGACCCAGGGAATACAGGATTGCCACTGCTAACACTGAGTTTTAACTAAATGAACTGCTATGGGCTGAAATGTTCCCCCCACCCCAAACCCATATGTTGAAGCCCTAAGACCTCAGGGGAGTGGATTTTATAGGACTAATTAAGGTAAAATAAGGTCATAGTGTGGCCCTAATGCAATATGGCTAGTGTCCTTATAAAAAGACATTAGGACACAGACAGATACAGAGAAAAGGCCCTGTGAAGACAGAAAAGATGACCATCTATAAGCCAAGGAGAGGCTTTGTCAGGATAAACCACCCTTGTTGACACCTTGATCTTAGACTTTCAGCCTCCGTAACTGTGAGGAAATAAATTCTTGTTGTTTAAGACACCCAATCTGCAGGACTTTGTTACAAGAGCCCTAAAGGACTAACACACAAACCCCGTGGCAAGGTTTCATTCCTGCAAAGATACCGGAGATGGGAGGAAATCAGGTGTACTGGCAGCCCCTGGCACCTTCTACAGTTAACAACTGGCCTCACTCCAAGTTGTAGGCACAGGAAGTACTGAACAGCTAGCAAAGGCCACCACAACCAACAAGCACACACAACACCATCTCCTACATCTTTGCCATGTCCTTTTCAAACTACTATGTATTATCAACTAGACATACTTTATGATTCACCCACCAAACCGGACACAGACACTGTTCATGCTTATAAACCACCAACTGGAATTCATGCTTAGAGTCATTTTAGGGATGGAGCAAGCAGATGAGAGGACAGGGATGTGAAATGCTGTGCTTGCCAAAATCACTTTTTTTTTTTTTTGCAGGAGGAGCTAATAAAGCAGATAAAAGATGAAAGGAAAAATACCGAGTGTGTATAATTTATTTAAACTAAATTTTCAGGCAACATGAGGAACTCAGATGCATCGACTTGGGATATGGGTAGAGATATGGGATGAGATGGCACTACCCCATCACTCCTTCATGGGAACTGCCAGCTGAAGGCAGAGGCTGGGAACCAGCATGGGGCTACAATCAGCAGGAACCAATCAGTTCTTAAGCTTGGAGGGCTGTCCAAGAGTGTGAAGATGGCCTGGACAGATCTTGGCTGAGCTGGCCAGCTAAGGAACTTGGAAGAGGTGACTTGGCTTTCAGGCATGCATATCCCCTCCTGTGGCTAATATGTGATACAGGATCTTCTAGGAGAGCTGGCAGGGCTGTCTCGTGGGGGCATGCTCTCCAATTACTCTAAATGAAATCAAGAAGCTCCTGAGGCACACAAGTTCTAAGCACATTCTCAAATACATCATCTTGGCTATGCAGAAAGCCACATGACCTGTGTAAAAAGGGAGAATTCAGAGGGAACCTGAGACTTTCACACTTAGAGTCTGCAGGAAGGGCATGCATGACCAAGGTGCACAAGGCCACCCTTACCCATCTGAGGGGGTCCCCGAGGTTGAGTCACACCTAGAGATCAGACAATATAGCACATCTCCCTTCCTGCCTTGACCTTGTGGCAGAATCAGGGCAACAGAGAGATCCAAAAGCTTCTCAAAAGCCCTTGCAGAATCACAACTAATTCCACACAACCTATGGGGTAAGCCCAAAATGTGTGACTGGAATATAAATGATATATAGCAAACCTAGCACAGGGTCTCACAGAAGTGCAAGTCAGGAAGTCACATCCTCTATGGCAGCTGTCCCAGTCCTTGGCCATCCTGGCAGACACATCCCCAAGTGGGCTCACCCCACTCTGTTCATTTCTGGTGTGGGGTGTGCTGTATGTGGACATGGAAAAGGTTATAGCTCCCCACATCTCATGTGTATGGTCTGCCAGCAACATATGTGAAAGGATGTGTTCCCTTTCTCTGGTGGAGGGCAGTGGGGGACCGTTGATTCTCCCTTTACTCAGCTGGCAGTTCTGGAGGGCAAGGAGCTCCCCACCTCAACATGTGCACCATTTGCATGGGCTTACCTTGCAGGATGCACTCAGCCAGTCTTATTTGGAAGAGGCATTTATTTAAGAGGCAAATTATTAAAACAAAAAGAAAAGTTAAATGAAAATTAATCTTTAAATTAAAAAATTAAAAAGTTAAATATTATTAATTCAATGGAAAAATGTGATGGCTAACTTTATGTGGTAACTTGGCTATGCTATGGTATTACTCCATTTTTGTCAAATGCCAGTTTAGATGTTGCTATAAAGGTATTTTTTAGATGTGATTAACATTTAAATCAGCAGATATTGAGTAAAGCAGATTACCCCCCACATTGTTGGTGGGCATCAACTAATCAGTTGACAGCCACGAAAGAAAACACAAGATGACTGAGGTCCTCTAAAAAGGTGGGAATTCTGCCTCCAGCCTGCCTTTGGACTCAAGTAACCACATTAACTCTTCCCTGAATCTCCAGCCTATCTACTGTGAATTTAGACTTGCCAGCCTCCACATCCTATGAGCCAACTCCTTAAGATAACTTCATCTCTCTCCCTCCCTCTCTCTCTCTACACACACACACACACACACACACACACACACACACACACTTTATAGGTTCTGTTTCTCTGGAGAATCCTAATACACACCCCGTGTCCATCAAAACAAAGGAAAAAATACAACTCATATATACAAAAACATTACCAGTGTGGTCTCCAGAGCAGCAGCAAGGCTGACTTTCCAGAGTGTGAAATTATCATGCATATGCATAAGTTTGCTTTATTTAGCACACTTAAGTTATTCAATGATCTCTGGGGACAACTTACCACAAGGAATCAAGAGTCCAGGCAATTTTAGAGCTTATTGGTTTTGTGAAGACTGGTCCTTACTTGTGGAAAAAGAATAAAATTATTTAAAATAAGTAGCTGGAGTAGGGATTTAAATACAATGCAAATCCTCATCAGTACTTCTGACTTGAGGCTACAAGATTTTTTAGAGCAAAGTGTCCCTTCTTCTGAAGATTATCTTGAAGGATAAATAAATGCCCATTCCCACTGTCCTGGCCAAGACAACATGTGCACAAGGAATGATCATGCTAGCTCTGGGCACAAAATTCTGGGTATAGAATCAGGATCCAAGAAGGGAACTGAGTGCTCTCTAAGCACTGGTTCTTTTCCACTGTGGAGTAAAACATACCCAAGGGAGAGCAAAGCACTGGATCTAACAAGTTTGGCTAGTGGAGTATCTGAGATATAAATACAAATCACAAATATTCTGGTTTCTAGATCATAGTAGTTATCACTATCCATCTGTCTTATTCACAACTAAAAATTCTGAAAGGCATGTTCAAGATCCATCATTTCTATCCCCACAACCATGCATAGAGAAGAGGCAGTCATGATAAAACTGGGTGGGGGAGCAATCAGTTAAATGAATGCTTAATGAGCTTCTGCTGAACAGTATAAATGCACACCAGGCTTAAACCAACAGAGATAAAAAACACATCCCTATTTCCTTGAGACCATGCTCAATGCAGAAAATTTATACAAATGCAAATCTTATCCCTGGAATGTTCGGAAATCCTATTAGATAACCTAAAATTAGGCCAGAGCTGACATGTTTACACCCCACTCATGGCCCAGGCTCTCCAACAGTGCTTGCAGAGTTCCTGTGCTTAAGGCCCTCACTTGCGGCCAAAGGTTCTCCAGATATAAGGAAGACAAATAACAAAATGGCAGCTATAAATCCTACTATGTAAGTATTTATATGAAATATAAATGGACTAGACAATCCAAAGGCAGACACTGATACCCTGAATTTTTAAAAATGAACCAATTATATGCTATCAGAGACATATTTTAATTCAAAGTTAAAAACAAGGTGAAGCTAAATGCACAGAAAAAGATACAACACATAAGGAGAAACCAAAAGTGGGCAAAAGTAGTTTTACTAATATTAGATAAAATAAGATAACATAGACTTGAGGATAAAAATCAATACTAAAAACATAATAAAAGATCCAATCTCTCAGCAAGATTTAACAATTATAAACACATATGCATCTAACAACACAGCTTTATAATACATGAATATAATCTTTTATGTATAATATCCCAAAAATTCTACAAAAAAAAAAGTTAGAACTAATAAATGAATTCAGCAAAGCTTCAAGAAACAAAAGCAACACATAAAAATCAGGTAAACAACCAGAAAATGTATTAAGAAAACATTCTAGGGGTGTATGAGTGGCTCAGGTGGGCAGCTGCCTTTAGCTCAGGTCATGTACTGGGATCAAGACCTGGGTTGGACTCTATGCTCAATGGGGAGTCTGCTTCTCTCTCCCTCTGCCCCTCCCCCCAGTCATACCCACTCTCTCACACACATGCTTGCTCTCTCTCAAACAAATAACTAAAACCTTAAAAAAAGGAAAGAAGGAAGGGAGGAAGGGAGGAAAGAAGGGAGGGAGGGAGGGAATGAACATTCCATTTACAGTAGCATCAACATTTTTAAAAAGGAGAATCCTATCATTTCTTGGCCTTTTGGCTAAGATCAAGCGTAAAAAGGAGGATCCTGAGTTTACCTCATCCAGTGGATACAACTAGGTAACACCCACATCAGTGTGAATAACCCAGAAAATGACCTGAAGACTGGCAGAACAGACTTTCCACAGCTAAACGTAGAGAAGAGGCCACAGAAAAGGTAGGAAGAGCAGAGAAATGGTCGAGAGCCACGTGGACCCATGGGACTGTCCTCCAGAGGGAGGTACACCGTGGGCATGGAAAGGTGAAAGAAACAGACCCCTGCACAATGCACCGGCACAAGGCAGACGACTGCCCATAACATTTAGCTCTGAAAACCAGAGGGGACTAACTTAGCAAGTTCTTACAATCAGTGGGGCTTAATACCAGGAACTTTAAAACCAGGAAGCTCAGCTTTGAGAGAGCCTAAGGGTGACAGGAAACTGAGTCCTCAGCCTTCAAGAGACCTCACAACAAACTGAAGTGCCACTAAAGCAACATTTTGAAATGCCTGGGGTGTATGAGAAGGAGATTTGTTTATTAATTTGGGGCATATGCTGGAATGACATGGATCTTTGGGAGACTTCTCCAGGAACAAAGGAACTGGTGGGTGCCATTCCCTATGGCCCCCCCCAACCAACTCCCCCCAGCACAGATATAAGGACACCTTCGGAAGCCAGTGCAGCACCAATACTCCACACCTAGCTTGCTTATAGCACACCTCACCCCCATGTACACCTCCACCAAATCAGCCAGCCTAGACAGTTTACCCAGGCAGTAGCAGGTCCTGCACTGGGCCAGCTCAGACTCTGCAGGCACTATGGAACCCCATCCTGGCATTCTCCTAGGGACTACCTCATCCAATACACCCTTGGCTCACCCAAAGAGGTGCCACAAGGCTGGCAGTATACAAGCTGCCCCAATAGAGGCCAGCACCACTTCAAAGTGACTCTGCGCAGGGAGAAGAGAAGATAACCATACACACCAGTTAGACAGCAGCCCCAGCAGTGGGTGGGCATAGACATTTGGTCTGACCACAGGCCCCACCCACCAGTGAAAGATCCTCGGCAGACAACACAAGGGAAGCACCCTTCAGTTCAGTGCTACTAGAGTTTTGGCAAATGCATGATCTGACTCAACTCAAGACCAAGAGAGCCCCAGACAAACACCCTAACAACAAAAGGACCAAAACTTGACCACAACAGGCAAAGAGAGCCACTGCACATAAATGGACTGAAGGCAAATGCAGCTCAGCCACAAAAGCAGGGCAAATGCAATATACATAGAAGACATTTCTGAAATGCCAGGTTCTGGTGAATAAGAGACATTGCACCATAAGGCACTTCAAGACCTCTTTTTTCATAAGGCCATTATTTTCAGGAGCAGGAAACATAGCTCTCCTAACACACGGAAACAGACACAGAAAGTTAGACTAAATGAGAAGACAAAGGAATATGTCCCAAATGAAAGAACAGAAAAATCAAGGCAAGAGACCTAAACAAAACAGAGATAAATAATATACCTTATAGAGAATTTAAGGTAATGATCATAAAGATACCAGACTTAAAAAAAAAAAAAGAAAAGAAAAGAAAAGAAAAGATACTAGGTGGACTTGAGAAAAAAGTGGAGGATTTCAAGGAGACTCTCAAAAAAGAGAAGACATAAAAAAGAATCAATCAGAGATGAAGAACTCAATAAATGAAATTAAAAATACACTAGAGGGAACAGAACAATGGATCAGTGACCTGTAGGATACAGTAACGAAGAGCAACCAAGCTGAACAGGAGAGAGAGAAATAATAATAAAAAAATGAGAACAGACTAAGGGAACTCAGCAATATCATCAAGCATGATAAAATTCTCGTTATAGGTATCCAAGAAGGAAAAGAGAAAAGGAACAGAAAATTTATTTTAAGAAATAACAGCTGAAAACTTCCTAAATTTGGTGAAGAAATCTACATCCAGGAGGCACAGACAGCCACCAACAAAACCACCCAAGAAGGTCCACAGACAGACACAGTAATTAAAATGGTAAAAAGAAGTGATAAAGAAAAAAAGTTAATGCAGCAAAAGAAAAGGAGACAGTTACATACAAGGAAAACCCCATAAGGCTATCAGTGGATTTTTCAGGAGAAACATTGCAGGCCAGAAGAGAGTAGCATGATATATTTAAATGCTGAAAGAAAAAAACCTGCGACCAGGAATATTCTATCCTGCAAGACAGAAGAAAAGACAGAGTTTCTCAGACAAAAGATAAAGGAATTCATCACCATTAAACCAGCCTTACAAGAAATGTTCAAGGAGACTCTCTCTGACTGGAAAGGAAAGGCCATAAGTAGGAATAAGAAAAGCAGGAACCATAAAGGTAATAAAATTAAATATATCCATACAATGATACTGATGGCAAGGGATTCACAAAAGGATGTAAAGTTGATACCATATACATAAATGTTGAGGGGAGAGGAGTAAAGAAAGGGTTCAAACTTAAGCAACCATCAACTTAACATAGCTATATGCCTAAGATATCATATATAAACCTAATGATAACTACAAATCAAAAACAAGTGATATGTATAAAATAAAGAGAAAGGAATCTACGTAAATGCTTAAAGAAAGCCAGCAAACCATGTAAGAGATTAAGAGAAGGAACAGAGAACTACAAAAACAAGTGTAAAACAAGTAACAAAATGGCAATAAACTCATATTTTTCAATAACTGAATGTAAGTGGACTAAATCTTCAATCAAAGTGTAACAGAAGGGATAAAAAAAGAGATTCATTTATATGGTTCCAACAAGAGACTTATTTCAGACCTAAAGACATGCAGATTGAAAGGGAAGAGATGGAAAAGTATTTATCAAGCAAATTAGAGTGAAAAGAAAAACAGGTTATCAACCCATACATGGCACAAAACAGACACTAAAACAAAGATGGTAACAAGAGACAAAGAAGGACACTATAGGGGGGACAAATCCAACAATTGTAATATTTATGCCCCCAACTTGGAAGCACCCAAATACATAAAACAATTAATAACAAACATAAAGGAAATAATCAAGAGTAATATAATAAAAGTAGGGGACTTTAATGCCCTGCTTTTTTTTTTTTTAAGATTTTATTTATTTATTTGACAGACAGAGATCACAAGTAGGCAGAGAGGCAGGCAGAGAGAGAGGAGGAAGCAGGCTCCTCACGGAGCAGAGAGTCTGATGCGGGGCTCGATCCCAGAACCCTGAGATCATGACCTGAGCCAAAGGCAGAGGCTTTAACCCACTGAGCCCCCCAGGCACCTCTAAAGCCCTGCTTTAATCAGTGGACAGATCATCCACACAGAAAGCCAACAAGGGAACACTGGCTTTGACTGACACTCTGGATTAAATGGATTTAACAGATATATTCAGAATATTCCATTCTAAAACACCAGGTCACACATTCTTTTCAAGTATACACAGAACATTCTCCAGAACAGATCACATGATACCACAAAAACAAATCTCAACAACTTCAAAAAGACTAAAGTCATAGCATAGTTTATAGCATCTTTTCTGACCATGATGCTATAAAATGAGACATCGACCACAAGAAAAAATCTGGAGAGCACAAATATACGGAGGTTAAACAACATGCTACTAAATAATGAGTGGGTCAACCAGGAAATCAAAGAGAAAATACAAAAATACCTGGAGACAAATGAAAATGAAAACACAACAATCCAAAATCTTTGGGATGCTGCAAAAGCAGTTCTAAGAGGGAAGTTCACAGCAATGCAGGTCTGCCTCCAGAAGCAAGAAAAATCTCAAATAACCTGCCCTAACATCTAGAAGAGCTAGTAAAAGAATAACAAACAAAACCCAAAACCAGCAGAAGGAAGAAAATAGTAAAGATTAGAATAAATATATATGATAAAGAAACAACAACAACAAAAAACCCACAATAGAACAGATCAATGAAACCATGAGCTGGCTCTTTGAAAAGATCAACAAAACTGATAAACTTCCAGCAAGACTCATTAAAAAAAAAAAAAAAAAAAAAGGTGGGGGGGGGAGGCAGAGAGAGGACTCAAATAAACAAAATCACAAATTAAGAGGAGAAATAACAACTGACACCACAGAAATACAAATGATTTTAAGAGACTATTAAGAAAAACTATGTCGACAAATTGGAAAACCTAAAAGAAATGGATAAATTCCTAGAAACACATAACCTCCAAAATTGAAGCAAGAAAAAGAGAAAATTTGAAAAGGCTGATTAGCAGTAATGAAATTGAATCAGTAATCAAAAAACCAAAAAGCAAAAGTATAGGAATAGATAGCTTCACAGGTGAATTCTACCAAACATTTAAAGACTTAATACCTATTCTTCTCAAACTATTCCAAAATATAGAAGAGGAAGGAAAACTTCCAAATTCATTCCATGAGGCCAGCATTACCATGATATCAAAAGCAGATAAAGACACCACTAAAAAAAACCTACAGGACAGTATCTCTGGAACACACGTGCAAAAATCTTCAATAGTTCAAGAGTTAAGTGTTGGAGGAGTAGGGGACCCTAAGTGTGTCTTGTCTCTTGAACACAGGTAGATTGCTATCAAATCATTCTGAAAAACCCAATAAATCATTCAGAGGTCTGAAAAAACAAAACTGTAAATCTACATGTAGAAGCTGGGTGGCTCAGCTGGTTAAGCATCTGCCTTTGGCTCAGGTCATGATCCCAGGGTCCTGTGATTAACCCCCCCACCCCTGCTCAGCAGGGAGCCTGCTTCTCCCCCTCTCTCTGCCCCTCCTGCACTCATGCTCTGGTCATGTGCATGTTAATTCTCTCTTTAAAAAAAAAAAAAAAAAAACTAAACTAAACAACAACAAACATAATCATATTTATATCATAGAGTCCCAGAAAATGAAGAGAGAAAAATAGCTGAAAACTTCCCTAATCTGAGGAAGGACACAGACATCGAAATCCAAGAAGCACAGAGAATTCCCACTAAATTCAACAAAAGTCAACCACTGTTAAGGTATATAATAGACAAATTCACAAAATACACAGACAAGGAAAGAATCCTGAAAGAAACAAGGGGGAAAAAGTCCCTAACCTACAAGGGAAAACAGATCAGGCTCACAGCACGTCTAACCATAGAAATGTGGCAGGACAGAGAGGAATGACAGGAAATATTTAATGGGCTGAATGGAAAAAATATGCAGCCAAGATTTCCTTACCCAAAAGGCTGTCATTCAGAATAGAAGGAGAGACAGAGTTTCCCAAACAAAAACTAGAGGAGTTCATGACCACAGACCAGCCCTGCAAGAAATTTGAAGAGGGACTCCTTGAGTGGAGAAAAAAACCCCAAAGCAACAAAGACTAGAAAGGACCAGAGAATATAACCAGAAACACCAACTCTACAGGTGGCACTATGGCACTAAATTCACGTCTTTCAAAAACCTCTCTGAATATAAATGGACTAAATGCTCCAATTAAAACACACAGGATATCTGAATAGATTAAAAAGATCCATCTACGTGCTGTCTCAATAGACTCAATTTAGGCAGACACCTTCATATTGAAAGTGAAGGAACAGAGAAACACCTGTCACGCGAATGGATGGTAGGATTTATTCCTGGGCTGCAAGCCTGGTTCGATATTCACAAATCAATCAATGTGATCTACCACATTAGTAAAAGAAAGGATAAGAATCACATGATCTTCCCAACAGATGCAGAAAAAGCATCTGACAAAATACAGCATCCTTTCTGGATCAGAACCCTCAACAAAGTATGAATAGATGGAACATACCTCAACATCTTGAAGGCCATTTATGAAACATCCACACTCAAACAACTGAACTCCACAGGCACCTCTGCAAACAACATATCTGATAAAGGGTTAGTATCTAAATTCTATAAAGAACTTACACCACCAGGTATTTATTGAAAGGATATAAAAATACAGATTCAGAAGGGTATGTGCACCCAGATGCCTATAGCAACATTATCAACAATAACCTAACTATGGACAGAACCCAAATGTCCATCAATTGGTGAATGGACAAAGAAGATGTGAGGTATGTGTGCATGTGCGTGTGCATGTGCATGTGCGTGTGTGTGTGTATGCATGCATGCATGCAGTGGAATATTACTAAGTCATCAAGAAAAAGGAAGTCTTGCCATTTGCAACAACGTGGATGGAGCTACAGTATATTATGCTAAGTGAAATAAGTCAGTTGAGAAAGACAAATACCATATGATCTCACTCATATTTGGAATAAAGGAAACAGATGGACATACGGAAAAGGGGAAAAGAAAAAAGGAGAAAAGGAAAGAACCATAAGAGATTCTTAACAATAGAGAACAAACAGGGTTGATGGAGGGAGGAGGGTGCGGGGTGGGCTAGATGGGTGACGCGTATTAAAGAAGTCACATAAGAGACTCTGGAAACAAACTGAAGGCTGCTGGTTGGGGGGGAGGGATAGGATGGCTGGGTGATGGACATTGGGGAAGATATGTGCTATGCTGAGTGCTGTGAATTGTGTAAGACTGATGACTCACAGACCTGTACCCCTGAAACTAACAATACATTATATGTTAATAAAAGATAAATAAATAAATAAGAAGTCACTTGTTGTGATGAGCACTGGGTGTTGTATGTAAATGATGAATCACTGAATTCTACTCCAGAAACCAAAATAATAAGTAAATAAAAATAAAAATCATCAGCAAAATACTAGCAAATCAACCAACTATGCACTAAAAATAATAATTTGCCACGATCAAGTAGGATTATTGCCAGGATGCAAGGGTGGCTCAATATTTGCAAATCAATCAATGGGATATATCATATCAATAAAAGAAAGGGTAAAAACCATATGATGCTTTCACCAAATGCACAAAAAGCATTTGATAAAATGCAACATCCATTCATGATAAAAACTCAATAAAGTAGAGTTAGAGGGAACATATAGCTTAATAAAGGCCTTATGTGAAAAACTCACAGTGAATATCATACTCAATGGGAAAAAATAGAGCTTTTCCCCTGGGGTCAGAAACAAGATGAAGACATCCACTCTCACCACTTTTTCCCAACATAATACTAGAAGCCCTTGTTATAGCAATATAAAAACAAATAAAAGGCATCCAAATTGGTAAGGAAGCAGTAAAACTTTCACTATTTGTAGATGACATGATACAATGCATAGACACCTGGAAGACTCGTCAAAAAACTATTAGAACTCATAAACAAATTCAGTAAAGGCCCAGATACAAAAATCAATATGCAGATATATGTTTCATTTTTATACATGAACAATGAAGCAGCAGAAAGAGAATTTTTTAAAATTCCCATTTACACTTATACCAAAATTAGTAAGATACCTGAGAATTAACCTAACCCAGGAGGTGAAAGACCTGTACTCTGAAAACTATAAAACACTGATGAAAGAAATGAAGATGACATAAAGAAATGGAAAGACATTCCATGCTCACGGATTAGAAGAATATTGTTACAATGTCTATACTACCCAAAACAATGGACAGATTTAATACAATCCCATCCAAACACCAACAGCATTTTTCACAGAACTAGAACAACCTTAAATTTATACATAACCACAAAAGTCACCAAAGAGTCAAAGCAATTTTGGAAAAGAAAAGAAAAACTGGAAGTATCATTATTCCAGACTTCACATTATATTACAAAGCTGTAGTAATTAAAACAGCATGGTACTGGCACAAAAACAGACACATAAATCAATGGAACAGAACAGAAAACCTAGAAGTAAACCCACAACTATATGGTAAACTAATCTTTGACAAAGCAGGAAAGAATATGCAATGGAAAAAATATAGTCTCTTCAACAGAAAATATGGGGAAAACTGGCCAGTTACAAGTAAAAGAATGAAACTGGATCACTTTCTTGTACCATACATAAAAACAAACTCAAAATGGATTAAAGACCCAAATGTGAGACATGAAACCACCAAAATCCTAGATAAGAACACAGGCAGTAATTTCTTTGACATTGGGCACAGCAGTATTTTTCTAGATGGGTCTCCGTGGGAAATAAAAGCAAAAATAAACTATGGGACTACATCACAATAGCTTCTGCATAGCAAAGGAAAGAATCAAAGAAACTAAAAGGCAACCTATGGATTGGGAGAAATTATTTGCAAATGACATATCAAAGGGTTAGTATTCCAAATACGTAAAGAACCAATAAAACTCAACACCCAAAAAACAAATAATCCAATTAAGAGATAAGCGGAAGACATGAACAGACATTTCTCTAAAGAAGACATACAGATGGCCAAGAGACACACCACTCAACATTTGGGAAAATCAAACGCAAATCAAAACTACAATGAAATATCACCTCACACCTGTTAGAATGACTAAAATGAAAAACACAAGAAACAAATGTTGGTAAGAATGTGGAGAAAAAAGAACCCATGTGCACTGTTGCTGGGCATCAAACTGGTGCAGCCAATCTGGAAAACAATAAACACACTCCTCAAAAACAGAATTACCCTATGATCCAGTAATCCCACTACTGGGTATTCTTCACTGGTATTCTTCGCTGGGTATACTTCACTACAATGAAGAGCAAAACACTACTTTGAAAAGATGGATGCACCCCTATGTTTATTGCAGCATTATTTTCAATAGCTAAATTATGGAAGCAACTCAAGCGTTTGTCAATAGATAAATAGATAAAAAAGATGATATATATATATATATATAGAGAGAGAGAGAGAGCTATATATATGTGTGTGTGTGTGTATATATATATATATATATGATGCAATATTATTCAGCCATTAAAGAAAAGAATGAAATCTTGCCATTTACAACAACATGGATGGATCTATAATACTAACTGAAATATGTCAGTTAGAGAAAGACAAATACCATATGATTTCACCCATGTATCGAATTTAAGAAACAAAATAAATGAAAAAAGAAAAAACAAGACAAACCAAAAAAAAGACTCTTAACTACAAACAAACTGCTGGTTGCCAGAGGAGAAGTGGGTGGAGGGATGGGCGAAACAGATGAAGGAGATTAAGAGTACACTTAACTTGATGAGCAGTGAATAATGTACAGAATTGCTGAATCACTATATTATACACCTAAAACTAATATAACACTGTATGCTAACTACACTGAATGCCAACTATACCAGAATTAAAATAAAATTTAAAACAAGAAAGAAAAATATATTTAAGAATAGATTTAACCAAGAGGTGAAAGATTTGTACACTAAAAATACAAAACACTGCTGAAAGTAATTAAAGACACAAATGAATATATTTCACATCCCTGGACTGGAAGACCTAATATTGCTAAGATGACAACATAACTCAAAGCTGTCTACAGATCTGATGTGATGTCTTTCAAAATTCCAACAGTATTTTTTGCAAAGCTAGAAAATCACACCCCAAATTAATACGGAATTGCAAGGTACCCAGAATAGCCAAAAGAATCTTGAAAAAGAACAACAAAGTTATAGGTATCACACTTACTGAATTCAAAACTTACTATAAAGCAACAGTAAACAAAAAATGTGGTACTGGCATAAAGACTGACACACTGACTGATGACACAGAACAGAGAGCCCAGAAATAAACCCTTGTTTATAAGTCAGTGATTTTCAACAAGGGTGTCAAGATCATTGCATGGGAAAAGGACAGTCTTTTTAACAATTAGTGCTGGGAGGGGCGCCTGGGTGGCTCAGTGGGTTAAAGCCTCTGCTTTTAGCTCGGGTCATGATCTCGGGGTCCTGGGATCAAGCCCCACATCGGGCTCTCTGCTCAGCAGGGAGCCTGCTTCCCCCTCTCTCTCTGCCTGCTTCTCTGCCTACTTGTGATCTCTGTCTGTCAAATAAATAAACAAAATCTTAAAAAAAAAAATAGTGCTGGGAAAACTGGATATATGCATGCTAAGAATTAAACTGGGCCATTAGCTTACACTATCTATAAAAGTTAACTCAAATAAACAACAAGCTAAATTAAACATAAGAGGTAAAACTATAAAACTCTTGTAAGGAAATATATAGGAAAAGCTTCATGACACTGGATTTGGGAACAATTTCTTGAATACGTCACCAAAACACCGGCAACATAGAAAAACTAGACGTGAAAATTAAAAACGAGCACACCCACCCAAGGATGATGTCAATGAGTGAAAAGACAACTTGCAGAATGGGAGAAAATATCTGCAAATCATATATTTGATGAGAGATTGGTATCCAAAATACATAAAGAATTCCTCTAACTCAACAGCAAAAAGACAAACAACATGATTAAAAAGTGTACAATGGACTTCAAACAGAATATCTTTCTCCAAAGATATATGAATGGCAAATATGTACAGGAAAAGATGCTCAACATTACTAATCATTAGGAAAATGCAAATCAAACCCAGAATGAGATACCATTTCACACCCATCAGGATGGCTTTATCAAAACCAAAAAAACCAACAAACCAGAAAAAAGTGTTGGTAAGGATGTGAAGAAATTGGAACCCCTGTACATTGTTGGGAATGTTGGTGCAGCTGCTGTGGAAAACAGTATGTCAATTCCTAAAACAAAAACAAAAAACAAAAACTAAACACAGCATTACCATATGATCCAGCAATTCCACTTCTGGGTATCTACCCAAAAGAATTGAAAACAGCATCTGAAAGAGGTATTTGTACACCCATGTTCATAGTAGCATTCTACAGTAGCAAAAGGTGGGAACAACCCAAATGTCCATCAACAGATGACTGAACAAAGAAAATACAGTATATACATACAATGGAATATTATTTGACCTTAAAAAGGGATTAAATTCCGATACATGATACAAATGGATGACCATACCAAATGGTCATACCAAATGACATACCAAATGAAATAAGCCAGGAACAAAAGGACAAATAATGTACAACTGCATTTTTATATATGGCTTTAATAGTCAAGTTCATAGAAAGTAGAATGGTAGTTGCCAGGTGCTGGGGAAATACACGAATGGAGATTTTTTTTTAATGGGCCAGAATTTCAGTTTGGGATGATGAAAAAGTTCTGGAGATGAATAGTGGTGATGGTTGCACAACAATGTAAATGTACTTAATTCTCCTAAACTGTACACTTGCAATGGTTAATATGGTAAATGTTAACATTTTTCTTAGTAAAATAAAATCAGGTAGAGTGAGTCCTCTAATTTATTTTTGTTTTTAAACATTTTTAAAGCTATTCTAGTTTATTTCCCCCTTCATATAAAGTGTAAAACCAGCTTTTTTTTTTTTTTTAATTTACTTGACAGAGATTACAAGTGGGCAGAGAGGCAGGCAGAGAGAGAGGGGAGGAAGCAGGTTCCTCGCCGAGCAGAGAACCTGATGTGGGGCTTGATCCCAGGACCCTGGGACCATGACCTGAGCCGAAGGCAGAGGCTTTAATCCACTGAGCCACCCAGGTGCCCCAGCTTGTCTTTTATTTATAAAAACATCCTGTTGAGGTTTCTTTTAAAAAAATTAAACATAGGGGTACCTGGGTGGCTCAGTCAGTTGAGTGTTCAACTCTTGATTTCAGCTCAGGTCCTGATCTCATGGGTCACAAGATTAAGCCCAGCATAGGGCTCTGCATTCAGCAAAGGGTCTGCTTGAGACTCTCTCTCCCTCTGCCCTTCCCCGCCTCGTGTGTTCTCTCTTTCTCTCAAGTAAATAAGTAAATCTTTAAAAGAATTTTTTAAATTAAATTTTCTTATGACCCTGCAATAACACTACTAGGTTTCTACCTAAAAGAAAATAAAACATATATCCATAAAAAGACTTGCACATGGGTCTTTACAGCAGCATTGTTCCTAACAGGCAAAAAAGTGAAAACAACCAATAGTTCATCATCTGGCAAATGGATAAAGAAAAGGTGATATATCCATACAATGGAATATAATGTACCAAAAAGGAATGAATTACATGCTACAACAGAAATGAACTCCAAAAATGGTATTTTCAGTGAAAGAAGCCACACATAAAGACTACAAATTGTATACTTTCCTTTATGTTAAATGGTCAGAAAAGGCAGAAGACAGAAAATAAATTAGTGATTAGCTAGTAGGGTTAGAAATGGGGATTACCTTTTGGGTCATGTGGAATCTTACTGGGCTAAAAAGTACGTTCTAAAACTGGTTATGGTGATGGCTGTACAACCCTGTAAATCTACCGTAAATCCCTGCATGACTCAAATAGTTGAATTATGTACGTTATACCTCAAAAAGGAGTTTAAAAATATCTCTTTGCTGAGATATTGATTAGAATTATGTTAAATATAGAGATCAATTTGGAGAGAACTGACATCTTTACTATGATGAGTGTTCCAAACCCTGACTTCTCTATTTATTTATATCACCTTTGTTTTCATTCATCAGCGTTCTGTCGTTTTCAGAACATAGATCCTGTGGTTTTAGATTTATATCTAAGTATTTGATTTTTTTGAAGCTACTGAAAATGGTATTTTAAAGTTTCGCCTTCTAATCATACATTGCTAGTATGTAGAGTGACTGACGTGTTGACTTTGTTTTTGTGATCTTACTAATCTCACTTACTAGTCCTAATAGCATTTTCATAAATGCCTTGGATTTTTATGTAGATTATCACGTTGTCTGCAAATAAGAGTTTCATTTCCCCTGCCAACTTGCATGCCTTTTTTTTTCTCTGTCCTTATTGAAGTGGCTAAAATAAAATTCTTAAATTATGTAGGTGTTATTAATCCATACTATCCCATGACTGCTAAGAGACGGTTAAATTTTAGTAGCAAAAACAATAAAAATAGCTTCAACGGGTTACTTAATACTTCACCTTTATAAAATACATTTTTCTAGTATAGAAACTTCAGAAAACATAGCACTAATAATAACTGTTCCTTCTACAGTATTTTCCTATATTGTCTCATTTGATCTTCATGAGAATCTAAGAGGTACTTTTCCCATGTTACCAAAGAAGGAAAATGTTGTCAAGGTAGGCCAAGAAATGTGCCCATGTGACCTCAGATAATCACACTGGAGCAGACAGAATCAACAATCAAAGCAGAAGACTTGCCAGGACCCAATCTGATCTCACCTGCTCAAGTCTCTGTCTTCTAGGCATTGAGCTGATCTCTCTGTAAGGCAGTGCTAGCGCAACGCAAACCAAAAGCCAGAACACAGTCACAGAGTGAGAACAACAGGGGAGTGGAGAGGCAAATGCTTCTGGAGTGGTACCTGAGCAAGCACCGTGCCTTAAAAGAATCACAGGTGATTCAGTAAGTGTGTGAGGGTCAGATCGTAGATTATAACATTTGGGCCAAGGTATATTGGGCAGATTCTTTCTAATTTTTAAACTGAAGTATGTGAGTCAGGTGATTGGATTCAAAGTCTGGCTCTGCTACTTATCAGGCATATAATCTTGGACATATACTCCATTTCTCTTTGTCAATTTCCTCACCCAATAACTGCACCTACCTTTGATGGTTGTGAGAATAATTAGTATGTAAAGTACTTAGAACAAGAATTAGCAACAATGCCTGTTTCTGTAACTAAAGTTTTATTAAAACACAGCCACGCTCTCATCACATATTGTCTATGCTGCTTTGATGTTACAACAGTAGAATGAGGTAGTTGTAATAAAGACCATATGGCCCCAAAAGGCACAAATATTCTTCATCTGGACCTTTACAGGAAAAATAGCGCTGGCTTAGAACAATGCTGGAGCATAGGTGCTCAAGAAATGTTAGCTATTATTTTAACCCAAACTCACTTCCAGAATAGTAGGCTTGAGTATGTACACAAAGCTATAAACAAAAGCACTGACTATGGTGGTGACAAACATGAAAGAACAACGTCAAATAACAAGAGGCTGATTAAATAAATATACCCACACCATGGAACACTATACAACCGTTAAAAAGAATGAAGGAGGGGCGCCTGGGTGGCTCAGTGGATTGAGCATCTGCCTTCGGCTCAGACCATGATCTTGGGTCCTGGGATCCCTGCTCAGTAGGGAGTCTGCTTCTCCCTCTCCCTCTGCCCCTCCACCTGCTCATGCACATGTGAGCTCTCTTGCTCACTCTCTTTCAAATAAATAAAATCTTTAAAAAAAAAAAAAAAAGAGTGAAGAAAAATCTGTGTATACATACCGCATATGCCAACACGAAAGGATCTCCAAGATCTTAAAATGAGCCAAAATCATTAGGTGGAAAGGTATGATGATATATGCAATATAATCTCATTATGTTACTAAAGGACACACAAAAAACTAAAAACTACATGTATGCACAGAAAAGGCTATATAGTACCACAGAAGTACTGAAGGAATTTCACTTTTAATATACATGGTTCTGTGCTTTTCTATTTTTTAATAAATGGGCATTTTATAATTTTTCTCATGACCTAAAAATACTATTTGAGGGGCACCTGGATGGCTCAGTCAGTGGATCGACAGCCTCTTGGTTTCCCCTCTGGCGGTGATCTCCGGTAGTGGGATCCAGCCAACCAGGGGCTCTGGGTTGGTGGGAGTAGGCTTGAGATTTCCTCCCTCTTCTCCTACCCCCACTCACATAGGAAGGCCTGCTCTCTCTCTCTCTTTCTAAGAAATAGATAAATCTTTAAAGAAATATATTATTTCAATCTCTCAGGTTGTATCCTAAATGTATACTTATCAAAACTTTAAGTCTTTACCCTCAGGGACAAACTAGAAAATAGATTAATCTCAAATGCTTTACGGTAAACAAACTAAGCCACACTCAAAGGCCACATATTCTGGAAAAAGCAAAATGTAGGAGTGGAAAACAACTCAGATGTTGCCAAGAGTTGTGAAAGTGGAGAGGGGCTGCTTACAAAGAGACAGCTGAAGGAATTTTGGGGGTGACAGAACTGTTCTGTATCTTTTTTTTTTTTTTTCTGTTCTGTATCTTGATTGTGATGGGAGTCCTATGACCGTGTATTTGTCAAAACTCGTGATCATACACCGAAAAACAAACTTTACTACATGTAAATTTAAAAAGAAGTCCAAATAAACACACATACAAAAAAAACAACAGAAAATTTTTCTTTGAGCGACCTATCAGCATAGGAACATACATGTTAACACAGGAAATGTTTTCCACCATAATTCTGTTTGCCTCTGTCACGGAGATGATGCTGCAGGGGAAGAAGGCAGCAGGGAATCAAAATATTAGCACCAAATTCCTACTGAATTCTTACAAATGCATACTTGCTGTGGTCCAAGTTTAAATAATAGTGACTTCTTTTCAGCTTTGTGCCTGCACATTGACACTTCACATGGAAAACCACTATGACATTCAAGGGATAAGGAACAGCAAAGGTGGGACTCTCAGTGGTAGAGGCACCCCAGCGCACAGCAATCAGAAACTGCCGCCTCTGGCTGCTGAACCTGGAGAAGATTTTCTGGCACAATCTCTAAGCTACTCTGAGTTAGTGACGGAGTGTCAAGCACAGCAATCTGATATATGGCACCAGGTACCACTGCTGCTTCAATCACGAATCATTTAAGGAATAGTATTAGAAAAAGGCCAAGAAATTCCCCTGGGCTCAAGAAGCAGCAAAAACTGTCCAATGCAGCACACAGTACCCTCTACTACCAGAAAAGAAACACTCCAAAGTCTCAGTTACCCACAGAAGCGCAGATCATCCAGCCCTGGGTTTCATAAGCAATTGCTATCTGTACTGTTCAGACATAACACTAGTGGACATGGTCTGGACGCCACTCCCAGCTTAAAAAACACTCCTTAAACCCCATTTCCAAATTACTCTCACCATTTTTCTCACACCCACAACGTGCTGCAAACTAAACGCACGCATTTCAGGCTTAAAATACACAATTCAGTATGGCTGTGCGAACAGCGCTGCCCACGTTAACAATCCTGGCGCCTTAACAAAGCCCAAAACTCATCTCCAAGAATCTGTAAAATGGTTTCGCTTGGCCAGAGTCTCCCTCCTTTCCTCAGAGATGGGCACAAAGAAGCAAAAACTGGTTCGGGTCTAGTCGCACGGTATCAGTCCAAGCTGTCTGCGCCTTACTTTCCAACAATAACTACAAAACACCAAGATACATACCCTCCCCACTGGAGCTCTGCCACGTGCCAGGGGCTACGGATGCGGGAAGCCCGGAGCAGGGGCCGGGGGCGCGGGGTCAGGGGTCAAGGGTCGAAAGGCTTTGGGGCAGGGAATGTGAGGGTGTCCACCCGCGCACAGACCGGGATGCGCTGCAACTGGGGGTTCGGAGGCTCGGAAACTGGCGTGCCGGGGCCGGGGCGATTCCCGGGAGGCCGCGCCGGCTGGGAGGCCGCGCCGCGGAGAACCAAGTCCTGGCCGCCCGCGGGGCCGGAGTGCGGCCCCTTTGCCATAATGCCCGATTGGGTTCCAGGGTCCGCCCGTACCCCACAGGAGTTGCAGGGCTGGGCAGGGCCAGCAGCCTTCCTCACCTGGGTCGGGGCGGCGGTGGCTCCGGGGTCCCAGTCAGGCTCTGGGAGTTTCCTGGCTGAGTGAGTCACTCGGGCGGGCCGGGAATGCGCCAGGAAACACCCGGCCTCCTCCCCTTCCTCCCGGGGCGGGGGCTCTCCCGGCTCGGCCTCTTCCTCCTGGCGCTCCTCCCTCCGCGCTCCGGCCGCGGCCTGGCTGCGCCCTCCTTTGCCGGGTGCGCTCTCCACAGCCCCGCAGATCCTGACCGGCAGCGCACGCCTTATGCCTATCCGCTGTAAGCAGGCGACGGAGAAGCCCTGGCCGTGCTCTCCTCTGGCTGCCTAAGATGCTCTCTGGGGAGATCTCGGAGAGCCACCTGCCGGCTTAGACGACCTCAGCTCTGCGAAGGACTGCTGGGCAGCACTGCTGTGGGACTCCCCCCAGGGCAGCCGCTGGGCTCGTGGAGGAAAAGGGGCGGAGATCTGCACCCTGCACCGGGTCTCTACCGGATCAGGGCTGTGGGTGGATGGGCTGCTGAAGAGGCGTGGCGGGAGCCGGGGGCGGGGGTCGAGCACCCAGCGCGCTCCCACCCGGCGCCACTGCCAGGTAGGAGGTGCGCACACCTGCGCTTCGCAGGCCGTAGTGTGGTAGGTGATGAGGTACTGGGTGCGACAGGTACATACCGCCAGATCTCAGCCAACTAGGAGAATATGACTTCGACGGGCCCCTGCAGTGATCCCATCTGTACAACGCCATCTCTCTCTGAGCCAGGGGTAAACCCGCGTGCAGACCTGTGGGAATGGCTGACAGAAGAAAACTTGATTTGAACAAGTCCCCCAGAACAATCCTGAGACAGGTCAATTCAGTGACAAATTATATGAAAACAGTGAATGGAGTAAGCTTGTCACAAGCATGGTTACGAGAAAAATTACCCTAAACTCCGCACCGACCACCACCTATCCACTTCCCCTTCACCCACCCACTGGCATTCTGGTTCTAATGAAGAACAATAATGATGGGCATCAAGTATTCTAATCTGGCCACTAGACTATGAAAACCACAAGAGGTTTGCTTACTTCCGTCTGTCCTCTGGATAATGCAAAATGTCACAGCGAATGGATCCTGACTAGACCAGAATCTACCGGTTGTCTAAATATTCAGAGAACATTTTTTTTAAGAAGTTCCTGGAGGTCCCTGACACTCCTACAAAGCATGCGTTTTGAGTGACTTTCTGGTTCCCAGCCCACACATTTTCAGTCAGATGACTGTTTCTCTTTGCCCAGGGCTGAGCCTCAACGTTAGGTTCCAAAGGGTTTTGTTTTGTTTTATTTTGTTTTACACTGCAGGTGAAGTGATAGAATACAAATTCATGGTGTATTGTGATATTTTAAAAATATTGTAATTCCTAAAACAACTAATAAAAAAAATAAGAGGCACAGCTAAAAATCCAAGAGAAGAAATAAAATAGAATGCTGAAATATACTCAATCCAAAGAAGGCAGCAAAGAAGCAAAAAGCACATAGGATAAGCAGTAACAAATAGCAAGCTGTTAGGTTTAAATCCAACCATATTAGCAATTATATTAAATATACATAGACTAAACATTCCAATTAAAAATAAATTGTCACGTTGAATAAAACAAATCCCAATTATATGCTATTTAAAAGAGACATACTTTTGAGGTGCGGATGGGGTTGGGGAGATTCTGTAGGTTAAGCAGGTAAGGGTCTGCCTTCGGCTCAGGTGGTGATCCCCAGGTCCTGGGATCCAGCCTTAACTGGACTCCCGCTCAGCGGGGTCTGCTTCTCCTTCTCCATCTCCCTCTGCCCCTGGCCTCACTCATCGTGCTCTCTCTCAAAAAGTCAAATAAAATCTTAAAAAAAAAGAGAGAGATGCTTTATAAGGACACAAAGAAATTGACATTAAAAAGATGGAAAACAGGGGCACCTGGGTGGCTCATTGGGTTAAGCCTCTGCCTTCAGCTCAGGTCATGATCTCAGGGTCCTGGAATCGAGTACCCCATTGGGCTCTCTGCTCGGCAGGGAGCCTGCTTCCTCCTCCTTCTCTCTCTCTCTCTCTCTCTGCCTACTTATGATCTCTGTCTGTCAAATAAATAAATAAAATCTTTAAAAAAAAAAAGATGGAGGGGTGCCTGTGTGGCTCAGTGGGTTAGAGCCTCTGCCTTCGGCTCAGGTCATGATCCCAGGATCCTGGGATAGAGCCCTGCATCGGGCTGTCTGCTCAGCAGGAAGCCTGCTTCGTCCTCTCTCTCTGCCTCCCTCTTTGCCTACTTGTGATCTCTGTCTGTCAAATAAATAAATAAAATCTTAAAAAATAATAAAAAATAAAAATAAAAAAAGATGGAAAACAATATACCATTTACATAATAATCATAAGAAAGTTGGAGTGACTCTATTAATATCAAAGACTTCAAGACAAAGTGTCACCAGAAATAAAAAGGACAGGGGCTCCTGGGTGGTGCAGTAGGTTAAGTGTCACACTCTTGGTTTCAGCTCTGGTTCTGTTTTCACAGTTGTGAGATGGAGTTCCCTACCCAGGGCTCCCCCTCCAGCCCCCCACCTTGGCTTGGCAGGGACCCTGTATTGGGCTCTGCACTCAAGTGAGGAGTTTGTTTAAAGGACTCTCTCTCCCTCTCCCTCTGCACCTCCCTACCTGCACTCTCTCTCTCTCTCTCTAATAAATCAATCTTTAAAAAAAGAAATTAAAAGGGACATTTGATAAAGATAAACAGATCAACTAATTAAAAAACTTTTAAGTATGTGTACACAAAATAAGCTGCGGAATGCTTGGGAAAAAGAATCAAAAGAAGTGCATAGTCATAATTAGAGATCCTAATCCTCTTTTAGTAATTGATAGAACAGGCAGACACAAAAATAAGTAATGATACAGAAAAATTTAAGAAACAATTAACTGGAGTGCCTGGCTGGCTCAGTTGAAAGAGCTATGGCACTCTTGATCTTGGGGTTGTGAGTTTGAGCCCCACATTGGGGGCAGAGATTACTTAAATAAAAAAATATTTTTTTAAATAAATAAAATAAAAAACAATTGATCTATTTGACCCAAATAGTATCCTCACAAAACAGAATACAGAATACATTGTATTTAATAAAAGATGTTCAAAACCTTTATACTGAATCTTCAAGATATTAGTAAGAAGAATCAAAGTTTTCAAATATGTACATAACAGTCATAAAATGTACCATAAGCTAGGAAGTAAAACAAATCTCAACAGATTTCAAAGGGTTGAAATCATATAGTACCTTCTCTGACCACGATAGAATTAAACTAGAAAGCAATAATAAAAGCACAACTTTGCAAATGCTCCAATATTATAGAATAAAATAATGTACCTCTAAATAACCTTTTGATAAAAGGAGAAATCAAAATGGAAAATTTTAAATATGCTGAATTAATAACGAAAAAGCAACATCCACATTTGCAAGATGCATCTAAATGAATGCTCAGAGGGAAAGTTTATATGAAATGCGTATATTATAAAACAGGAAAGGGCTAAAATCAATTATCTAAACTTCCACCTCAAAAACATTAGGGAAAAAAAAGCAAATGAAATCCAAAGAAAAAAGAAGTGAAAGAAACAATAGAGTTAAGGACAAGTATCAGTGAACTAGAAAACAGATGATCGAACAAAAAAGCTGCCTTTTAAAAAAGTTATAGAGGGGCTCTTGGCTAGCTCAGGCAGTGGAGTATGCAACTCTTAATCTTGGGGTCATGGGTTCAAGCCCCACATTGGGCATAAAGCTTACTTTAAAAAAAATTAATAGAGTTGTTATATCCTAGTAAAACTGATTTTAGAAAAACATAAATTACCAACTGCAAAAATAAAAAGGGAGACACCAGTGATTTTTTATCAAATAAAAGGATGTTAAAAAGAATTGTACGAAAAACTTCATGGCAGTAAATTTAAAAATTCAAAAGAAACATAAATTTCTTAGAAACATGACTTTCCAAACCGATGAAAGAAAAAAAAAAAGGTAGAAAATCTGAATAGTTCCATATTGGTAGGAGAAAATAATTGAATGTGTAATATAAAACCTTCCTTCAAAGAAAATCTCTATTTAGATTCACTGGTGAATTCTATAAAATGTCCAATGAAGACACAATACCAGTTTTATAAAACCACAGTAATTAAAAGTGTGGTCTGGAATAAGGATGTACAAATAGATTAATGGAGAAGAATAGTGAGAAATAAATTGTGCTATAAACTGAATCTTTTGTCCCCCCAAATTCATATATTTTTTAAATTTGTAAGTAACTTCTACACCCAATGTTGGGTTTGGACTCAAAATGCTGAGATCAAGAGTTGCATGCTCTACCACCTGAGCCAGGCGGATGCCCCTCAAAATTCCTATCTTGAAATTTATGTTGGTTGCTTTGAAAGTTGATTAGGTCGTGATGGTCGAGCCTTCATGAATAGGATTTGTGTCCTTAGAAAAGAGATCCCAAAGAGTTCCTTCATCTCTTCCACTTATGTGAGGTTACAGGTCTATGAGCCAAGAAGTAGGCTCTTAACAGACACTGTATCTGCCAGCACCTTGATCTTGGGCTTACAAGCCTTCTGAACTTTGAGAAATAAAATTCTGTTGTTTATTAGCCACCCAGTCTACGATATTCTGTTATAGCAGCCCAAATGGACAAAGACAAGCCCTCCTGCATGGTCAGTTGATACTCTGTAAAGTTGCTAAAATAATTCGATGAAAGGAGAAATAGAAAGGGTCTTTTAAAAAAAAAAAGTGGTTCTAAATAATGCCATAAGCATGTGGAAAAAACCCAAAGCTTCTCCTTTCACACACCATCTATAGAAATTAGCTCAATACAGGGGCACCTGGGTGGCTCAGTGGGTTGAGCCTCTGCCTTCGGCTCAGGTGGTGATCTCAGGGTCTTGGGATTGAGCCCCACATTGGGCTCTGCATCCAGCTCTCTGTTCAGCGGGAAGCCTGCTTCCCCCCCCTCTCTCTGCCTGCCTCTCTGCCTACTTGTGATCTCTCTGTCAAATAAATAAATAAAATCTTAAAAAAAAAATTAACTCAATATGGACATAGACCTAAATGTGAAACCTCAAGATATAAAGCTTCCAGAAGAAAACATAACAGCATAATTTCATAATCTTAGAGTAGATGTAGCTAAAACTTCTTAAGACAAAAAAAGTACTAACCTTTTTAGTCAATATTTTTTAAAAAAATGATAAATTGATTCTATCAAAATTATAAAACCTCTTATCAAAAACAGTGTTATATATTTTTCCTAATTTATGTATATATGTGCATGTGTGTTTATGTATTTATATTTACATATAAAGGAAAGAATGATCCAAGTTTTATTTTATTTACACACACACACACACACACACACACATACACTATGGTATAGTAATTCTATTTTTATGTATTTACCCAAGAGAAATGAAAATTTACCTCTACACAAAGATTTGTACATGAACATTCTTATGATAGTGAACATTCATGATAGTGAAAACTAGATACAACTCAAAGTACATAACTGGGAAAAATGGATAAATAAATTGTGCTATATTCAGACAATGGAGTATTACTAATTAATTAAAAGGAGAAAATGACTGGTCCAAGTTTTATCACAAAATGGATGAATCTCAAAATTATTACATAATTTTACCACATAGAAAAGATAAATATTGGTTGGTGTGAGCAAGATGGCAGAATAGGAAACCCTAGGCCCTTGTTCTTCCACAGAAATACCGAGTAAACATCATACTGACCAAAGTAGCTTTGTGAGTATTCTATAAACCAGTTAAGAACCCACAGCAACATAGGGCACCTGGGTGTCTGACTCTTGATCTCAGCTCAGGTCTTGATCTCAGGGTCATGAGTGAATTCAAGCCCCCTGTTGGGGTCCACAATGAATAGAGAGCCTACTTAAAGAAAAAAAAAAGCGGGGGGTGGGGGTGGGGAGTGCACATGTCACCTGGGTGGCTTAGTCAGCTTAGCATCTGAATCTTAATTTCTGCTCAGGTCATGATCTCAGGGTTATGAGATCCAGCCCCACCTTGGGCTCTACACTGGGATCAGAGTCTGCTTAACATTCTCTCTCTCCCTCTCCTTCTGCCCTTCTCACCCCTCTCGCTGTCTCTCTCTAAAGAAGAAGAAGAAGAAGAGGAAGAAGGAGGAGGAGGAGGAGGAAGAGGAGGAGGAGGAGAAGAAGACGAAGAAGACGAAGAAGAAAAGAAGAAGAAGAAGAAGAAGAAGAAGAAGAAGAAGAAGGAGGAGGAGGAGGAGGAGAAGAATCTGTAGCAATGAACAAATACACAATCAAGAAAAAGTTGCACTCAAAATATTCTAAACAAAAATTTCATCGCATTTTTGATCACCCTTGCTGACTCCCTCCCTGGCATAGATTTAAGAGGAAGTTGCTTAATTTCTGGTCCCTCCCTAAGGGTGAAAGGAAAAAAGTGGGAGTTGTCTACAATGTTATGACTCGTCTGGGGGATGTTGGGGGAACTGGTTTTTGTCTCGCCTGTCTCAGAGTGGTGACAGAAATGGTGGATTAGTTTGGATATCAGGTTGGAGGCTGATGAAAGACAAGACTCCCTCCTTTCCTTTCTGAGTCTCCCAGACACTCTGTCTCTATCTGCACTCCCTCTATATTTTCAGTAAACTCCACTTTTACCTCCTGCTAGCTCACGTTTGATTTCCATATGTGTAGGCCTGATGACTGGTCCTGCAGGACTCTCTCTGGGACCCTGGAGCCAGCCTGCCAGCATCGCCACTACATCATATACATGTTTAAACAAAAATTACAAGCATACTAACAGGCAAAAAACACAGTTTAAAGTGGTAGAGCAAGCAAAAGAACCAGACTCACATATGGCAGGGATGTTGGAATTATCAGAGTATGATTTTTAAAAACTATTATTAAAACGCTAAGGACATATTGTCCAAGTATTCTATTTCCTTATTTG
The DNA here is from genome assembly GCF_010015895.1 of Lontra canadensis. NCBI lineage: Eukaryota > Metazoa > Chordata > Mammalia > Carnivora > Mustelidae > Lontra > Lontra canadensis. The sequence goes on along the minus strand of NW_022631129.1, from coordinate 160,374 downwards.
GTAAAAAATCATTTGACCACTTATCTGAGGGTTTCTTTGTGAGATTTCTATTCTATTTCATTGGTCTATATGTCTGTCTTTGTGCCAGTACCACATTGTTATGATTACTGTATGTTATGATCATTATAACTTTGTAGTAAGTTTTTTAAAAATCAATCTGACCTAAAAATCACATACAGAACACTACTCAACAACAGCAGAATACACATTTTTCTTAAGTGCATAAGGAACATTCACCATAATAGACCAGATGTTAGGCTACAAAATAAGTCTTCAGAAAATTTAAAAGACTGCAATCATACAAAACATCTTTTTTCATTATGATGAAACTAGAAATCAACACCAGAAGGAGCTCTCTGCTCTGTTCAATACATAGTGGCATCTTCGGGTGCAATGCCAGCCATGTCCCTGACACATGATAGTGAAGGTTGGAGTAAAAGAATTTGGCCATATTGGGCACCTGTTTACCAGGGCTGCATTTAAGTCTGGCAAAGTGGACCACTGATGATCCCTTCATTGACCTCAACTACATGGTCTTCATGTTCCAGTATGAGTCCACCCACTGCAAATTCAACAGCATGATTAAGACTGAGAATGGGAAACTTATTGTCAATGAAAACCCCATCTCCATCTTCCATGAATGAGATCCTGCCAACATCAAATAGGGTGATGCTGGTGCTGAGTATGTTGTGGAGTCTCTTCACCACCATGGAGAAGGCTGGGGCTCTCTTGATGGGTAGGGCCAAGAGGGTCATCATCTCTGCCCTTTCTGCTTAGGTCCCTATGTTTGTGATGGGCGTGAACCATAAGTATGACCACTTATTCAAGATTATCCACAATGTCTCCTGCACCATCAACTATTTGGCCTTTCTGGCCATGGTCATTCATGACAACTTTGGTCTCATGGAGGGACTGATGACCACAGTCCATGCCAACACTGCCACCCAGAAGACCATGGATGGCCCCTCTGGGAAGCTGTGGCATGATGGCTGAGGGCCTGTACAGAAAACCATCTCTGCTTCTACTGGCACTGCCAAAGTTATAGACAAGGTCATCCCTGAAATGAATGAGAAGCTTAATGTCATGGCCTTCAATGTCCCCATAACCAATGCATCAGTCATGGATCTGACCTGCTTCCTAGAGAAAGCTGCCAAATATGATGATATCAAGAAAGTGGTGAAGCAGGCATCAGAGGGTCCCTTCAAGGGCATTCTGGGCTACACTGAAGACCAAGGTGTCTCCTGCAACTTCAACAGTGACACCCACTCTTCCACTTTCAATGCCAGGGCTGGCATTGCTCTCAATGACCACTGTGACAATGAATTTGGCTACATCAAATGAATGGTAGACCTTACAGTCCACATGACCTCTAAAGAATAAGAGTGCCCTGGACCACTTGCTCCACCCAGAGCAAGAGGAAGAGAGAGGTCCTCAGCTGCTGGAGAGTCTTGTCCCCAATTCATCCCCCAACATCCTGAGAATCTCCCCAGCCCTACACAGTTTCCATCCTAGACCCTCTGAAGAAGGGGAGGGACTTGGGGAGCTCTACCTTGTCATGTACTATCAATACTATCAATATAAAGTATATTGTACCAAGCCCTCCCTCCAAAAAAAATAGCAGAAGGAAAATGGAAAAATCCACAAATATATGAAAATAAAAAATACACTCAAATACCAATGAAGAAATCAGAAGAGAAATTAGAGAGGCACCTGGGTGGTACAATTTGTTGGGCATCCAACTCTTGGTTTCAGCTCAGGTCATGAAATCAGGGTCCTAGGATTGAACCCTGGGTTGGGCTCTACACTCAGGGCAGAGTTTGCTTGAGATTCTCTCTCCCTCTCCCTCTCCCTCTGCCCTCCCACTCCTACTCTCTCTCTCTAAAATAAATAAATGAATCTTTAAAAAAAAAGAGAAATTATGGGGCACCTGGCTGGCTCAGTGGTTTAAAGCCTCTGCCTTCGGCTCAGGTCATGATCCCAGGGTCCTGGGATAGAGCCCCACATCAGGCTTTCTGCTCATCAGGGAGCCTGCTTCCTCCTCTCTCTCTGCCTGCCTCTCTGCCCGCTTGTGATCTCTGTCTGTCAAATAAATAAATAAAATCTTTTTAAAAAATAAAAAATTAAAAAAAGAGAAATTAGAAAATATCTTGAAACAAATGAAAATGAAAACACATCATACCAAAACTTGTAAGAAAGAGTTCCCATTTCAGGAATAGAATCTAGCGATTCATCACCCACATATAACACCCATTGCTCACCCCCAAAAGTGCCTTCCTTGAAACTCATAACCCATTTAGCTCATCGCCCCACCTGCCACCCCTCCAGCAACCCGCAGTTTGTCCTCTTAACCATAGTCTCCTTGATTTGCCTTCATCTCTGTTTTTATCTTATTTTACTTTTCCTTCTCTTCCCTTATGTTCATCTGTTTTGTTTCTTAAATTCCACATATGAGTGACATCATCTGACAACAGTCTTTCTCTGACTGACTTATTTCATTTAGCGTAATACCCTCTAGTTCCATCCACATTGTTTCAACTAGCAAGATTTAATTCTTTTGGTGACTAAGTAATATTCAGTTTATATATATATACATACCACATTTTCTTTATCTAGTTATCTGTCAATGGACATCTGGGCTTTCTATATTTTGGCTACTGTGGACTTTGCAGTTATAAATATTGGGGTGCATGTGCCCCTTTGAATCACTATATTTGTACCTTTTGGATAAATACCAAGTAGTGCAGTTGCTGGGTCATAGGGTAGTTCGATTTTTAATGTTATGAGGGAGCTCCAAACTGTTTTCCAGAGTGACTGAGCCAGTTTATATCCCGCCAACAGTATGAGTGTTCCCCTTTCTCCACCTTCTAGCTAATGTCTGCTGTTTCCTGAGTTGTTGATATTATCTATTCAGACTGGTGTGAGGTGATATCTCATTGTGGTTTTGATTTGTATTTCCCTGATGCTGAGTGATGTTGAGCAATCTTCATGTGTCTGTTAGTCATTTGTATGTCTTCTCTGGAGAAATGTGTTTTCATGTCTTCTGCCCATTTCTTGACTGGATTTTTTTCTTTGTTTTTTGGATGTTCAGGTTGATAAGTTCTATATATATATATATGTATGTGTATATACATTATATATATATATATACATATATATATATATATATATATATATATGTATATATATATATATAATACTAGCCCTTTATCTGACAAGACATTTGTGTGCTCGCTTCGGCAGTACATATACTAAAATTGGAACGATACAGAGATTAGCAAGACGTTTGCAAATATATTCTCATATTCTGTAGGTTGCCTTTTAGTTTTGTTGGCTGTTTCTTTGTTATGCAGAAGCTTTTTATCTTGATAAAGTCCCAATAGTTCATTTTTGCTGTTGTTTCTCTTGCCTTTGGAGATGTGTCTAGAAAGAAGTTGCTGTGGCCGAGGTCAAAGAGGTTATTGTCTGTGTTCTCTTCTAGGATTTTGATGGATTCCTGTCTCACAGGACAGGAAGGCCTTTCATCCATTTTGAGTCTTTTTTTGTTTATGGTGTAAAGACAGTGGTCCAGTTTCATTCTACCTGTGGCTGTCCAGTTTTCCCAATAATATTTGTTGAAGAGACTGTCTTTTTTGCATTGGATATTCATTCTTACTTTCTCAAAGAGTAGTTGACCATACAGTTGAGGGTCCATTTCTGGATTCTCTGTTCTGTTCCATTGATCTATGTGTCTGTTTTTATGCCAGTACCATACTGTCTTGATGACTACAGCTTTGAAATGTAGCTTAAAGTCCAGAATTGTGATGCCTCCAGCTTTGATTTTCTTTTTTGACTTTCCTTTGGCTATTTGGAGTCTTTCATGGTTCCATACAAATTTTAGCATCAGTTGTTCCAGCTCTGTGAAAAATGGTGATGATATTTTGGTAAGAATTGCATTAAATGTGTAGATTGCTTTGGGTAGTATAGACATTTTAACAATGTTTGTTCTTCCAATCCATGAACATGGAATGCTTTTCATATTTTTCTTTGTGTCCTCTTCAATTCCTTTCATAAGTGTTCTATAGTTGTCAGAGTATGGATCTTTACCTCTTTAGTTAGGATTATTCCTAGTTATCATTTTGTTTTTGGTGTAATTGCAAATAGGATCAATTCCTTGATTAGTCTTTCTGATGCTTCATTGTTGGCGTGTAGAAATGCAACAGACTTCTGTGTGTTGATTTTATATCCTGAAACTTTGCTGAATTCCTCTATCAGTTCTAGCAATTTTGGGGTGGAGTCTTTTGGGTTTTCTACAAAGAGTATCATGTCATCTGCAAAGAGTGGAAGTTTGACTTCTTTGCTGATTGGATGCCTTTTATTTATTTTTGTTGTCTGATTGCTGAGCCTAGGACTTCTAGTACTATGTTGAATAGCAGTGGTGAGAGTAGACATCCCTGTTGTGTTCCTTACCTTAGGGGAAAAGCTCTCATTTCCCCCCCTTGAGGATGATACTAGCTGTGGGCTTTTCATATATGGCTTTTATGGTATTGAGGTATGTTCCTTCTATCCCTACACAGCAGAGAGTTTTTATCAAGAATAGAGCTGTGTTTTATCCAATGCTTTTTCTGCATCTACTGAGAAGACCATATGTTTCTTGTCTTTTCTTTTATTAATGTGCTGTATCACATTGTTTGATTTGTGGATGTTGAACCAACCTTGCACCCCAGGAATAAATCTGACTTGGTCATGGTGAATAATCTTTTTAATGTACTGTTGGATCTTATATCTCCCGAGAGGGTTTCTCTAATATCTTCCATGCCTTTTTCGAGCCCGGCTAGAACCTTGAGAATCGTCATTCTGAACTCTAGATCTGACATATTACCAATGTCTGTATTGATTAGGTCCCTAGCCTTTGGTACTGCCTCTTGTTCTTTTTTTTGTGGTGAATTTTTCCGCCTTGTCATTTTATACAGATAAGGGTATATGAAGGAACAAGTAAAATACTAAAAGGGTGGCAACAACCCCAGGAAAATATGCTTTAGCCAAATCAGAAGAGATCCCAAATCGTGAGGGGTGGGGGGGAAGGGGATATAAAGAGGTTCAGAAAGAAAAAAAAAAAGAAAAAAAAAGAAAAAAGAAACAAATAAAAAAAGAAAACCAATAATGAAAAAATATAAAACGGAAAAAAAATATATATATTAGATAAACTAGTTAAAAAACGTTAAAAAAGAAAAGGGTAAAAGTTAAAAAAAATTAGGAGAAGAAGAGAAAAAAAATTGAAAAAGAAAAACAATTAAATTAACTGCAAGGCTAAAGAATCATGGGGAGAAAGCCACGAGATCCGTGCTTTGCTTTCTCCTCCTCTGGAATTCCGCTGTTCTCCTTGGTATTGAAACTGCACTCCTTGGTAGGTGAACTTGGTCCCGGGTGGGTTTCTTGTTGATCTTCTGGGGGAGGGGCCTGTTGTAGTGATTCTCAAGTGTCTTTGCCCCAGGCGGAGTTGCACCACTCTTACCAGGGGCCGGGCTGAGTAATCTGCTCGGGTTTGCTTTCGGGAGCTTTTGTTCCCTGAGCGCTTTCCGTAGAGTTCCGGAGGACGGGAATGAGGATGGCGGCCTCCCAGTCTCCGGCCTGGAAGAGCCGAGAGTCTGGGGCCCCACTCCTCAGTGCGCCCTCAGAGAACAGCGCCCAATTGCTCCTGTCACCCTGGCCTCTGGCCGCGCTCCGAGCTGACCGAGCCTGCGAGCGGTTCAAGGTAAACCCGAGCTTAGAGCTCACTCCTTGGCTTTGTCTCTGTAGCCAGCTTCCCCGTTCTAATACCTGTAAGCTCTGCAACACTCAGACACCCCCGATTCTTCTGTGACCCTGCGGGACCTGAGGCCACGCTGACCCCGCGTGCGCTTCACCCTGGTTAAGCCTCTGGAGCAATGTCCCTCAGCGGAACAGACTTTTAAATTATAAAAGTCCTGGTTTTCTGCTCCGTTGCTCCGCCGCTTGCCGGGAGCCGGCCCCTCCCCCCGCCATCTATCTTCCCGTTGCTTTGGATTCACGTCTCGGCCAGTCCTACCTTTCAGAAAGTGGTTGATTTTCTGTTTCTAGAATTGCTGTTCTTCTTCTCTTCGATCTCCCGTTGGATTTGTAGGTGTTTGAAATCTTTAGATAAGCTATCTAGCTGATCTCCCTTTACCTGAAGTAGTCTCAGCCTGCTACTTCTCCGCCATCTTGACTCCTCCACCCTGTACTGTTGGATCTTATTAGCTAGTATCTTCGTGAAAATTTTTCCATCCATCTTCATCAGAGATTTGGTCTGTAATTCTCCTTTTTGGTGAGGGTCTTTTTCTGGTTTGGGAATCAAGGTAATTCTGGCTTCATAGAATGAGTTTGGAGGTTTTCCTTCCATTTCTATTTTTTGAGACAGTTTCAGAAGATTAAGTATGAATTCTTCTTTAAATGTTTGATAGAATTCTATTAGCAGGTCGTCTGGCCCTGGATTCTTGTTTGTTGGGAGATTTTTGATTACTTATTCAATGTCTTTGCTGATTATGGGTCTGCTCAGGTTTTCTATTTCTTCCTGTGTCAGTTTTGGTAGTTTATGTTTCTAGGAATGCCTCCATTTCTTCCAAATTGCCTAATTTGTTGCCAATATAATTGCTCATAATATTCTCTTATAATTGTTTGTGTTTCTTTGGTATTGGCTCTGATCTCTCCTTTTTCATTCATGATTTTATTGTTTTGGGTGCTTTCTCTTTTCTTTTGGACAAATCTGGCTAGGGGTTTATCAATCTTACTAATTTTTTCAAAGAGCCAGATTCTAATTTCAGTGCTGTTCCATTTTTTTTTTATTTCTGTCATTGATTCATGTTCTAATCTTTATTATTTCCCTTCTTCTGCTGGATTTTGGCTTTATTTGCTATTCCTCTTCCACCTCCTTTAGATCTAAGGTTAGATTGTGTATTTGAGGTTTTTCTTGTTTCTTGAGAAAGGGCTATATTGTTATGTACTTCCCTCTTAGGACCACCATTGCTGCATCCAAAGGTTCTAAACTGTCGTGTTTTCACTTTCATGTATTTTTTTTAAGATTTTATTTATTTCTTTCACAGACACAGATCACAAGCAGGCAGAGAGGCAGGCAGAGAGAGAGGGGGAAGGAGGCTCCCCACTGAGCAGAGAGCCCAACGGGGGGCTCGATCCCAGGACCCTAAGACCACGACCCGAGCCCAAGGCAGAGGCCCAACCCACTGAGCTGCCCAGGCTCCCCTCATTTTCATGTATTTTTTAAATTATTCTTTAAGTTCCTGGTTGACCCATTCATTCCTTAGTAGGATGCTCTTTAACCTCCGTGTATTTGTGTTCCTTCCAAATTTTCTCCTGTAATTGAGTTCAAGTTTTAAAGTGTTGTAGTTTGAATACACATGGAATAATTTCAATCTTTTGGTACCAGCTGAGACCTGACTTGTAGCCCAGTATATTATCTCTTCTGAAAGATGTTCCATGTGCACTTGAGAAGAATGTATATTCTGTTGCTTTAGGAGGAAATGTTCTAAATATGACTGTAAAGTCCATCTGGTCCTTTGTGTCATTCAAAGATCTTGTTTCTTCATTGATCTGCTAGGATGATCTGTCGATTGTTGTGAGTGGTGTATTAAAGTGCCCTACTATTGTATTATTATCAATGTGTTTCTTTAATTTGGTTATTAATTGGTTTATATAATTAGCTGCTCCCTAGTTAGAAGCATAAATATTTATAACTTAGATTTTCTTGTTGGATAGAGCCCTTTATTGTGATATAATGTCCTTTTTATCTCTTATTACAGTCTTTGGTTTAAAAGCTAATTTATCTGAGATAAAGATTGCTATTCCAGATTCTTTTGATGTCCATTAGCATGATAAATAGTTCTCCATCCCCCCACTTTCAATCTGGAGGTGTCTTTGGGTATAAAATAAGTCTCTTATAGATAGCATATTTATGGGTCTTTTTAAAAAATCCATTCTGATATCTTATGTCTTTTGATTGGAGCATTTAGCCCATTTGCATTCAGAGTAATTATTGAAAGTTATGAATTTAGTGCTGTTGTATTGCCTATAAAGTCACTGTTCCTGTAGATTGTCTCTGTTCCTTTCTGGTCTATGTTACCTTTGGGCTCTCTCTTCATTCAAAGGATCCTCTTTAATATTTCTTGCAGGACTGGTTTGATGTTCACAAATTCCTTTAGTTTTTGTTTCTCTGAGAAACTCTTTATTTCTCCTTCTATTCTGAATGGCAGCCTTGCTGGATAAAGTGTTCTTGGCAACATATTTTTCCCATTTAGCACCTTCAATATATCATTCCAGTCCTTTATGGATTACCAGGTCTCTGTGGACAGGTCTGTCACCAGCCCTAGTGTCTACCCTTGTAGGTTAAAGACCTCTCATCCTCAGCTTCTTTCAGGATTTTCAGGATTTATTATATGTCAAGGGGTTGACCTATTTTTTATTGATTTTAAGGTGTAGGTGTTCCCTCTGCTTCATGGATTTGAATGCTGTTGTTTCCTTCCCAAGATTAGGGAAGTTCTCAGCTATAATTTGTTCAAATAAACCTCTGGCCCTCCCTCTCTTCATTTTCTGAGACTCTTATTATCTGGATATTATTTTGCTTTATGGAATCACTGACTTCTTGAAGCCTCCCTTTGTGATCCAGTAGTTGTTTTTCTCTCTTCTTTTCAGCTTTTTAAACTTCCATTACTTTATCTTCTTATCACTGATTCCTCTTCTACCTCATTTTACTTGCTGTTAAAGCCTCTATTATTGACTGCATCTCAGAAATAGTTTTTTTTAAATTAATTTATTTTATTTTCAGCATAACAGTGTTCCTTGTTTTTGCACCACACCCAGTGCTCCATGCAATCCGTGCCCTCTCTAATACCCACCACCTGGTTCCCCCAACCTCCCACCCCCCTCTGCTTCAAACCCCTCAGATTGTTTTTCAGAGTCCATAGTCTCTCATGGTTCACCTCCCCTTCCAATTTCCCCCAACTCCCTTCTCCTCTCTAACTCTCCTTGTTCTCCATGCCATTTGTTATGCTCCACAAATAAGTGAAACCATATGATACTTGACTCTCTCTGCTTGACTTATTTCACTCAGCATAATCTCTTCCAGTCCTATCCATGTTGCTACAAAAGTTGGGTATTCATCCTTTCTGATGGAGGCATAATACTCCATAGTGTATATGGACCACATATTCCTTATCCATTCAGAAATAGTTTTAATTTCAGCCTGATTATATTTTAGTTCTTTTGTTTCTACAGGAAGGGATTATCTAGTGTCTTCTATGCTTTTTTCAAGCCCAGCCAGTATCATCTTCATAATCATTGTTTTAAATTCCAGTTCAGACACGTTACTTATTTCCATATTGATTAAATCCCCGGCAGAGAATACTACCTCCTGTTCTTTCTTTTGCAGTGATCATATGTGGAATTTAGGAAACAAAATAGATGAACACAGGGAAAGGGAAGAAAAAATAAAATAAGATGAAATGGAGAGGGTAACAAACCATAAGAGATTCTTAACTATAGGAAACATACTGAGGGTTACTGTAGGGGAGGTGGGTGGGAGGAAGGTATAATCTGGTGGTGGGCATTAAAGAGGGCACTTGAAGTAATGAGGATGGCTTTTATGCACCTGATGAATCACTAAATTCTACCTCTGGAACTGATAATACAGTGCATGTTATTTCAAATTGAATTTAAATAAAAAAATTAAAAACCAGCTAAATTGAGGAACCAGCAAAGGACTTGAATAAATATTCTCCAAAGAAGATATGCAAATGCCTAATAAGCACAGGAAAAGATGTTCAACATCACTAATTATTAGAGAACTGCAAATCAAAACAACAATGAAATTATACCTCACCCACATTAAGATGGTTACTAGGAGCGAAATAACCACCCTCCCACACTGCCACCAAAAAACAGAAAATAGCCATTGTTGATGTGGATGTGGAAAAATTGGAACCCTTATGTGTCACAAGTGGGAATGTAAAATGGTGCAGATGCTATAAAAACAGTATGCTCTCTCCTCAAAAAAATGAAACATAGAATCACCATATGATCTAGCAATTTAATTTCTGGGTATATATGTAAAACAACTGAAAATAGGGTCTCAAAGGGCTATTTGTACAACCATATTTATATTAGCTTTTTTTCACTATGGTCAAAAAGTGGAAATAATCCAACTATCCACCAACAACTGAAGGGATAAACAAAATGTGATATATACATACCAGGAAATGATACTCAGTCTTAAAAAGAAATGAAATTCTGATACATGCTATGTGGATGAACCCTGATCATAATTTTTTAAAAGATTTTATTTGATAGAAAGAGTGAGAGCACAAGCAGGGGGAGTGAGAGGCAGAGGAAGAAGTGGCTCCCCACTGAGCAAGGATCCAAATGCAGTACTCAGTCCCAGGACCCTGGGATCATGACTCAAGCTGAAGGCAGATGCTCAACTGACTGAGCCACTGAGACATCCCCTTGATCATAATTTTTAAAAAATAACATAAAAATCCTCAATTAAATACTAGCAAATGGAATTCCACAAAATACAAAAAAAGTTTTACACCATAATGTGTACATATGTGTACATACGTACAATGGGATTTATCCTAGGAAATCAGTTATTTAAACATATAAAAATTAACCTCATTATCAATAGATTAATAACAAAAATCACACAATCAACTCAATGATACAGAAAAAGCATTTGATCAAACCCAGTAACCTTTCATGATAAAAACATTTAACAAACTATGAATGGAAGTGAACTTCTGCAACATGAGGAAAGGCATCTATAGACATCCCACACACAGACTGGATATTTTTCCTGTAAGATTACTTCCACTGAACATTGTACTTAAATTCTACCTAAGACAATTAGAAAAAAATGAAAAGTATCTGTACTGGAAAAGAAAAAGTAAAAACTATCTCTACTAGCAAACGACATAATTTTGTGTGTAGAAAATTTTAAGAGTCCTCTAAAAAACTACAAGAACCAATAAATGAGTTTAGCAAGGTTGCAAGATACAAGATCAGTATCTAAAAATTAATTGCATTTGTATGTACTTGCAATGAACAATCTGGGAAGGAAATAAAACAATTCCATTCACAATAATATCAAGATGAATAAAATTCTTAGGAGTAAATGTAACCAAGGAGGTTAAAGACTTGTATACTGAAAACTATAAAATGTTGAGGAAAGGAATTAAAAATAATGTAAGTAAATTCTATTAAGGCAGCTGCTCCAAGATGATGATAGAACCATTTAAATCCATGAGCATGGGCCCATTGGTGCATTTTTTTTCCTAAGTGAGTTCATTGATCAGAAAGAATGTTGTGTCTAAAACCATAAAGACAGATAAGTGTGTTTATTGTGGAAAACTTTGGAAACCAGAAAACATTTTCCTCATTGCAATGTTTCTATAACAACTTTCTCCATCCTCTCCTTCTATTTCTCTTGGCCAGACCTGTCTCAAACTGACTCTTGTATATTTCTGTCATGCAAGCACTCAACTCAAACATTCATAAAACTATTTTCACCTCTGCCTCCCAGCCTCCATATTTGCTAAGCCACATTTATCACCATCTCATGGAGGGGTACCACTCTTCATCCAGTTGCTTAAACCATAAAATGAAGACTCATTCTCCTTTTTCATTTAAATGAAGACTCATTCTTTACTCCTCCCCCTCATCCTCCATTTGTAATCAAATTCAGCTTGGATTTGAATCTAGTTTATTGGTTTAGATAAAAGAACAGTTGTGAGGTAAGTCCTGATGAAGATCATTGGTGCCTCTCAGGGCAACTATCTCAGTGAGGACTATTACAGTAAAGAAGCACTAACATCCTCAGGCAGTGGCTGAAAGGCTGTTTGTATTGTCAAAGAAGATTCAGCAGACTTTAAAAGTTTGATATCCCCAGCTTCATTTGGGATCATCCCATATGGCCCCACTCTAATTTTTAGGACCCCATCCTTCCCAATCAATTCCCTAACTTTAACATGAGACCCTGTGAAGTTAGGAGTTTGAATTATATTTTAATTCAGCTACTCATTAAAGATGGTAGGTTCGATTTTCAGAAATCTTGGGCTTGCGGGGTATAAGATTTCTTTCAGGGCAGGTATAGAAGCTTTTAGGTCCTTTATACAGACCTTTGGCTGGAAGTTTGAGGCTTTCAACTCTGTTTTTTTATTCCTGTTTACTTAACATACAGTGTTATATTAGTTTCAGGTGTACACTATAATGATTCAACAATTCCATACGTTACTCAGTGCTCATCATGGTAAGTGTACTCTTAAACCCCTTCACCTATTTCATCCATCTAGTAACCATCAGTTTGTTCTCTACAGTTAAGAGTCTGTTTTTTTTTTATTTGCCATTCTCTCTATTTTGTCCCCTTTGTAGTTTGTTTTGTTTCCTCCTCCTCCTCCTCCTCCTCCTTCTTCTTCTTCTTCTTCTTCTTCTTCTTCTTCTTCTTCTTTTTTTATAGAGGGAGAGAGCAAGCACAAACAGTGGTGGAGGGGAGGGGCAGAGGGAGAGGGAAAGAGAGAATCTTAAACACATTCCATGGCTCAGTAAAAAATGCTGAGATCATGACCTGGGGCAAAATCATGAGTCAGAGGCTTAACTGACTGAGCCATCTAGGTTTTCCTCAGTTGTTTTATTTCTTAAATCCCACATATGAGTGAAATCATATGGTGTTTGTCTTTTTCTGACTGACATATTACACTTAGCATTATACCCTCTAGATCCATCTATGTTGTTGTAAATGGTAAGATTTCATTCATTTTTATGGCTAATATATATAAATATATGTATATTATATCATTCATATATATATATATATATATATATATATATATATATATATGAAACGTGAGCTGAAGATAGACATTCAACTGCCTGAGCCACCCAGAGAATTTATTCATAAGATTCTATTTCTCTGGAGCCATGCTTAGTATCAAAATGTGTATCAATCAGAATTCAACCAAAGAGGAAGGAACACTAGGAGATATACATGTGCATATGTAACACTTACATTAAAAGATTTATTACAAGGAACTTGCCTACTTAATTGTGCAGACTGGAGCTAAGCAAGTCCAAAATGTGTAGGGCAGGCCTTTAAGAGGGGAAGTTTGTGGGCAGCCAGGAATTCTAAGGCATGGACCAATGCTGTTGTTCACATACTATCAGAAAAGGATGATCACAAGCAGTATGGAACCCTACAGACATGAGCTAAATTTGGCATTCACAAGTAATCAGGAAAGGAAGAACCAGCTAAGAGAGAACAACTATAGACCAAGCTGTTGTTCATAGTCTAGTTCAGACATAGGGGAAGGGAAGGAAAAATAAAATAAGATGAAATCAGAGAGGGAGACAAACCATAAAAGACTCTTAACTATAGGAAACAAACTGAGGGTTGCTTCCTTTATAAAGGAAGACATGATGCAATGACCACTGGGTGTTATATGCAACTGAAGAATCTGAAATTAACAATACACTATATGTTAATTAAATTTTACATAAAAATTTTTTTAAAAGAGTCTAATTCATAGAACTTCGAAGCCTTCTTTTACTGTGCTTCCACTGATTGATAATTAGTTGACTTATAGCCAACTAATTGGGAACTTAATCACATCTGGAAAATTATTTTCATGCATCAAAACTGATCATAGTAATATTAGCAGAATTGGGTCCCATGGATTCAGCAGCAGTAGATATGAGGCTGGACCCAAAACTGAAAAGCACAGGCAAGGCTTTATTGGGTCAACAACTACAGATAAGGGGAGACACAGTTACAACAAAGATGTCAGACTAACTCTTCCAAAAATAGGGAAAGTTTTCAAGGGACTGAGGTGGGGAAAGGAGTGATGTATAAGCATGTAAGGATATGGAATACAGGAAATTGGGGGTGGAGTTGCAATTGACACAACATTCTTCTTCATACATTATATGTTTCATTTGCATGTTAAGTCTCCACCTCTGGGTATGATTTTTAACATTAAAATGAGGAGAAAAGTCAATAAAAGGTCATATTCCCTGTAATTGCACTACTGGGTATTTACCCCAAAGATATAGACGTAGTGAACAGAAGAGCCACCTGTACCCCAATGTTCATAGCAGCAATGGCCACAGTTGCCAAAACTGTGGAAAGAGCCAAGATGCCCTTCAACAGACGAATGGATAAAGAAGATATGGTCCATGTATACAATGGAGTATTATGCCTCCATCAGAAAGGATGAATACCCAACTTTTCTATCAACATGGATGGGACTGGAGGAGATTATGCTGAGTGGAATAAGTGAAGCAGAGAGTCAATTATCATAGGGTTTCACTTATTTGTGGAGCATAAGGAATAACACAAAGGACATTGGGAGATGGAGAGGAGAAGTGAGTTGGGGAAAATCGGAGGGGGAGATGAAGCATGAGTGACTGTGGACTCTGAGAAACTAACAGGGTTTTGGAGAGGAGCGGGGCGGGGGGTTGGGAAGGCCTGGTGGTGGGTATTAAGGAGGGCATATGTTGCATGGAGCACTGGGTGTGGTACATAAACAATGAATCCTGGAACACTGAAAAAATAAAATAAAATTAAAACATAAAATAAAAGGTCATATTTTATGACAATCCTGTCTCAGGCTTGCTTCTTGGTTCCTGCTCTCTGCTCTGCAAGAAAAGCAGTAGCAGCCAACAGGGAGTGTCCTGGGTGTATAGGGGCTTGTTCTCAAGGTCCCTGACTATCTCACTACTGTTGTCAAAGTCTTTATTTCTTCATTCCAATCTCCATAACTGGAATAATCACCTACTTGAAGTTTCTGTCTCTCTTTTTCATTAATTCTGCGTACCACTCCCAGATTAAACTTTCAAATCTACAATTTTTTAAGTGAAATGAAATTCACACAACATAAAATTGACCATTTTAAAAGAAATGATTTGGGGGCATCTAGGTGGCTCAGTGGGTTGAAGCCTCTGCCTTTGGTTCAGGTCATGGCCCCAGGATCCTGGGATTGAGCCCCGCATCGGGCTCTCTGCTCGGCGGGGAGCCTGCTTCCTCCTCTCTCTCTGCCTGCCTTTCTGCCTACTTATGATCTCTGTCCGTCAAATAAACAAATAGAATCTTCAAAAAAAAAAAAAAAGGAATGATTTGTAGCATTTAGTACATACACAATGTTGTACAACCACCTCCTTTATCTAGTTCCAGAATCTTTCATGATCCTAAAAGGGACCCCCACTCCAATTAAGGATGCTACCTTTCCTCTAGTCTGGCATCCACCAATCATTTCTGAGCCTGCAACTTCCCTAGGTTTGCATGCTTACTTTCTAATTTTTCCTATATATGCAGTTGTTTTTGATTGTCCTAGTCTTTTTTTTAAAGAGAGGGAGGGAGATAAAGAGAGGAGGGGGAAGGCTAGAGGAAGAGGGAGAGAGAGAGAATCTCAAACAGGCTCCGTGCCTAGCATGGGGCCCAACTTGTGGCTGCATCTCACAACTCTGAGATCATGACCTGAGCCAATATCAAGAGATGGATGTTTAACTGACTGAGCCACCCAGGTCCCCCTGAGTGTCCTACCTACTCTTTAATGTCTGGCTCCTGAAAGGGGAAAAGGTGAAAAATGAAGGGTGGGGATAAAGAAAGGATTATATATCATGAAAATCATTTAAGACAGAAGGGAAAGGGCTTTCAACAAGCATTGGCTGCCCACGTCTTTGCATCTTGTGATCAGAAGCACAATACGCAATAAGAGCACAGATTCTGATATTTGGAGGACAGGGTCATTTTTTGCCCATCCTGGCTCCTGTAAATGCCATGCAAGCTGCTCTTGGAATACATGCACAGCTGCCTGCCATGTTGCTTGGGTGGAGAGTGGTAGGTACTATTGTGCTAAGAGCTAAAATGGACTTAAATTAACTGCAAGTTACTGTCCCAGTCTTTCCCCTGGATGTTGCAAGTAACAGACCCCAGAGTTCTAAAATAGTTTTATCAGATTCTGCCAGAGCAATTGCTAGGTGTGGAGACCGATTTCTGGTCCTTCCCACTCTGCCAACTTCCCTAATTCATAAACATTTGAAGTACACTTAAAGTAATTACTGAGAAGAAGTACTTATGACATTTTGTTATTTGCTATCTTGTATGTCTTATATCTTTTGTATTCCTCATTTCCTCCATTACTGCCTTATTTGGTGTTTAATTGGCTTTGTGTGTACTGTTTTAATTAACTTCTCATTTATTTTATGGGTGTTTTTAAAGATATTTTCTTTCTGATTACCATGGAGTTAAAATAACATTATAAGTTTATAACAATCTAGTTTGAATCAATACAAACTTAGCTTCAATAGCATACAAAAACTCTGCTCCTATAGAGTTTTGTTCCCTCCCATCATGTAATCACAAATTACATCTCTTTATATTTCTTGCCCATTCCCATAGATTTATAATTATTCTCTTATGGATTTGTTTTATTTTATGTAATTAATTAATTTCTAGCTTTTGAGATATAATTGACAAATAAAAATTTAAAATATATTGGAGGATATAATGTGATAAAATTTTTTAAGGATTTATTTGTCAGAGAGAGTGCACAAGCAGGGGAAGTAGCAGGCAGAAGGAGAAACAGCAAGGTATCCCATGTAGGACTCTCTCCCAGAACCTTGGGATCATGAACTGACCTGAAGGCGGATGCTTAACTGACTGAGACACCCAGGTGTCCCTACAATGTGATAGTTTGATACACACATACATTGTGAAATGACTACCACAATTAACCTGGTTAATATATACATCACTTAACATAGTTATCTTTTTTTCTAATAAGCACATTTAAGATTTACTGTTCTAAAGCATGCATTTTTTAAACAATCAAGTAGGAAGTAAAAGAAGGAGTTATAAACCAAAATACAATTATAGGGACACACACACACACACACACACACACATTTTTTATTTATTTGAATGTCTTTAATTTATTATCTAATGTCTTTTTTTTAAGTTTCAGAGATAGAGTTTAGTAGTCCATCAGTTGCATTTAATACCCAATGCTCATTACATCAAGTGCCCTTCTTAATGCCCATCACCCAGTTACGCCGTCCCTACACCCACCTTCCCTCCAAGAACTCTGTTTTGTTTCCTATAGTTAAAGAGTCTCTTATGATTTGTCTTACTCTCTGATTTTGTCTTATTTTATTTTTCCCTCCTTTTCTCTATGATCCTCTGTTTTGTTTCTTAAATTCCACATATGAGTGAAATTATCTGATATTTGTCTTTCTCTGACTGACTTATTTTGCTTAGCATAATACCCATGAGTTCCATCCAGATCATTTCATTTTTTTGATGGCTAAGTTTTATATATATAGATATATCTATATATATATATATCTCACATGTATATAGCACATAATATATATCTCACATCTTCTTTAACCATTTATCTGTCAATGGACACATCTGGGCTCTTTCCATAATTTGGCTATTGTGATCATCTAATGTCCTTTCATTACATCCTGATGAACTCCCTTTTAGCATTTCTTATAAAGCAGGTCTACTAATGGTAAAATTACTCAACTGCTGTTCATCTGAAAGTGTCTCCTTTTTTCCTTATTTTTCGAGAGTAATTTTTCCAGATACAGAATTTTTGGTGGACAGTTTCCTTCATTTCTTTTTTCTTTTCTTTTCTTTTCTTTTTTCTTTTCTTTTCTTTTCTTTTCTTTTCCTTTCTTTTCTTTCCTTCTTTTTTCTTTCTTTCCTTCTTTCTTCCTTCCTTTCTTTCTTTCTTTCTTTCCTTTCTTTTAGTTTCCTTCTTTAAGCATTTAAAAAATGCCATCCCATTACATTTTTGCCTCTATAGTTTCTGATGAGGAATCAGTTGATATTCTTTTTTTTTAATTTCTTTTCAGCGTAACAGTATTCATTGTTTTTGCACCACACCCAGTGCTCCATGCAATCCGTGCCCTCTCTAATACCCACTACCTGGTTCCCCCAACCTCCCACCCCCTACCCCTTCAAAACCCTCAGATTGTTTTTCAGAGTCCACAGTCTCTCATGGTTCACTTCCCCTTCCAATTTCCCTCAACTCCCTTCTCCTCTTTAATTTCCTTTGTCCTCCATGGTATTTGTTATGCTCCACAAATAAGTGAAACCATATAATTGACTCTCTCTGCTTGACTTATTTCACTCAGCATAGTCCTGTCCATGTTGCTACAAAAGTTGGGTATTCATCCTTTCTGATGGAGGCATAATACTCCATAGTGTATATGGACCACATCTTCCTTACCCATTCGTCCGTTGAAGGGCATCTTGGCTCTTTCCACAGTTTGGCGACCGTGGCCATTGCTGCTATACGCATTGGGGTACAGATGGCCCTTCTTTTCACTACATCTGTATCTTTGGGGTAAATACCCAGTAGTGAAATATAGGGTCATAGGGAAGCTCTATTTTTTAATTTCTTGAGGAATCTCCACACTGTTTTCCAAAGTGGCTGCACCAACTTGCATTCGTAACAACAGTGTAAGTAAGAGGGTTCCCCTTTCTCCACATCCTCTCCAACACATGTTGTTTCCTGTCTTGCTAATTTTGGCCATTCTAACTGGTGTAAGGTGGTATCTCAATGTGGTTTTAATTTTAATCTCCCTGATGGCTAGTGATGATGAATATTTTTTCATGTGTCTGATAGAGATTTGTACGTCTTCATTGGAGAAGTGTCTGTTCATATCTTCTGCCTATTTTTTTTATATCATTGTCTGTTTTGTGTGTGTTGAGTTTGAGGAGTTCTTTATAGATCCTGGATATCAACCCTTTGTCTGGCTGTCATTTGCAAATATCTTCTCCCATTCCGTGGGTTGCCTCTTTGTTTTCTTGACTGTTTCCTTTGCTGTGCAGAAGCTTTTGATCTTGATGAAGTCCCGCAAGTTCATCTTCGCTTTTGTTTCCTTTGCCTTTGGAGACATATCTTGAAAGAAGTTGCTGTGGCTGATATCGAAGAGGTTACTGCCTATGTTCTCCTCTAGGATTCTGATGGATTCCTGTCTCACATTGAGGTCTTTTATCCATTTTGAGTTTATCTTTGTGTACAGTGTAAGAGAATGGTCGGGTTTCATTCTTCTACATATAGCTGTCCAGTTTTCCCAGCACCATTTATTGAAGAGACTCTTTTTTCCATTGTATATTTTTTCCTGTTTTGTCGAAGATTATTTGCCCATAGAGTTGAGGGTCCATATCTGGGCTCTCTACTCTGTTCCAGTGGTCTCCTGTGTCTGTTTTTATGCCAGTACCATGCTGTCTTGGTGATCACAGCTTTGTAGTAAAGCTTGACATCAGGTAACGTGATGCCCCCAGTTTTATTTTTGTTTTTCAACATTTCCTTAGCAATTCAGGGTCTCTTCTGGTTCCATACAAATTTTTGGATTATTTGCTCCAGCTCTTTGAAATATACTGGTGGAATTTTGATCGGAATGGCATTAAAAGTATAGATTGCTCTAGGCAGTATAGACATTTTAACAATGTTTATTCTTCTGATCCAAGAGCATGGAATGGTCTTCCATCTTTTTGTGTCTTCTTCAATTTCTTTCATGAGTGTTCTGTAGTTCCTCGAGTACAGTTCCTTTACCTCTTTGGTTAGGTTTATTCCCAGGTATCTTATGGTTCTTGGTGCTAGAGTAAATGGAATCGATTCTCTAATTTCCCTTTCTGTATTTTCATTGTTAGTGTACAAGAAAGCCACTGATTTCTGTACATTGACTTTGTATCCTGCCATGTTGCTGAATTGCTGTAGAAGTTCTAGTAGTTTGGGGGTGGAGTCTTTTGGGTTTTCCATATAAAGATTCATGTCATCTGCGAAGAGAGAGAGTTTGACTTCTTCATTGCCAATTTGGATACCTTTTATTTCTCTGTGTTGTCTGATTGCTGTTGCTAGGACTCCTAATACTATGTTGAATAAGAGTGGTGAGAGTGGCCATCCTTGTCGTGTTCCTGATCTCAACGGGAAGGCTGCAGGCTTTTTCCCATTGTGGATGATATTTGCTGTGGGTCTTTCATAGATAGATTTTATGAAGTTCAGGAATATTCCCTCTATCCCTATACTTTGAAGCGTTTTAATCAGGAATGGATGCTGGATGTTGTCAAGTGCTTTTTCTGCATCAATTGAGAGGACCATGTGGTTCTTCTCTCTTCTCTTATTAATTTGTTCTATCACATTGATTGATTTGAGAATGTTGAACCATCCTTGTAGCCCAGGGATGAATCCCACCTGGTCATGGTGGATAGTCTTTTTAATGTGCTGTTGCATCCTGTTTGCTAGGATCTTGTTGAGAATCTTAGCATCCACATTAATCAGTGATATTGGTCTGAAATCCTCTTTTTTGGTAGGGTCTTTGCCTGGTTTGGGGATCAGGGTAATGCTGGCTTCATAGAAAGAGTCTGGAAGTTTTCCTTCTGCTCAATTTTTTTGAAAAAGCTTCAGGAGAATAGGTGTTATTTCTGTGTTTCTGCCTGAAGGTGTTTCCCTTAACGTAACCCATTTGGATGTCCGAACCAAGGGCCCTGTTCGCGATTACACACGGTATCAACCCAGTCATTTCCAACAGCTTCAACTTACCACAACCTCAACCCTGTCATGAGTCCATCCAAAACACACTTCTCTCATGATTTTTGAAGTGTTTTCAACTGAGTTAGACAGTGTGGATGAGCACAGGCTCTGCCACTATACATTTTGGACCCCAAACAGCAGTAGTCTGCACTTCACTCACAGTATCTAACCTGCACAGAGTCTGTCGTTATTCTGCCTTCTTTCCTCAACTGGGAAGACACTGTCAAGAATGTGTTTCTGCCTGAAGGAGTTTCCCTTAAAGCAGACCTTCCTGTGGTAACCGGTTTGGACGCCCGAGCCAAGGGCCCTTTTCGTGATTATACATGGTTTCAACCCAGTCAGTTCCAACAGCGTCCAACTTTTCACAGGCTCAACCCTGTCACGAGTCCAGTCTAAAGCACACTTCCCTCATGAAGCTTGAAGCGCTTTTGACCAACGTTGACAGTGTGGTTGAAGTTAGGTCGTGCCCCGCCACTATATGTTTTGGAACCCTAAGAGCCTTAGCTTGCACCTAACTCACAGTATGCAACGTGCCCAGAGTCCGACTTTGGAAGGCAGCTATGCTCACCACTATACCACCAACGCCTGCTTAGAGTCCGACTTTGTTCTATCTTCATTCTTCAACTGAGCAGACAGTGCCATGAATGGGTGTCCTCCTGTAGGAATTGCCCTGAAAAGAGACCTTCCTGTGGTAACCGGTAAGGACCTTGGAGGCAGCTCTTCATATTTTCCACCAAGATGTACAAAGGCGTCCAACTTTCCACAGCCTCAACAGTGTCACGAGTCCATCCAACACGCACTTCTCTGAAGATGTCTGAAATGTTTTCAACTGAGTTAGACAGTGTGGATGAGCACAGGGCGTGCTCTGCCACTATATGTTTTGGACCCCAAAGAACAATAGCATTCACTTCCCTCAAAGTATCTAACCTGGCCAGAGTCCATCATTGTTCTACCTTCTTTCCTCAATTGGGAAGACACTGCCAAGAATGTGTTTCTGCCTGAAGGAGTTTCCCTTAATGCAGACCTTCCTGTGGTAAGCGGTTTGGGCGTTTGAGACCAGGGCTCTGTTCACTATTATACATGTTTTCAACACAGTCAATTCCAACAGCTTCTAACTTTCCACAGCCTCATGCCTCTCTGAATTCAACCTAAAGGACACTTCCTTCACGAAGTTTTAAGTGGTTTTGACTGAGGTTGACGGTGTGGTTGACCACAGTTGGTGCCCTGCCACTATACGTTTTGGACCCCTAAGAGCCTTAGCCTGCACCTAACTCACAGTATGAAAACTGCCCATAGTCTGTCTTGTTCTATCTTCTTTCCTCACCTGAGCAGACACTGCCATGAATGGGTGTCCGCCTGAAGGAATTGCCCTGAACAGAGACCTTCCTATGGTAACCTGTAAGGGCCTTCTGGGAGACTCTTCATGTTTTCCCCCAAGAGGTCCACGAGCTTCCAACTTTCCACAACCACAACCCTGTCATGAATAAATCCAAAACACACTTCTCTCACGATTTTTGAAGTGTTTTCAACTGAGTTAGACTGTGTGGATGAGCACAGGGCATGCTCTGCCACTGTACATTTTGGACCCCAACCAGCAGTAGCCTGCACTTCACTCACAGTATCTAACCTGCACAGAGTCCGTCGTTGTTCTACCTTCTTTCCTCAACTGGGAAGACACTGCCAAGAATGTGTTTCCGCCTGAAGGAGTTTCCCTTAAAGCAGACCTTCCTGTGGTAACCAGTTTGGATGCCCGAGCCAAGGGCCCTTTTCACGATTATACATGGTTTCAACCCAGTCAGTTCCAACAGCATCCCACTTTTCACAGGCTCAACCCTGTCACGAGTCCAGTCTAAAGCACACTTCCCTCATGAATTTAGAGAATTTAGATTAGATTGGAACTCATTGAGAACATTGTGATCCTCATCCCTGGTAGCTTTCAGCTCTAAATTAACATTGTGAACATCATCCCTGGTCGCTTTCAGTTCTGCCCTAATCAATTCTGTTTGGTCATCCATGGCTTTCTCCAACTTAGCTATTGCCTGCATAATTGTTAGCCTGAATTCTCTTTCCAACGTATTGTCTATATTGAAAGCCTTTAGCTCTGTTGCATAAGGCCCATACTCTGTATTTTTCTTCTGTTGGGCATTCCTCCTCCTAGTCCTTTTGGTGAGAGATGACTGAACGGATGTAGCTGGATGTATCAACCGTGATGTAGTCAAAGTGCACCCTGGAATGCTTCTGAGCAATCAGGGTTCCCCACCCAAATGAGAGAAAAAAGAAAAGAAAAAGAAAAAGAAAAAAGAGAGAGAGAGAGACAGGAAAAAAAGGGAAGATAAAAGAGAAGGTTCAACCCAAATGGGCCCCAAGGTAAGATTGATGAAGTATACAAACAAAAACAGACAAAAAGACTGAAAAAGTATATGACAAGAGAAAAAAAAATACATATATAAGCAAATAAAGGAAGAACCTCGTCAAAAAGAACCCCAAGTATAAGATTTATATACTATCAGGACAAACACAAAAACATAGACACACTGGTGGAAGAAAAAGATGGGAGAGTGGTTATAAATTCTCAGTGTGGGCGAGGAAGGTTGTTTTGATTCTTCCCGGATGTATCTTGATATCCTTGTTAAAGGAGTCAACTTTTAAGATAAAGGGGGATTAAAAATTAGTTTACCTATAGGGGTAGCATTGATTGGGGAAAGGGGATTACCTTGAAGTTTAACTCTATATGAATATTAGAAAATAAAAATAAAAAAGGAATAAACTAGACTAAACTAAAATTTAGAAAAAAAATTTAGAAAATAGAAATGCAAAAGAAAAACACCGGTGTATGTGTCAAAAAGTTCAGGTTAGAAGATTATTATGGAATTTGATGTACTGGATATCTCACTGTGATGGTAAATAGGTTAAAAATTATCTATATATATAAAAGAAAATGAACCAGAATAGTGGGAATGAGTTAAAAATAAAAGTTGTCCTATGAAGTAGTGGTGGTGGTTCTCTTGTAGTCTTTTTTTTTTTCTTTTTCTTTCCTGGTTGGTTTTCTGGGGGAGGGGCCTGCCACGTGGGTTTTCAGTCAATGATGTTCCCTGAGTTAAGTCCTCCCGTCCCCCTCAAGGGGGTGGGCTCTGAGGAAACCATTTTTTTCAGGCTTTTGTTCTCTGGAGGTTTTTATGTTTGTTCACTTTTTTTTTTTCTCTCTCGCTTTGACGGCTTTTGATGGTTTTTGTAGCTTTAGAGGAAAGCAAACTGCACCCTGACCTCCCTCTCAGAGAGAAGCCTCAGCCTGGTCCCCTGTGGGTGCCACAGAGCCCATCTAAATTCCCCCTTGGCTGCTGGCAGAGCAGGTTCCGAGTCGCGGTCCCTGGGGATGCAGGATCTTCTGCTTGTACCCAAAACCATGGCAGTGGTGGTGGTCTGGGCAGCTCCAGACCGCCAGGGAGGTTCCAAGCAGTGATCGCTCACTGAGATTTTCCCGCTGGCCCGGGCTGGGAATGCCTGGTCTTTCTGGGTCTAAGAGAGCCGGGCTTGCGCGCACCTCCCTCCAGGGAGGGTGTGGGTCACATGAACGTCTCAGGTTCTGAGAGCAGGGGGCAGGTCTGAGAGCACCAGGCTGGGCCTTCGCACACTTCTCTCAGGGGAGGGTGAGGGGCGCGCACAGAAGACAGTCTCTTTAAGACAGTGGGAAAATTGTGCTGGGAAAATTGGACATCTATGAATAGAAGAATGAATCTTGACCATTCTCTTACATCATACACAAAGATAAACTTGAAATGGATAAAAGACCTCAACATGAGGCAGGAATCTATCAAAACCTAGAGGAGAACATAGGCAGTAACCTCCTTGACATCGACCACAGCAAATTCTTTCAAGACATGTCTCCAAAGGTAAAAGGAAACAAAAATGTAAATGAACTCTTGGGACTTCATCAAGATCAAAAGCTTCTTCACAGCAAAGGAAACAATCAACAAAACAGAGAGACAACCCACGGAATGGAAGAAGATACTCACAAATGACGCTACAGGCAAAGGGTTGATATCCAAGATCTATAAAGAACTCCTCAAACTCAACACCCAAAAAACAGATAACATGTCAAAAAATGGGCAGAAGACATGAACAGGCACTTCTCCAGAGAAGACATACAAATGGCTATCAGACACATGAAAAAATGTTCATCATCATTAGCCACCACAGAAATTAAAAATAAATACCACATTGAGATACCACCTTACACCAGTTAGAATGACCAAAATTAACAGGACAAGGAACAATAAGTGTTGGAGAGATTGTGGAGAAAGGGGGACCCTCTTACACTGTTAGTGGGAATGTACATTGGTGCAGCCACCTTGGAAAACAGGGTGGAGATTCCTGAAGAAATTAAAAATAGAGCTACTCTATGATCCTGCGATTGCACTATTGGGTATTTACCCCCAAAATACAGATGTAGTGAAAAGAAGGACCATATGTACCCCAATGTTCATAACAGTAATAGCCACAATACCAAACTATGAAAAGAGCCAAGATGCCCTTCAATGAACGAATGGATAAAGAAGATATGGTCCATATACACAATGGAATATTACACCTCCATCAGAAAGGATGAATACCCAACTTCTGTATCAACATGGATGGGACTGGAGGATATTTGTTGAGTGAAATAATTCAAGCAGAGATAGTCTATTATTATATGGTTTTACTCATGTGGAGCAAAAGGAATAACACGGAGGAGATTAGGAGAAGGAAAGGAAGTTGGGGGAAAGTGAATTGGGGGAAATTGGAGGAGGAGAAGAACCATGAGAGACTGTGGACTCAGAGACAAACTGAGGGTTTTGGAAGGGAGGGGATTGGAGAGATGCATGAGCATGGTGGTGGGTATAAAGGAGGGCACTTACTGCATGGAGCACTGTGTGTGGTGCATAAACAACGCATCTTGGAACACTGAAGAAATAAAATAAAATTAAAAAATGAAATAAAATTCAATTGCAAGCAGCCTGTGCTTGCAGAGGGGCACCAGCAGCTCCTGGATCCTCTCTGAGTACTTCCCTAGGGCCCTTTCCCTGCCACTACCACTCTGCGAGTTTTTGCCTGGTCCCTGATACAGGATGCTTTTGTGCTCTGGTGTTATCACTTTCCAGGCACCAGCTTATGGAGGCTTTCTCTCTATTCTGTTTATCTTCTGATATCTCCCCTTCTCTTTTTTTAAGAGAAAAGGAAATGAAAAAACAAACTAAAAAACAAACAATCTGATTGCAAAAGAAAAAATATAGAGCCAGATCCTATTTCCACCAGAACTGCCAGAGATGCTTTGAAGCAGTGTATGATCAATAGATTTGTTGCATTTGCTGCCTGTTCTGGTCTTCTGAGAAAGAGGCCTACTCGCTGGCTCATAGTCCTGCTCCACTATATATGCACTTTCCAGGCACTGGGGGATGGGGTTTGGTATAAGCAGCTCCCACCTCTACTGCAGGCTGTCGTGTTGTTCTCTGTATTTTGATCATGTTGGTCTTGAGGGACAATGGTGTCATCTCACTCTTGTCCCTGGACAGAGGCTCCAGCCACCCCCCTCAACTATTCAGAGAGCCCTCCCAGAAAAGCAAGGGCTGCCAGCACATCTGGCCCCACAGCTCTCTTGCGTCTTACCTTTGGCACATGGCTGGGATTCAAAACTCCAAATCTTAAAGGACCAGTTACCACGTGGATTCACTCACTTCTCTGGAGTAGAGGCCCCCCGACATGCTATGTCCAGTGTACTTTGTCCCAGAAAAACAATCCCATACCTGCACGGTGTACAGAATGTATGTTGTAGGACTGTAAAAAGCATTGACTTCGTTAGGCACCCTCTGTTCCCTGCCAATAGAAGGCCGTTTGCTGGTACCTATAGGGTCTTTTGTCCTTGGAGAGGCAATATATCCTCCTCCAAATGTATTCCAGGAGGGGGGATGTTTTCTCCCAGTGCAACCCGGGAGAACCCTACACCACTTTGTGCACAAGCAACAGCTCTGCTCCAGCAAAAGTCATGTACTTCCAAAACCAAAGTTTGAGATCCATACATACTGTTTGCAAAAAACCTGTGATACTTTCTCACCAGTTGGTGGTACTGAGAGGGCTCTCTTCTGGTGTGGACCCAAGGCCATACTCTCTCAACCATTCCTTCTCTCCCTTTATTCTCCCAGTGGAAGGACTCCCTCCTCTCTGCACCATGACAGTTTTTCTCCCCACCAATTCACGTCCACATATTTTGCTCCTGTCACATTGTCTCCCTCCAATAGTGGAAATCCTTCTTCCAATCCTCAGATGGATTTCCTGGGTATTCTGAGTGATCTAACCTCAATAGAGCTGTTTGATGGATAAGGAAAATCCAGGGTCCCCCTACTTCTCCACTGTTTTAACTCCTCTCTCCTACATAGAGTTTTACATGCTGTTGCCTATAAATATTGTCTTAGATTTGGCTGTCTGAAAAGTGTATTTTCATGTGCCTGGGAAGTTTCAAAATGGAAGATAACTTTGACCATTATCAATAAATGTAAAATCCAGCTTCACTTGGGCCAACTGTTGGTACATACTATTAGTTCTGAGGAATTTTTGTAAACTAGCTATTTAGATCTTAAATGAAATTAATCTTCCTCTTCAAATTCTCCATCTTCTTTGTAGACTTCTTGGTATATATATATATATTTTTTTAGTACTTAGGACTCAACAATATATGTGCCACTTATTTTTTAAAGCAACCACTAAAATCCAAGTAGCCTCAGAGCTGAGCACCTGGGATCCACCCTCACGCATGCGCCCAGTCCCCACCTAAGATACAATCTCAGTCATCTTGCAGTATCAGCATTTCCTGCATGTAGATGGCAAAGTCTGGGAACAACTCCACCTGGGAGCAGCAAAGATCTGGGGCTTTACTCTGAGGTTTTTGTAAGAAATTCAGTGAGGGGGCCTTCAGATGTCAGAGGATGAAGAACTACTTCCATGTCTCAAGAAAATACACCAGTATAACCTAACAAGTGTAAGATATGTGAAGTTTCTTGAGACCTGGTCCTGTTACGTCAACATCGTCCATAAAGCAGTCATGATGGACTTGAGTTTTAAACAATGATGGGTTGACTCTTTTGGTAAAGTTTTTTTTACAAGCATACCTTGTAGATAATCACAGGTTCAGTTCCAGTCCATAGCAACAAAGCAAATTTTGTAATAAAGTAAGTCAAATTAATTTTTTGATTTCCCAGTGGATATAATAGTCATGTTTACACTATACTGTATCTATTAAGTTTCCAATAGCAAGTGTAGGTACCTAAAAAAAGCAATATACACATGTCAATTATAAAAGACTTTATTGCTAAAACATGTTGACCATCATCTGAGCTTCATAATCTTTTGTCATATCTTTTGCTGGTGGAGGGTCCTGCCTTGATGTTGATGGCTACTGACTAATCACGGTGGTAGTCACTGAAGGTGTGGGGAGCAGTGGCAATTTCTTCAAATAAGATAAACTGATGGGCTAATTCTGCTGACTTATACCACAGGCTGGCTTTTCTCTTTGGCCAGTCTACCTTTCCCCTCTTTCCACTGGGCAGTCTGCATGTCTAACTCCATCTTGGAGGCTGCTTCTCAAAGAAACCAACTGGTGACAGTTATCGTTTATTCTTCTTCAAATTTATTTTATTTTTTAAAAAGATTTTATTTTAGAGCAAGAGAGAGAGAGTGAGCTTGCGCAGGAGTTGGGGGACAGAGGGAGAGGAAGAAGGACAAGCAGACTCCCTGGTGAGCTGGAAGCCCAATGCAGGCCTCCATCCCAATACCCTGAGATTAAGATTCAAGCCGGTCAGACACTTAACTGACTGACCCGCCCAGGCACACCTTTTTCTCCAATTAAAACTTGCTAATATTTCCTTGGTAACTCTTAAAATCATTAAAATAGGTCAAATATAGATATGGTGTAAAGTCAGAGAGTACAGATTTCTAAATTTTTACTTAGGAGACAAAATGTTGGGAAACCACTGAGTTAGAGCATAAGTTCACTTTTGTAACAGACCAAAGTACATTTCTGTGAAGAAAGTAGTATATTCTCTCTCCCATAATAGTGCAGAGATCAGAGGGTGATTCAGGGTGGATGAGTGGCTCCACACCATAAGGTTGTTCACAATGCAGGTTCCTTAAATTTACTCTGCCATTGCCTTTGGTGGTGCCCTTGTTTCCAAGGTCAAATGGAAATGGAGTTCTGGTTGGCAGAATTGTCCACCTTCCAGCCCATAGGAGGAAGGAAGAGAAACAGAGGGCAAGGAACTTTCTTACATGGTTATACCTAGTTGCAAGGAGGCTGAAAATTTAGTTAAGGTATTTAGAGTTCCAGGATTTTTGAAATACTGATGTATTTACATGTACTCACTGTCTTTCTTCTTTTTTTTTTTTTTAAATTATTTACTTATTTTCAGCGTAACAGTATTCCTTGTTTTTGCACCACACCCAGTGCTCCATGCAATCCGTGCCTTCTCTAATACCCACCACCTGGTTCCCCCAACCTCCCACCCCCCCCACCTCTTCAAACCCCTCAGATTGTTTTTCAGAGTCCATAGTCTCTCATGGTTCACCTCCCCTTCCAATTTCCCCCAAC
Source organism: Lontra canadensis (assembly GCF_010015895.1). Taxonomy (NCBI): domain Eukaryota; kingdom Metazoa; phylum Chordata; class Mammalia; order Carnivora; family Mustelidae; genus Lontra; species Lontra canadensis. The sequence continues at coordinate 131,178 of NW_022631129.1, read as the reverse complement.
TCCCTTCTCCTAACTCTCCTTGTTCTCCATGCCATTTGTTATGCTCCACAAATAAGTGAAACCATAATGATAATTGACTCTCTCTGCTTGACTTATTTCACTCAGCATTATCTCTTCCAGTCCCGTCCATGTTGCTACAAAAGTTGGGTATTCATCCTTTCTGATGGAGGCATAATACTCCATAGTGTATATGGACCACATCTTCCTTATCCATTTGTCCGTTGAAGGGCATCTTGGCTCTTTCCACAGTTTGGCGACTGTGGCCACTGCTGCTATAAACATTGGGGTATAGATGGCCCTTCTTTTCACTACATCTGTATCTTTGGGGTAAATACCCAGTAATGCAATTGCAGGGTCATAGGGAGGCTCTATTTTTAATTTCTTGAGGAATCTCCACACTGTTCTCCAAAGAGGCTGCACCAACTTGCATTCCCACCAACAGTGTAAGAGGGTATCCCTTTCTCCACATCCCCTCCAACACATGTTGTTTCCTGTCTTGCTAATTTTGGCCATTCTAAGTGGTGTAAGGTGATATCTCAATGTGGTTTTAATTTGAATCTCCCTGATGGCTAGTGATGATGAACATTTTTTCATGTGTCTGATAGCCATTTGTATGTCTTCATTGGAGAAGTGTCTGTTCATATCTTCTGCCCATTTTTTGATATGATTACCTGTTTTGTGCGTGTTGAGTTTGAGGAGTTCTTTATAGATCCTGGATATCAACCTTTTGACTTAAGTACTCACTTTCTAAAAAAGATTTTATCTGAGAGAGTGAGCATGTGTGTGAGAAAGCAAGTGCATCAGCCAGCACAAGTGGGGTCACTGGGGTGTGGGGAAGGGCAAAGGGAGAGGGAGAAGCAGACTCCCTGTTGAGCAGGGGGCCTGATGCAGGCCCTGATCCCAGGATTCTGGGATCATGACCTGAGCTGAAGCGACTGAGCCACCCAGGAGCCCTACAAGTATTCACTTTTATCAGAGATTTGTCTGAGACTTGATTCAAATTCTATCTCAGAAAATGTTCTGTATACTTCTGCTTGGGGTTAGGATATAAAAGACACTAAAGACCTTCACTCCTGTGGTTAACAAGACAAAATAAAATTTATACTCTTCTATGGGATTAGTGCAGATGGTCTATACAGGAAACTTGAACTGAATTCCAGAGAGAGATAAGCCCTTTGTAAAAGAGTGAAGAGCTCTGCAACGTCCATATCCTGGGAGGGATGAATGGGGAAGATGTGAGTTGGCAGTAGGATCTAGTCTGCCATCAAGGAGGGAACATACAGGGATGAGAAGGATTAAATCAGTTGAGGCTTTAACACGCAGTGTGGTCTGCTAAGATGGATTAGAACACAAAAACTGCAAATACAAAATCAATCACTTGTTCTAACAATTTTCTCCCCCAATCCTGCCCTAATTTTGCTAAAGTGGCAGTAGATAGAAAGCTGGGAGTGTAGGCCTATGCATTTTCAGAGTGACTGGATTCTGAAGCCCTAACAAAGCTAAATCCAAAGGCAAACCAACAATATCTGAAAAGGCAGCTCAACCCCTCCTATTTCAAAAACTCATGAGATAAAAAGGTAGTGATATTGGAGAGTAGAGATTGGAAATTCAGCTGACTTCAATATAAAGCTGAAGTCCAGCTGCAATTCAACTCAAATCTAGAAGGAATCTGAGAAATTCTTTCCTGTCACAAAATATAGGACTCAGATTTTGCATTCCATTTCTGATGTGTATGTGTTTTTTTCCCCACACAAAGCAATTTTCCAACACCTGCTAGCTGTCTTACAATTCAACTCAATTCTGACACTATCTACCTGCAGATAGCTTCCTGTAAGTTAAGGGCATAGTCCTACAAGAATGCCTTCCACTCCCACTTCAGACACCAATTGGAAGTTCAGATTTGTCACTTCTGACTTACCAGATATAGATTAGAGGTTCCAACAATCCCCTCTTTCGGTTTGGTTAGTTTGCTAGAGCAGCTCACAGAACTCAGAGAAACATTTTACTTAGTAGATTACCAGTTTATTATGAAAGGATATAATTCTGCAACAGCCAGATGAAAGAGACGCATAGTGCAAGAGACATAGGGGAAGGGGCACATAGCTTCCATGCCCTCTCTGGGCACTCCACAATTCTAGAACCTCCATGTGTTCACCAACCCAAAAGCTCTCTCTGAACTCTATTGATTTTAGGTATTTAAGAAGGATTTGTTACATAAGCATGATTGATTAAATCTTGGCCATTTGTTATTGAAGTCAATATTTAGTTCTTCTAAAAAAAAAATAAAAAATTAGTCCTTCTGCCCTCCCCAAAGGCAAGAAGTGAGACTGAAAGTTCCAACCCCCTAATCACATAGTTGGTTCCTCTGGTGACTAACCTTCATCCTTAGGTTACCCAGAAAGTTTACAAAAGTCACCTCATTAACATAGCAAAAGATACATTTATTGTTTTCATCACAGGAAATCCTAAGGGTTTTAGGAGATCTGTGCCAGGAATAGGACAAAGACCAAATATATGTATTTCTTATTCTAAATCACAATACTGCCAAGGACAGACTTCTATTCTCTGGAATAAAGTAATATTATGTTATAACGTGCAATATTCTTTTTTTTTTTTAAATTTCTTTTCGGTGTTCTAGAATTCATTGTTTATGTACCACACCCAGTGCTCCATGCCCTCCATAATACCCACCATCAGGCTCACCCAGCCCCCGCCCACTCTCCTCCCCTCCAAAACGCTCAGTTTGTTTCTCAGAGTCCACAGTCTCTCAGGGTTTGTCTCCCCCTCCAATTTCCCCAACTCACTTCTCTCCATCTCTCCATGTCCTCGGTGTTACTCCTTATGCTCCACAAGTAAGCAAAACCATACGATAATTGACTCTCTCTGCTTGAATTATTTCACTCAGCATAATCTCTTCCAGTCCCATCCATGTTGATACAAAAGTTGGGTATTCATCCTTTCTGATGGAGGCATAATACTCCACTGTATATATGGACCATATCTTCTTTATCCATTTGTCTGTTGAAGGACATCTTGGCTCTTTCCACAGTTTGGCAACTGTGGCCATTGCTGGTATGAACACTGGGGTACAGAATGCCCTTCTTTTCACTACATCTGTATCTTTGGGGTAAGTACCCAATAGTTGTGCAATGTTCTTTTATAGACATCTAGAATAAACTCTCAAAACTTAAAGACATGTAACTAAGTGTGATACATAAAAAAAAAAAAGTCATAATTGAGGAAAAACAGTCAAGTACTTTGAAATAATTATAGGTGTATTGAGGAATTTGCAGGAATAGATGGCATACATGGCAAAGAAAATAGGTATTTCAGTAAAGAAATGGGAAATTAAAAAAAAACAACAACTTTAGAACTGTAAAATACAAATTCTGAAATTTAAAACATTCTGACAAAAGCTTAATAAACTTGACAGGTCACTAAAAATTAGAAAATGAACAAAAGGCAGCAAAAAATTAAGGGTACTTACCCTTGAAAAGGGAATGATACTGGGTGAGACCCACATCTATATGGCTTTCTCTAAGAGCACTTCCAGAATGCACAGCACAGAGCAGACCAATCTCAACCAGAAAGCTGAAGTCTCATTGACCTTGGACTTCAGGTATTAGATTTTTGGATCTTTGATTCCTAACCTATGCATGTGTATGGTAAGATATCAAAGATCCAAGGAGTAGCACAACAGCTGGTAGTCAAAAAAACTGAGCAAAGATTATGAAAGATACTCCTGAAGAGAAAGTGTTAAGTTGGAGGCTCATTTGGTTAGACTCAAGAAAAAAAAAAAAAAAGCAAATTAAACCAAAAGGAAGTTGAAGCTAAATAATGAGAACAATTAAGGCATAAGGCGATAAAAGGGATAAAACATTTTATGAGTACAACATAACCCTGATAACAAATTTATAGGGGACTGCAAGAAAAGAAAATTACAGAAAAAAATCCCTCATTAGATGGGCCCCAAATTCCCTAATGATATCAAGTATTTTAGTAAATCAAATTTACGAGAGGATTTATCTCATAAATGCAGGGTTGGTTTAACATTTGAAAATCAAACAATGTAATCACATATTAACAACAGAAGGACAAAAACCATCTAATCATCTTAATAGATGTGGAAGTATATTTGAAAAAAAGCCAACAACCATTCATGATTAAAAACTCTCAACAAACTAGGAATAGAAAAATACTTTCTCAACCTAATAAAAAAACACCTGTAAAAAAATGCCATACTTAATGGTAGATCAAATGCTTTTACTTCTAAGGTCAGGAACAAGGTAAACCTATTTGCTCCCAACACTTCTGCAATATTATACTGGAGGTTCTAGCCAGTGCAATAAAGAGGAAAAAGAAATAAAAGGCATAAAGATTGGAAAATAAGTAAAAACTGTCTTTATTCATAAGTGACATAATTGTGTATGTTGAAAATATAAAGGAATCTCAAACTACTAAAACAAATAAGTGAATTTAATAAGTTTGTAAGATTCAAGGTCAATATAAAAAGTATTTCTATATTAGAGCAACATCCTGAAATATTTTAAATAAGCAAATATAATAAAGTGGTATTTATAGGATAAAACTAGGTGATGGGTTCATTGTAAAATTCTTTCAACTTTCCTGTATGATTGAAATTTTTATAATAAAATATTAGAAGCCAAAGATCATAAAATATAACATTGAAAATATTAACTTATAGGGATGCATTTAATACAAGATATACAAGATCTTTACATTGACAACTATAAAGTTGCTCAGAGCAACTATAAAGGATTATTCAGAGAGATTAAATATCAAAATGAAAAGATATACCATATTTATGAATTAGAAGATTCCATGTGGATGTCAGTTCTTTCCAAATGACGTACAAAATCAGCAGAACCCAAATTAATTCCAGCAGGCATTTTGTCAATGACAGGCTGATTCTAAAATTTTTATGAATATGCAAAAGACCTGGAATAATCAGAGTAATCTCGAAGGACAATATTAGAGGACTTCATTACCTCATTTCAAGACTTTCTATAAAGTGACAGTAATCAAGATTAGTGTGGTACTGGCAAAAAGACAAACAGATTAATGAAACAGAGGAGTCCAGAAATAGACTTATAGATTGATTTTTTAAAACTAAAATGCCAAAAGAGTTAATGGAGAAAGAACGTTTTTTAAACAAATGGTGCTAGAACTGGATTATTTAAATTATATGACATTCTGGAAAAGGCAAAACCAGAGAAAGTAAAAAGGTCAAGGGGTGGAGGGATAGAAGAATGAATAGATGGAACACAGAGGATTTTTAGGGCAGTAGAACTACTCTGAAGGAAACTATAATGGTAGGTACAAGTCATTATACATTTGTCAAAAACCTCAAATGTGTAACACCAAAAGTTAATCCTAATGTAAAGAATGGACTTTGGGTGAGAATGTGTTAATGTAGGTTCACTGACTATAATAAATATATAAGTAAATGTATAGCTCTGGTACAAGATGATGATAGTATGGGAGGATGTGCAAGGAGAGCGGGTATATGGGAAATCTCTACCTTCCTCAGTGAATTTTGCTGCGAACCCAGAACTGTCCCCCAAAATAAAGTCCATTTCTAAAAAAGTAACACATTATTGACACATACAATAACCATTTCAAGATCTTTATGTTGATGAAAAAGAAACCAGACTTAAAAGGATTCATGGTATATGATTCCATTTATATAAAGTTAACAATAAGCAAAACTAATGTATATTGATGTAAACTGGAGCAGTGGTTGCCTCTGGGTAGGGCATCGTGCCAAAGGGGCAAGGGGCAGCTTTCTAGGGTAATGGAAATGTTCTATAGCTTTTTTGGTTACACAGTCATCCACATTTGTCAAAACTTATCAAACTACAGCTATAAGATCTGTACGTTTTACTATATATGTTATATCTCAATTCTAAAAAGTAAATTTTAATTTTTATTTATTTATAAGATTTTATTTATGTATTTGAAGAGAAAAAGAACAAGCACAAGCAGGGGGAGGGGCAGAGGGAGAAGCAGACACCTTGCTGAGTGGGGAGCCTAATGTGGCACTCGAACCTAGGACTCCGGGATCATGACCCGAGCCAAAGGCAGACACTTAACGGACGGAGCCACGTAAGTGCCCTAAAAAGTAAATTTTTAGAAAATTCAACATAATTAGGGGCACCTGCCTGGCTCAGTGAGAAGAGCATGCAACTCTTAATCTCAGCGTTGTGAGTTCAAGCCCCACAATGGGTGTAGAGATTACTAAAAAATAGATTAAAAAAATTCGGCACAATCACATACCATTTACACACCTATTAAAGTGGCAAAATAAAACAAGAAACTGACAATATGGAGACCTGATGTGAATGCAGAACAACTGGAATTTTCATACTTTGCTGGTGGGAATATAGAATGGTATAGAATGGTATATATATAACCACTTTGGAAAAAGGTTTTCTATAATATTAAACAAATACTTATCATGGCCTACCAATCCCAGTCCCAGGTATTTACCCAAGAGGAAGTAAAATTATGCTCACATGAAAACCTGACCCAAATGTTTACAGCAGCTCTATTCATGAGGGCCCAAACCAAGAGCCCATCCACATGTCCATGACTTGGTCTATGAATAAATAATACCAATTCATACAACACAATACTGTTTAGCAATGAGAAGACATAAATTAACAACCTGGATGAATCTCAAAAGCAGTGTTATGTTAACCCATCCTCAAATGGCTACACAGAAATATATGGTTTCTTTTATATGATATTCTGGAAAAAACACCACCACAGGACAGAGAACAGATTAAGTTGTTGCCAGGGGCTGGGGAAGACTGACACAAAAGGGCATGTGAGAACTTCTGAGATTATAAAACTTCTCTATTTTGACTGGAGTAATGGGTACATCAGGATTCACAGAGCTGCATATCTAAAAAGATTAACTTTAACCCAAGTTTTACCTCAATAAACTTGACTTTAAGGTAGAAAGCAGAGGAACCTGTCTGGCTCAGTTAGTAGAGCATGTGACTCTTGATCTTGGAGTTTTAAGTTTGAGCCCCATGTTGGGTGTAGAGATTATTAAAAATAAAAGTTTAAAAAATAGAAAAAATAAAAAGAGAAAGTCAATTTGCAAACCAGTAAATGGAAAACTTAATTCAAACAGAAGTTCTAACTAACTCAATGCAAAGAATCTGACCTGATTTGTAAAAGCGAACAAACAAAAACAAGAGCATTGTCACAAGAAAAACTCTTCCCCAAAACTACTGCCTGGGAAAAGGAAAGGGGCTTACTACCACAAACACTGATGAGCAGGGGAGCACAAAGTCTGAAGTTTTGGAGGTTTTGCCTGGTAGGTTTGGCAGTGCTCTGGTGGGAAAGGAGGGTGGAAGCCTGGGAGCAGGCCGTGTGGTCTCAGGATCCCCACAGTCCCACGGGGAGAAACAATTTTCCTGCTTACAGTGCATTTGGGAGAGGGGACAGAATCGCTCCGGGGACAAAAGACCTCATGGGCACTACTGAGCTGCCCTGTTCCCTTGCATAGGAACAAAGACACTGGGTGAGGGCAGCAAACCATGGTGCTGTCTTTTTGCCGATCTTTACCATAAACTCCAAACTGCTGTGCTATCACACAACTGACTTCTGGGACAAACTGGCAAATGGCAAAAGCGTGGGGAGACCCTCACCCAGAGAATCAGCATTGCGCCTCAGGGATCTCTAAAATTTGGAGTTTTGAAACTCAGCCCTGTGCCTGAGATAAAATACAGGAGTACTGTACCACCTAGCAGGCGGACAGCTCGGAGGCGGGCAGGGTGAGGGCAGGGATCAGAAGGAAGCTTGGTACACAAGAAAGGTGATTGTTTGATCTTTTGTGAGAGCTTCCTGAAGAGTGGTGGGTGTGAACTCACTGCTCAGGGGTCAAGAGAAGATGGCAACCCCAATCCCCCTACTGCCCTCCAACCCCCGCCCATCAGCACTGAATTAGTATCTTTAAATAGTCACTCTGAATGTAAAACGGACTAAATGCTCCAATCAAAAGACATAGAGTATCAGAAGGAATAAAAAACAAGACCGTCTATATGCTGCCTACAAGAGACTCATTTTAGACCTAAAGATACCTATAGATTTAAGGTGAAGGGGTGGAGAACCATTTATTGTTACTGGATATCAAAAGAAAGCCAGAGTAGCCATATTTATAACAGACTACATTTTTTTATTTTTTAAAGATTTTATTCATTTGACAGAGAGAGGGAACACAAGCAGGGGGAGTAGGAGAGGGAGAAGCAGGTCTCCTGCTGAGCAGGGAGCCCAATGTTGGGCTCAATCCCAGCACCCCGGGATCATGACCTGAGCCAAAGGCAGATGCTTAATGACTGAGCCACCCAGGTGCCCCCAGACTACATTTTAAACCAAAGACTGTAATAAGAGATGAAGAAGGGCACTATATTATAATTAAGGGGTCTATCAAACAAGTATATCTAATAATTGTAAATATTTATGCCCCCAACTTGGGAGCACCCAAACATATAAATCAATTAATAACAAACATAAAGAAACTCACTGATAATACAGTAATAACAGAGGATTTTAACATCCCACTCACAGCAATAGACAGATCATCTAGGCAGAAAATCAACAAGGACAATGGCTTTGAGTGATACTGAACGAGATAGGGCTAACAGATATATTCAGAACATTTCATCCTAAAGCAGAGGAAAACATTCTTTTCAAATGCACATGGAACATTCTCCAGAACAGATCACATACTGGGTCATAAATCAGGACTCCACAAGTATAAAAAGATCAAGATTATACCATGCATATTTTCAGATCACAACACTATGAAACTTGAAGTCAACCACAAGAAAAAATTTGAAAAGACTACAAATGCATGAAGATGAAAGAACATCATACTAATGAATGAATGGGTAAACCAGGAAATAAAAGAAATTAAAAAAATACATGGAAGCAAATCAGAATGAAAACACGACAGTCCAAAACCTTTGGGATGCAGCAAAGGTGGCCCTAAGAGGTAAGTATATTGTAATACAGGCCTTCCTCAAGAAGCAAGAAGAGTCTCAAACACTACATAACCTTATACCTTAAGGAGCTATAAAAAGAACAGCAAATAAAGCCTAAAGCCAGGAGAAGGAAAATAATATAGAACAGAAATAATGATATAGAAGGCTGCCTGGGTGGCACAGTCAGTTAAATGTTCGACACCTGGTTTAGGCAAAGATTGTGATCTTGGGATTTTGAAATTGAGCCCTGCATTGGGATTTGTGCTCAGTGTGCAGTCTGCTTAAGACTCTCTCTCCCTCACTCTCTGCCCCTGCCCACTGTGCTTTCTCTCTCAAATAAATAAATGAATAAATGTTAAAAAAAAAATAGAAGCAACAACAAACACCAATAAAACAGATCAATGAAACTATGAGCTGGTCAGGATGGGTAAAATCACAACTCAGGAAAGAACAGATGTTGGCAAGAATGCGGAAAAAGGTGAATCCTCTTACATTGTTGGTGAGAATGCAAATTGGTGCAGTCACTCTGGAAAACAGTATGGAGGTTCCTCAAAAAGTTAAAATAGATCTACCCTATGACTCAGCAATTGCACCACTACATATTTATCTAAAGGGTACAGACATGGTGATTCAAAGGGGGCACATGCACCCCAATGTTTACAGCAATATCCACAATAGCCAAACTATGGAAAGAGCACAAATGTCCATCAATAGATGAATGAATAAAGATGTGATATATATAGAGAGAGTGGTATATTACTCAGCCATCAAAAAGAATGAAATCTTGCCATTTTCAATGACATGTGGATGGAACTAGAGGGTATTACGCTAGGGGAAATAAGTCAGTCAGAGAAAGACAAATACCATATGATTTCATTCCTACGTGGAATTTAAGAAACAAAACAGATGAACATAGGGGAAGGGAAGGAAAAATAAAATAAAACAAAATCAGAGAGGGACCATAAGAGACTCTTAACTATAGGGAACAAATTGAGGGTTGCTGGAAGGGAGGTGGGTTTTAGGGATGGGTAACTGGGTGATAGGAATTGAAGTAGAGCTGTGGGGTGATGAATCACTAAATTCTACCCCTGAAATTAATAATAGACTACATGTTAACCTACTTGAATTTAAATAAGACCTAAAAAAAAAGTAAAAACAGAAACATAGAAAAACTATACAAAAGTTTCTGTGGCCAAACAAAAGGACAATAGAATCTAAAATGCTTTCTTTTTAGACTGCATTTCCAAATATGACATAATTCACACTTAAATACATACACATAAATGTATTTTACAGTAGGACATATAAGTATAAACAGCTTATATACATTTTCCTTTATTGATATAATTTTATACACATAAGCTTATATACTATCCGATAATCTCCAAAGAAAACACCTATAAATGTACTTGTCTAGACAGTATAGACAACTTTTTTAAAATGAACCAAAATAGAGATTCTGATTTCTCAACTGCATGTGGTGGAATTATTTATGTATAAAGATCAAATCTTACGTATTTACTACATTAAAGAGATTTAACTTTGTTCCATGCCAGCCATGAGTGACAGTGCGAGAGACTCCACTGTGGAAAGAATAAAAATAAGGTTAAAAAATATTTGAAAATAAGGCTTCAATAATTTCAGAACTGAAAGTATTTGACTTTCCAATTTTTAATTATTATTTTAAATGTAAATAAAGATGATAATTGGCTTATTAAATACAAATTGAAAAAGTAGCATTTATTTTATATTTCAAATTAATGTTGAAAACAAAACACCTGGCATTTCACTGAACAAATCACAGTTGTCCCCTATGTTATAGAATCTGGAGTCAGTTCATAATAAAATGCTATGTTCTAACCTATGAATGGATTCTATTTGCGTAACAATCACCCAGTGCAAAAATGGGCGAATAAGTCAGTGTTTCCTCTAACATGTTTCTAACAGAATTTTTTAAATGTTCAGCTATTCTTAACTAGTACATCATGATTAGAATATGCAGAAAAAGAAAAGAGAATAACGCTGCATGCTTAAAAAAAAAAAAAAAAAGCCGTGCAAAGAGAGATTACTTAGTCTTCTGTTTCTACAAAGGAAACAGCTCTCCTCCCTGTGACTCAATCCACAGACCTGTCTCCTCACATGGTATATTGAACTGTTACACCTGTACTTTCCTGGAGTTTTTGAAATCACCAAAACAAAACAAAACAAAAACCTCAATGCTTATTTTTTGAAAAGGAATGATTATAAAATCTACACATAATAGTAAAATATGACTGAGATCTAGTCTGCCATCTGCTTTACTTAATAGTAGTTCTAGAGGGACGCCTGGGTGGCTCAGTGCGTTAAAGCCTTTGCCTTCGGCTCAGGTCATGATCCCAGAGTCCTGGGATCCAGCCCCTGCATCGGGCTCTCTGCTCAGCGGTGAGCCTGCTTCCCTTCCTCTCTCTCTGCCTGCCTCTCTGCCTTCTTGTGATCTCTGTCAAATAAATAAATAAAATCTTTTAAAAAAAAATAGTTCTAGAAATCCACTAGTGTAACATATCATATACTAAAAAGCAGTATCTTTAGTCTCAGTGTTTTACATCCGATATTCACTCACCACGTTGTGATTCTGAAAAAACAAGTCAAAGCATGACACAACTGCTGAGGGATTTTCTATGTTGGAAATGGTGAAATTTTCTAATTCTTCATGAGATTAGTACCAAAATAGTAACATTAGCCTTAGGTACAAGAAAATATAAAAGTGGTTAATAATTTAACATGGTATACTCACGATGGGGAAAGGATCCTCTACAGACCGCTTTGTTTAAAATGGTTACAAGAAACATATGGCAGTTTTTAAAATCGGACTCCATTTTCTCTATAGATTCCATTCTAGGAAAGAAAGTAAATTTCAATTTAGTTAAGTATATAAAGGGTTAAGGGTAGGCTACAAAATGCCTTTGTATTAATTTTAAATGTACTTCAGTTTAATTTCCTAAGTCTAAAGATTATGAAATATAAAATTTCCTCCCCCACTTTAAAATATAAACTTTCCAAATATTTGAAGGAAAAAGTCATTATGACATAAAACTATGCTCTTTTTGGGCGGTACTGAGTTCCGAAGCTGGGATGACTGGTGATGTTCCGTTTTCCATTACACATTTCTGTGTTTTTCATTTGCATATCTTCTTTTTGAAACAACAAATACATTAAAGATATAAAACCCTACATTTTAAAGTTATTAAAAAATGGGAAGGAAAAATCAAGTAAGATGAAATCAGAGAAGGAGACAAACCATCAGAGACTCTTAACTATAGGGAACAAACAGAATTGCTGGGCGTGGTGGGTGGGAGGATAGGGTAATTGGGTGATGGGCATTAAGGAGGCTGCATGATGAAATGAGTATTGGGTGTTATATGCAACTAATGAATTACTGAACTCTAACTCTGAAACTAATGATACACTATATGTTAACAAATTGAATTTAAATAAAATGTTATAAAAAATAAAATCTTAAAAAAAAATAAAAACTTTATTATGGACAATATGGAACATACATAGGAGAGAGTGCAGAGGACACTCACATACCCACATCCAGCCTCAGCAGTCATCTACTGCAAACAGGCTCTGTGCACAGCCCAGATCCACATTTAGAAACAAATTTGAGACCTCATAGCCCTTTGGTCATAAATATTTCAGTGTGTATACATTAAAGATACAGAGTCCTTTTAAAACAGCCACAATACATACAATACGCTGAAAAGATATAAAAAAAAAACCCCAACAGCCACAATACCGTTTGCTTGAAAATATTTAACAATGATTTTTTAATATCACCAAATAACCAGTGTTCAAAATTCACATTGCTTTTGAAATTTTTCACTCTTCTGCTCTACGTCTGAATCAGGATCAATTAATTTCCATAAACTATAATGGCTCATAATGCTTCTAAAGTCCTCCTCACTCCGTGTTGTTTTTCTCACAATTTACTTTTTGAAGAAACTGAAACAATTCAATTTTAGCCAAGCAAATGCAGCAGTGTTATTATTTCCACCTCTACATCCCAGTGATATGGAAAGAAAAATGTGCTTTACATACTTTGAGACAGCCATAACAAAGCAAGTAAGAATTTTATTTTCATCCTGCAATTAAGAATTCTAAACTACACTTAGTTTTTTTATTCAGAGCATTCTGAAACAGCATAGATTAAGGTTTTTTTTTTTTTAAAGATTTTATTTATTTATTTGACAGACAGAGATCACAAGTAAGCAGAGAGGCCCTATTTGTGCCCCTCACAAGTAGGCAGAGAGGGGGAGGCAGGCTCCCTGCCAAGCAGAAAGCCTGATGTGGGGCTTGATCCCAGGACCCTGGGATCATGACCTGAGCTGAAGGCAGAGGCCTTAACCCACTGAGCCACCCAGGCACCCCTAGATTAAGGTTTTAATTTTGATTAGCACTATCATGAATTCTTACCTCCTTTCTGACATGTACAAGCTATTATTTCAACAATCTGGTCAACCAGATTTGCACTTTCATTTTAGGGAAGTAACAGAAGCATTATCATGAATTTTATGAACAAGACAGGGACAAACTACTGAACTGTACATGAACAGTAGAGGATGGTACTTTAGATATGAAAAGCAAGCTCCTGGGTCCACAACTGTCCTCTGACTTTATGGCATCTGTCTTTCTGTATGATTCTGGACAATACTCTATCGAGACATCCAGAATTTGCTTTAAAATAATTCAGCAAGTTATGAATGGATTTGGGCACCCAGAGTTTGTTAGACAGTTTGCTCTAATTGTGTATATCTTTCAAAGTATTCATAATTAACAAAACCTATACAAGTAAACATGAATGTAATCTAAGAATATCTACTTGTTCCAATTAAAATTTTCAGGTAATTGTTTTTCAACTCATAAAAAAACTGCACACTTTTGATGCTGCCTAGTCAAAATGAAAAAGTTCAACTCTTACTTTAGTATAAGTAATATGTAATATATGATATGTGATATGTGACATGGGATATGTGATATAAGTGATATGTAATATATTGCACCAAGATGTAAAAGATTCCCAGAATGTACTTTACAAAAAAGTTTTGAGAATAAAGCCAGTTTAAAAAATTTTTTTTTAATTTAAACTCAATTTAATTAACATATCCTGTATTATTAGTTTCTGTGGTAGAATCAGTGATTCCTCAATTGCATTCAACATCCACTGCTCTTAACTTCAAGTCCCTTCCTTAATGTCCATCACCTAGTTACCCCATCCCTAAACCCACCTCCCCACCAGCCACCCTCAGTTTGTTCCCTATAGTTGTTCATTATGGTTTGTCTCCCTCTTTTCCTCTTACTTTTATTTTGCTTAGCATGATACCCTCTAGTTCCATCCACATGTTGTTGCAAATGGCAAGATTTCATTCTTTTTGATGTTTGAGCAATATACCATTCTGTGTGTGTGTGTATGTGTGTGTGTGTGTGTGTGTGTGTGTATGTATGTGTATACAGCACATCTTCTTTGCTCATTTATCTGTCGATGGACAGCTGGGCTCTTTCCATATTATGGCTATTGTGGACATTACTAGTATAAACATGGGGGTGCACGTGTCCTTTCAAATCACTATGTCTGTACCCTTTGGATAAATATGTAGTGGTACAACTGCTGGGCTGTAGGGTAGCTCTATTTTAACTTTTTGAGGAACTCTCATACTGTTTTCCAGAGTGACTACACCAATTTGCATTCCCACCAACAATGTAAGAGGATTCCCCTTTCTCCACATCCTTGCCAACATCTGTTCCTTCCTGACTGGTTAATTTTTAGCCATTCTGCCTGGTATGAGGTGGTATCTCATTGTGGTTTTGATTTCTATTTCCCTGATACTGAGTGATGTTGAGCATTTTTTCCTGTGACTACCGGCCATTTGTATGTCTTCTTTGGAGAAATCTTTCATGTTTTCTGCACATTTCTTGACTGGTTGTTTTTTGGGTGTTGAGTTTGATAAGTTCTTCTTCTTTTTTTTAAATAATATTTTATTTGTCAGAGACAGACTGAGAGAGTGAGAGAGCACAAGCAGGGGGAGTGGCAGGCAGTGGAGAAGCAGGGTCCTGGGATCCTGACCTGAGCTGAAGCCAGACACTTAATGACCGAGGCACCCAGGTGTCCCTATAAGTTCTTTTAAGTTTGGATACTAGCCCTTTATCTGATGTCATTTGTGAATATCTTCTCCCATTCCATAGGCTGCCTTTAGTTTTGCTGAAGTTTTGCTGTGAAGAAGCTTTTTATCTTGATGAAGTCCCAATAGTTAACTTTTGCTTTTGTTTCCCCTGACTTTGGAGATGTGTCTAGCAAGAGGTTGCTGCCTGTGTTCTCTTTTAGGAATTTAATGGATTCCTGTTTCACATTTAGGTCTTTCATTCATTTTGAGTTTATTTTTGTGTATGGGGTAAGAAAGTGGTCCAGTTTCATTCTGCATGTGGCTGTCCTATTTTCCCAATACCATCTGTTGAAGAGACTGTCTTTTCTCCACTGGATATTCTTTCCTGCTTTGTTGATTAGTTGACCATACAGTTGAGGGTCCATTTCTGGGTTATCTACTCTGTTCCATTGATCTTTGTGTCTGTTCTTATGGCAGTACCATACTGTATTGATGATTACAGTTTGTAATACAGTGTGAAGTCTGGAACTGTGATGCCTCCAGCTCTGGCTTTCTTTTTCAACATTCCTTTGGCTACTCAGGGTCTTTTCTAGCTTCCACACAAATTTTAGGATTGTTTGCTACAGCTCTGTGAAAAATGCAAGTGGTGTTTCGGTAGGGATGATTGTTCTGGGTAGCAGACATTTTAACAGTATTTGTTCTTTTAATACATAAGCATGGATTATTTTTCCATTTTTTTTTTCTTAAGTGTTCTATAGTTTTCAGAGTACAGATCCTTTTCCTCTTTGATTAGGTTTATTCCTAGGTAAATTATGGTTTTTGGTGCAATTGTAAATGGGATCAATTCCTTGATTTCTCTTTCTTATGTCTCATTGTTGGTATACAGAAATGTGATCAACTTCTGTACAATTGATTTTATATCTGCCACTTTGCTGAAATCCTGTATGAGTCCTAACAGTTTCTGGGTGGAGTCTTTTAGGTTTTCAACATAGATTATCATGTCATCTGTGAGTGAAAGTTTGACTTCTTTGCCAATTTGGATACCTTTTATTTCTTTTTGTTTTCTGACTGTTGAGGCTAGAACTGCCAGTACAATGTTGAACAACAGTGGTGAGAATGGGCATCCCTGTCATGTTTCTGACCCTAGGGGACAAGCTCTGAGTTTTTCCCCCTTGAGGATGACATTTGCTGTGGGTCTTCTGAATGCTGAGGAATGTTCCCTCTATCCCTACTTTTTGAAGGTTTTAATATAGAAAGGATGCTCTATTTTGTCAAATGCTTTTTCTGCATCAATTGAGAGAATCATGTGGTTGTCTTTTCTTTTATTAATGTGGTGCATGATCTTGATTGATTTGTGGATGTTGAATGACATCCGCATACCAGGAATAAATCCCACTTGGTCCTGCTGAATAATCCTTTTGATGTATTGTTGGATTCTTTTTCTTACGATATTTTTTATTAACATAAAATATATTATTTGTATGGTTGGATTCTATTAGCTAGTATCTTGGTGAGAATTTTTGCATCCATCTTCATCAGAGATTTGGTCTGTAATTCTCTTTTGGTGGGGTCTTTAGTTTTTGGGATCAAGGTAATGCTGGCCTCATAGAGTGAGTGTGGAAGTTTTCCTTTCATTTCTGTTTTTTCAAACAGCTTCGGAAGAATAGGTATTAACTCTTTAAATGTTTGGTAGAATTCTGCTGGGAGGCCATCTGGCCCTGGACTCTTGCTTGCTGGGAGATTTTTGATTACTGCTTCAATTTCTTTGCTGGTTATGGGTCTATTCAGGTTTTCTATTTTTTCCTGTTTTAGTTTTGGTAGTTATAAGTTTCTAGGAATGCATCCATTTCTTCCAGATGGCCCAATTTGTTGCCATATAGTTGTTCACAATATTCTCTTATAATTGTTTGTGTTTTTTTCAGTGTTGGTTCTGATTTCTCCTCTTTCATCCATGATTTTATTGTTTTGGGTCCTTTCTCTTTTCTTTTTGATCATCTGGCTAGTGGGTTATCAATCTTATTAATTCTTTGAAGGAACCAGCTACTAGTTTCATTGATTTATTATTATTTTTTATTTCTATGTCATTGATTTCTGCTATAATCTTTATTATTTCTCATCTCCTGCTGGTTAGGCTTTGCTATTCTTTTCCCAGATCCTTTAGGTATAAGGCTAGGTTCTGAATTTGAAACTTTTCTTGCTACTTGAGGAAGGCTTGTATTTCTATATACTTCCCTCTTATAATCAGTTTTGCTTTATCTGAAGTGTTTTTGAACTGTCATGTTTTCATTTTCTTCCACATGTTTTTTAAATTCTTCTTAATTTCATGGTTGACCCATTCATTCCTTAGTAGGATGCCCTTTAACCTCCAAGTGTTTGTGTTCCTTCCAAATTTTCTCTGGTGATTAAATTCAAATTTTAAAGCACTATGGTCTGAAATAGGCATGGCATAATCTCAGTCTTCTAGTACCAGCTGAGACCTGATTTGTGACCCAGTATGTCATCTATTCTGGAGAATGTTCCATGTGTACTTGAGAAGAATGTGTATTCTGTTGTTTAGGATGAAATGCTCTGAATATATCTGTGAAGTCCATCTGGTCCATTATGTCTTTCAAAGCCCTTGTTTCCTTGCTGATTTTCTGCTTAGATGATCTGTCCATTGCTTTGAGTGGAGCGTTAATGTCCCCTACTATTATTATATTATTATCAATGTATTTCTTCAATTTTGTTATTAATTGGTTTATATATTTGGCTGTATCCATGTTAGGAGATAAATACTTACAACTGTTAGATCTTCTTATTGGATAGACCCTTTAATTATGATACAGTATCCTTCATCTCTTATTACAGTCTTAGACTGAAAATCTAGTTTATCTAAGGATGACTACTCTGGCTTTCTTTTGATGCCCATTAACATGATGAATGGTTCTCCACCCCCTCCCTTTCAATCTGGAGGTGTTGCTGGATCTAAAATGAGTCTCGTGTAATCAGCATATTTATGGGTTTTGTTCTTTTATATACTAATGCCCTCTGTCTTATGATTATTTTTAGTCCATTTACATTCAGAGTTATTATTAATTAATTTATTTTTTAAGATTTTATTTATTTATTTGAGAGAGAGGCAGTGAGAGAGAGCATGAGCGAGGAGAAGGTCAGAGGGAGAAGCGGACTCCCCATGGAGCTGGGAGCCCGATGCGGGACTCGATCCCGGGACTCCGGGATCATGACCTGAGCCGAAAGCAGTCTTCCAACCAACTGAGCCACCCAGGCGTCCCTCAGAGTTATTATTTAAAGATACGAATTTAGTGTCATTGTATTACTTGCAAAGTCACTGTACTTGTAGACTGCCTGTTACTTCTTGGTCTTTGTTAGTTTTGGGCTCTGTCTTTGCTCAAAGGATTCTCTTTAATATTTCTTGCAGGGCTGGTTTAGTGTTCACAAATTCCTTTGGTTTTTGTTTTCCTGGATACTCTTTATCTCTCCTCTTCTGAATGACAGCCTTGCTGGATATTCTTGGCTGCATATTTCTCCCATTTAGTACACTGATTATATAACATGCCAGTCCTTTTGGACTGCCAGTTCTCTGTGCCCAGGTCTGCCACCAGCCTTATATTTCTATCCTTGCAGATTCAGGACCTCTTTTCCCGAGTGGCTTTCAGGATTCTCTCTTTATTTCTGAAATCTGCAAGCTTCACTATTATATGTCAAAGGGTTGACCTATTTTTATTGATTTTTGAGGGTGGAGTTCTCTGTGGTTCCTGGATTTGAATGCTTGTTTTCTTCCCCAGGAAGTTCTCAGCTATAATTTGTTCAACCTTAATTCAACCTATAAACCTTCTGCCTCTCTCTCTCTTCATTTTTGGGGACCCCTATTATCTGCATATTATTTTGCTTTCAGGAATTGCTAATTTCTTGCAGTCTCCCTTTGTGATCCAGTAGTTATTTTTCCCTCTTCTTTTCAGCTTCCTTATTTTCCATCATTTTGTCTTCTATATCACTGACTTCTCCTCTGCCTCATTCATCCTTGGCATTAGAGACTCCATTTTTTTTTTTAAATTTTATTATTTTTTTATTTTCAGTATAACAGTATTCCTTGTTTTTGCACCACACTCAGTGCTCCACGCAATCCGTATCCTCTCTAATACCCACCACCTGGTTCCCCCAATCTCCCAACCCTGCCCTTCAAACCCCTCAGATTGTTTTTCAGAGTCCATAGTCTCTCATGTTTTACCTCCCCTTCCAATTTCCCCCAACTCCCTTCTCCTCTCTAACTCCCCTTGTCCTCCAAGGTAATTGTTATGCTCCACAAGTAAGTGAAACCATATGATAATTGACTCTCTCTGCTTGACTTACTTCACTCAGCGTAATCTCTTCCAGTCCCGTCCATGTTGCTACAAAAGAGACTCCATTTTTGACTGCATCCCAGTAATAGCATTTTTAGTTTTGGCCTGATTAAATTTTAGCTTTTATTTCTCCAGTAAGGGATTTTGTAGTGTCTCCTACGGTTTTTTCAAGCCCAGACAGTATCTTTATAATCACTTCAAATTCTAGTTCAGACATCTTACTTATATCCATATTTAAATTCCTGGCATTGAGTGCTATGCCCTGTTCTTTCTTTCATGCTGAATTTCTCCATCTGGTCATTATGTCCAGAAAAGAATAAAAGAAAGAGAAAAGACAACATACCAACAAGAAAACAGAAAAAAATAACAAAACAAACCAGAAGAAAATAAAAACAAGACAAAATAAGAAAAAAGCCAAACCACAAATGAACTGAATGAAACAAAATACTAGATCCTGGGTTTATTTTGGTCTGCTTATTAAAAAGAAACTAGATTCCTAAATAGGAAAGAAAGGAAAACATATATATATACATATATATATATATATGAAAATAAAGTAAAATAAAAAAGTAAAATAAAAGTAAAGTAAGATAAAATATACAATGTATAGAAAGTAAATATATGTATATAAAACATACATGTAAAAGTTAAAATAATTGAAAAAATAAGAAAACAGCAAAAAAAAAATAAAACTGAAAGACTAAAGAATAATAAACTGCAAATGTTATATACTGTTTTCCCCACAAGCTGAAGTTGTGCAGTTCTGTATGATCAGTGAATTTGGTGCTGGTTGGATGTTCCTGTTGGTCATCTTGGGGAGAGGCCTATTGTGCTGATTCTCAGTGCCCTTGTGGTGGTGAAATTGCACTTCCCTTGCTAGGGGGCCAAGCTCAGTGTTAGTGGCTCTGGATTCCACTTTGTGGTGCTGTTTTGCTCCTTGAAGGGTTTCAGCACCAATGGGGGCAGGCGATGAAATTGGCGGCGCCCCATTCTCTAGCCCCAGAGCTGGAAGTTTGTGCCGCCCACTCTTCAGTGAGCCGTCAAAGAAAAGCAGTCATTCATAAGCCAGTTTTAAAAGGGAAACTGAAATGGTCAAAATGTAGAGGTTCCACAAGCTATATACTTACTGCCATGCCCCCAGACCTGCTTGCCAACCATCTGCAAACATGAGAGCCAAATTCAATACCTTCATGATGGCTTCTTTCACAAAACTGACCTGGAGATTAAAGCCACAGACAGAATATAGGCTCTGTAACTATGTTTGGACACTGACACCAACACTTTTATTTAATCTACATGAGTCACAGAAAAAGTTCATCAATGCAATGACAGCCTTCAATATAATATGGAAGGGTGCTGGCTGTGAATAAGTGTACCTGGAATCAGGCCACATATCTAATGCACCTGTGATATAGGGAATATTAGCAGCAGAGTCTGACCAACAGAGCAAGTGACGATTTCCTAGGATGGCCATTTAAATGCACCAACAAAAGGAAGCAAGTAATCTATTGGCTATAAATGGACTTAATCCTGTATATTCTCACTAAGCTGGTTGCACTTCCTGACTAAAGCACTACTATTCCACAACTGCAGACACAATCTTCCAACTGAATCTAAGTGCAGAGCAAGGTGCAGATGATCGTAATACAGTTCATGTCTGTTTCTCTCAGATATAATTTCTCGTAAAATGTAAAATAATTTCTCGTAAATTTGTAACTTAATTTGGTCATTCCTGATAGACTATTCTGCTTAATAAGTATAAAATTCTGAAGTGGAGAGACAACCTCCCTTGGCCAGTTTCATTCCTGCTTCAGTGGCCAAATCTGCAGATACCCTCTCACATACCTTTTCTCTCAGCAAACAACGATCATGGATGGTTGATAAGTATCTATAGTGAATCTTAATCAACTGATCTAAATCCTTGGCTTCCTCGACTTGATGTTGAAACTCCAGCCCTGTACTGTGAAGAATCTTGAAGAGAAAGATGAAAAGTTTATTAATCATCAGACTTCTATGAAGATGTGTACGCTAGACACAAAAAACTTTATATCAATCTCTTCTACTCCTCTCAAATTCTTTCTTCAATAATTACATCTGTAAAATCTACAAAATGCCTTCTTTAAAGGCTGACATTCTTATCTTAGAATAATGATGGGGGGCCAGTTCTTTAGGAAATCCATTCACAGAGTAAACAAATGCCTTACTCTGGACTAACAGACTGTTCCTGGTGGGAAGGGGCAAGTATATCAAATCACATACAAAAAGCATTTTTTAAAAAATTATCGGGTAAATTAAACTTATATGTTTTCGGAAGTTCCAATGTTTTTATAATAATCTTCTTTAAAAGGAGCATAGATGTAATTTAACTAGAAAATAAGAAGCAAAAACTTAAACTCCTACCATATATACTCTCAATAAGAAGGGTTTAAGGCTGTCTCTGAAAGCCAATGCATGGTAAGCAGAAAGCACCTCTGCCATATGCATCACATCTAAAACACAGGCTTCAAAGGCTCACTTCTTCCAAATAAAACAAGTTTTAGAACTTGTATACAAATAAGTTTTCCTTTTTAAACCAATCATTTTAAATCCCAAATGAGTACTGTCTCCTTAGAATTCTGCTATTGTTCAATTATCTGAACTTCTCTTTCAGACCTCCTCTAGATCTGGTTTTAAGATGTATAAGAAAAGCAGTTTCATTTACTTTGTAATGAGTTATTTCTTGTTTGTAGGAAAAAAAATGTATTTATATAATCTGGCTGCATCTTCCTCCTTGCACACCACACTAGCCTGACAGTAACTGGCTGTTACTAAAATTTGAAGCCATTTTCTAGGGACAGATCTGTCACCACCGATAAAGTTTAAAAGACTATACTGCAAGTTCTGAAGGCAATTCCAGAAGAGGAGCTCTGGGTATGCCCATCCTAAGAGGCTGCTGGACAGGAGGGACAGGAATCTCCAGATGCATGCGCTCTGGCATGTTTAAAAAAACATTTTCCAGGGCACCTGGGTGGCTCAGTGGGTTAAAGCCTCTGCTTCGGCTCAGGTCAGGGTCCCAGGGTCCTGGGATCGAGCCCCACATCAGGCTCTCTGCTCAACGGGGATCCTGCTTCCTCCTCTTTCTCTGCCTATCTCCTCTGCCTACTTGTAATCTCTGTCAGTCAAATAAATAAATAAAAATCTTTAAAAAATATTAAAAAAAAAATTTTCCCCCACTGTCATGTTACTTTATGATCAAATATTTTATATGCGCTATTGTTACACTTACAGTCTACAAGTACTTTGTGGGCTCTTATAACTATATCACAAGTAATTCAGACACAAACCCTGGTCATGATGTAGTTGTGTAAGCTGTTCACAAAGTGCATGAGCTTTACTCTCAAGAGGAACATACGATGAATCTGCTGTCTTATTGGTTCCTTTTGTGATCCAAACTGAGCAGTTGTGCCTTGTTCACATAAAAATCCTTCTCTGAGTTGTGGTTTTCCAGCAGTACTAGCTAGTTCTGTAGAAGATTGAAAGAGCAGAGTAAGTGAGAAGAACATCTACTCAAACTGCACCCGTGCCACTGCACAGGGGTGGGACTTCTGATGTGGTCATCACCTGCAAAGGGCACTCTACAGAAAGCACATTAAGGACCCTACCTTCAGTGTCTCTGGAAGGTAAAGTAGTGAAAAGTTCCCCTTATCACTGTCATTAAAACCTAAATGTCAACTTGAGGAAATAAAGAAAACAAAAAACAACTAAATGCCAAGTCCCAATACTCTGTCATTAAATTTTTTTTTCATAATTTAAGAATATTTATTCTGGCTAAATTCCTCATCAAGCTGTTATATTTCAGACTGACTGCAGTACAATTCCCTGGTATTTCATTCAGGGAAGTTAATTTTGACAACTGCAAAACTGTTCCTATAAATACTTGTCATCTGGGCACTTGTGTATACATAAAAAATGACCAAAGATTACCCATTTCTTTATTTCAGGGCTAAAATGCAACTATAATTTATCTGTTGAAAATAAATCTTACCACCAAACAGTAAAACATCCAGACTATATTTTGCCCATTTTATTTGCAATAAGAGAAGGAACACCTGATTATAAATTTTTTGACATTCCAAACTTATAACAATATCCACAGGCCATGGGATCTATGAAAACAAAAACAGAAAATTAGAGTAGAAAGTAACCTACCTATTACTTGCATGGTGTAATTTAATAGAAAACAATATTCTTACAAAATATATCAGCACGTACCTTATAGCTCAGGGTCAGACCATCTAAGATATGAACAGGGAGTTTCTTCTTGGTTGTGTCAATATTTTCATAAGATATAGACAGCCTAGACAAAGAAATTTCAGTTTTAGTTTGTGAAAGTACTAAGCTCAAATAAAAATACTCTTTAAAAAACCATCAGCATTTTAACATTTATATCATATTTCAAATAAGACATATTTCATAAAAGGAATGCAAATATTTCAATAAAGGTTTTCTATCATGTATTCCAGGATAGAAATTTGGTTTTAGAAGTAAGAGGAGCAAAGTTTTTTAATAATGGGTTTAGCTGTGAAAGAGAAGAGATACTTATATGTAGTAAGTTAGGAAAAAAGATGACCTCAAGGAAGAAGATATAATGGTAACAGGCTGGGTGCTTAATACAGATAAAATTCAGGCAACAGGGCGGTGGAGGGAGACTGCTCGTTGCCCTGGACAGTGTGTTCAAGTCCGTCGACAGCAGTGGGGCCTAAAGCAAAGGTGTATACACACTGCTTTACCTACTCTTTTCTAACACTGGTTTGAATGTGACTCTCAAAAGAAAGAAGCAACAAATGTGCATGGAAACATCTTTGCACCAGGTGCCACATGGGCAATTAACTGCCCTTACTCATTTAATTCTCACAGTAGTCCTGTAAGTGGACTGGGAAATGATGTAACTTTCCCACAATAACACGGGCATCAAGTGATGAAACCAGGATGCAGACCACGGAAACAACCAGAGATGGAAAGCACAGTGTGTTACTTATAAATTAGTCAGTTCATTCCATGTCACAGGCACTAGTTAGTATTTTTTTTTTTTTTAGCTTGTAAGTTATGTGCCTCCACTGCATACTTAGTAGGCACTTACAGAATACCTTATTTGTCAGTCACCATGCCAAGCAGGTGAAAGAAAGTCAATCCCCAGAGAAAATCCCAAAGCAGACACACAGTGCTGCACCAATCCAGGCCAAGCAGGACTTTGTAGGAGAACAGACCATTGCCAGGCCATGCAAATAGAAGAGCATAAAACTGGAGGAAGCTATAAAGCAGGGAAAGTATAGCTCTTCAGCAAACCAGAAATATTCCAAATTCCTGAAATGAAAAGTTTGGTAGGAAAATATGATGTGTCTGTATGTGTACACATACTAGAATTGAGGCTGGGAAATGAACCAGATAGTAAAACTTGCCCTCTCATGAGAAAGAGCTCAGCCCATCTGTTACAAGGAGCCAATGAGCCTGAATACAACTGGTGGAGGGAGTTGCTGTAACACTGTAGTCACTCTGGTGGCCCTGTCTGGGTCAAATGGAAGGGAGTGAAGCTGAGACACAGAGACAGGAGGTGTCAGGGAGGAGCTCTTGAGTAAGCACTGAGCAGTAAGGGGAAATGTTACCTAGGAGGCAGAACTGAACAACCAGGGAGGTGTGGGAGCTAGGACAGAGGAAGGAATCTAGGGTGAGCCACACTGCTTTTGGGTATTGGGATGAACAATAGTGCTTGATAGTGATGAGCTCAGTTTTGGAAACATGACATCTGAGTGTAGCCACAAGCTGCTGCCTGTGCAGGCACCTAGGCTAAAGGTACTGATGGTGCATAAGGGGTCACTAAAGCCATTAATAGGGACTGGAAGTCCCAGGCAGGAGTACTGAGGCTGTGCCAAAGGCAGGTGGGAAGCACGAGGCCCAGAGAGAGATTACAGAAAGAGCAAGAGGGATGTGGAAGGGTTGTAAGGCAGGGATTCTAGGCAGGGCAGGGGAGCAGCATTGGCACTGATGCTGGAATTGAGAGGGAGACTGGAGGGCCAGACAGCAAGCCTGAGGATGCAGAGTGCTGCTTATAACATATCGAAGCCACAGCGGAAGGGGTGGCTCACTTCTCCTGAATTAATCTAGGAATAGAATGCAATCTCAATAAAAATACCATCAGAGTTTTTGTTTTGGTGGAGCCAGACAAGTTGACAATAAAGTACATTTGGAAAAATAAACAAGGATAGCCAAGAAAGCCCTATTATTAAAACAGGATATTATCAGCACATCAATAAATAGAACAGGGAAATAGAATGGAAAATCTAGAAAGATATTCAAGTACATATGAAAATTTAATGATAAAGGGGCATGTCAAATAAATGCAGGAAAGATGGATTTTTTTTTAAAGAAATAAGTGATGGGAAAAGAAAAGAAATAAGTGATGGGAACCAATCAGTCATTTAGAAAAAGATAAAACTAGATCTATTTCTCATGTTTTTAGCTGGATAAATTCCAAATGGATCAATATCAAATGTAAAAACAATCTATTCAAGTATTAGAAGAAAAGATGGGTGAATTTCTTTGTAACCTGGGAAAAAGTAAAACTTTTTAAAAAAAGATTTTATTTATTTATTTGAGAGAGAGAGAGAGAATGAGAGAGAGACCAGGAGACAGGAGAGGTGAGAGGGAGAAGGAGACTCCCTGCTGAGCAGGGAACCTGATGTGGGACTTGATCCTGGACCTCCAGGATCATGACCTGAGCTGAAGGCAGGTCATGCTGCCTAACCAACTGAGCCACCAGGTGCCGCAGGTAAAACTTTCTTAACTCAAACCCTAAAAGTAGTAAGAGAAAAGACTGGTAAATTATAGAACTAAAAAAATCTGTATCACAAAACAACAACAAATTATTATACCATAAGCAGAATGAAAGGACAAATGTCTAACTGGGAAACATATATAATATAAACAGCTTCTAAAAATGGAGAGAATAAGAGACCAGTAACCTGATACTAACAGAAATGGTGGCAAAAGATATGGATAGTTTACATTAAAAAATTCAAAAATAAACATATGGAAAGATGATAAAGCTCACTCTTATTAGAACAATTAAAATGGAAACTATACTTAGATACCGTTTCTCATCAGACTGGTAAAATTCCAAAAGTCTGACAACCTATTCTATTGGTAAGGCTGTGGAGAAAGTCACTCTACACATTGTTGGTGGGAATCAGAAATAAGACAGTCCATATGAAGAGAAATTTGGGAATAGCTAGCAGAATTATATACACATTTACCCTTTTACCCAGCAATCCCATTCTAGGAATATATTCCAAAGTTACACTGGCAAAAATATGAAATGAGATGTACAAGACTACTCAGTCATTGCAGATATGCACAGCAGAAAAACAGAAACCCAAATGCCCACCAAAAGAACAACTGATTGAAAGAATACAGTGGAAAGCCAGTCAGCTGTAAAGGAGTAAGGACAAGCTCTCTAGCTTACAAATGGAGTGGGTGTAAGATACATTAGTAACATAATGAAAAATAAAGATGCCAGAGTGGGCAATGCATGTTACCTTTTGTATTACATGCAACAGTTGCCTAAAGGAAAGGGAGGAAAAGGGCAGAAACAGAAACAGAAGACAGATCTTCCTAGAAGTATCACTGTACCAATGATTTTAACTTGGGAAATACACAGCTGCTTACATAATTAAGAAACAAAATTGAATCAAGAAATAAAACAAAGCAGTTCCTAAAAGTAGAAAATAAACTAAAACAAATGAACTTGACCCTATGTTAAATTGGTGGCATAATCACATGGAGAATTATTCCAAGTAACCTTGAAATAGAATATTCTGATAATTTGACAGTGTAGGAAGAGAAAACAATCACAAACAGTAATTTAAACTCTCAGTGGGCTTCTTGCTATTATGGTTATTTTGGAACTATTAAATATTATAGAATTTAAAAAACCATTAGTTATGTCAGTGTGTTAATAAGCACTCAAGAGAAGAAATACAAAGAGGGCACCTGGGCGGCTCAGTGGGTTAAGCCTCTGCCTTCAGCTCAGGTCATGATCTCAGGGTCCTGGGACCGAGCCCCGCATAGGGCTCTCTGCTCAGCGGGAAGCCTGCTTCCCTCCCTCTCTCTGCCTTTCTGCCTACTTGTAATCTCTCTCTCTGTCAAATAAATAAATAAAATCTTAAAAAAAAAGGATATACAAAGAAAGAAGTGAAAACTAATCTTTAATATAAACTAGAAATATCAATATGAAATTATGATTAATTTACTTTTCCTACACATTTCATTTCTCTCTCCACCGAGAAAACCTAGTAGTACTGACAATCCAATACTGATGAATACTCTGGCACCCGATAAAGGGCTTTTTAAGCCACCAAATAGATGGGCCCAGTGCTCCTGGGAGAGGTGTACAGGCCTAAGGCAGAAGGTGCACAGGACAAGCCTGTACACAGTCTGTCTAGTCCTGAAAGTAAGGACTCTCTGAAATTATTAGGGTCATATGAAGGGGTTCCCTCTGGCTAAAAATTCGAGTCTGAGCAACAAAAAAACAAAAACTATAATAGACTGTGGTATTAAACATAACAAATCCATGAGTTTCTGCTGGTAGTGAAAAACAACTTTTCCTGGGGGGTTGCTGGGCACAAATTCCTTCAGCTGTTAGTCTGCTTTTACTAACCACATAACTGATAAAAATTCTGCTTTTATGGATGAATTAAAGGTAATAAATAAGGAATGAATCCACTAAGTAGTAGCTTGGTAACCTGGCATGTCTGTGAGGAAAGGAATGCTTTGTCTGGCATGTCACGTTAATTATTATGACTACTATTTTTGAAGGACCAGTGAGGGAGCCGAGAAAGGAAGCCAAGTAAGAGAGCTGAGCAGGGACATGGAGAAGGAAAAAGGATCGCCAGGAAGTGTAGAAGATGAGTCTGCTTCACAAAGATCTGGTGGTACCAGCCCATAGACCTGGGTGAGTTGAATGTTCAGCAGGCAGACTGATAGGGAGACAGGGCTGATTAGCTCCACAGCAGGGCATAAGCTGACATAAGAGCTTGAGAAAGCCACTAGACCACTAGGGATGATGTAACAGTCTGAAAACATGCAACTCTGTCCAGTAAGTGGTGGAATTTATTTTCCACTCCTAAACCTGGGCTTTATTTTCCACTCCTAAACCTGGAATTTATTTTCCACTCCTAAACCTGGGCTGACCTGTGATTTGGTTTGACCAACAGCATGTGGTGGAAGTGAAGGTCTATAAAGCCTGGAGCTCAGGCCTCAGCAAGCCCTTAGGGTTTTGTTCTCATTGTCTCAGAACATCGCTTAAGACTCCTATGTAAGGAGGTCAGCACAGCTGGCTGGAGGGCAAGGCCAGTGGAACAGAGAGGTGCCACACCCAATGGCTAGCACTGACTCCAGTCTTGTGAGGGAGGCCATGAAACCCTGACAGCCTACATGGCCTCATATTATCATCTTTTATTTAGTGGGCAAATCATTTAGCTATCTTCTGCTTTGGTTTTATAATATGAAAAATAATACTGCAAAATTCATAGGGTTAATGTGAAGATTAAATAATATTATGTAAAAATTCATAGAACAAAAATTCATAGAAGAACATATATGTAAAAATTCATATGTAAAAAAACCCAGAATCTGTTGTTCATGGATAATTTTATATTACTTAAAATAAAAAGGTGCCTCCTATATTTTACCGTGAACTATCTTCAGGATACCGTTGTCCTACTGCTTCTTGAAGCTGGACATTAAGAAAAGACACATTCTGCCAGGTTTCCTTTTCTCTTATTTTATCAAAAATTGATGTATAGAAGTCATACATGGTATCTCCACCTTCCATTAAGAAAAAATTCCTCATGGCCTGTAAGTACTCAACCAACCTAAATGGAGAGAAAATAAGTGACAGAAAGATCTTATACTCATGAGACAGAACTCTGGACAAGTACCAGTTTTTGTAAACTATTTTTGTAAACTAATTTTGAAATAGGTTTACATTCTACATTTAGTAAAAACAGAAACATTAACAACTTTTAAAGAGTTATAAAATAACAAAAACAGTATATGGCTGCCTTTAATAGTCAGAAATAAATTACTTTTCTATAACATTGTAGAAGGATAGGAAATGTCAAAAAAGTAAAACAAACTAAAGTTAGTCCAAAGCCTGCTATTCATAGTGAATTTCTATTGTTAATATTGGGGTATTTCTTTCCAGTCTTTTTTTCTATGCATTAAAAAAATAGTTCCCACCATATTATATATTCTGCTTCTTAAGCTTTAAGAACATTTTACATTATTTAAAACTCTGGATAAACATAATTTATAACATGAACTTTATAAAGTTCATACATGACATGGATATGCTTTTATTTAAAGAACTAGTCATCCATTACTAAGTAATTTCATGTTCTTCCCTCTGACAGAAAACTTTCTGATGGGTATTTTTGTGCAACAAGTTTTTTCTGCATTACTTTCAGGACAGAGTCTCAGATACAAAGGATTAAATTTTGCAATATAATGGTGTGAAACACTGACGATTAGTTGATTCTCTCAAAAGAAAACCATTTACTAAATACCCATTTCCTACTCAATTAAAATTAATGATTAACTTGAAATACAGGTTTTAAAATAATTTCAACTGTTTTTTTTTTTTTTAAAGATTTTATTTATTTATTTGATAGAGAGATCACAAGCAGACAGAGAGGCAGGCAGAGAGAGAGGAGGAAGCAGGCTCCCCGCTGAGCAGAGAGCCCGATGCGGGGCTCGATCCCAGGACTCCGAGATCATGACCTGAGCCGAAGGCAGCGGCTTAACCCACTGAGCCACCCAGGCGCCCCAATTTCAACTGTTCTTAAAGTACAATAAGCTATCTAGTTTAAACTACTCCCTTATACCTGTAATCTTTTTTTAGAGTTCGCATGAGGTTTCCACAGCACTCTAGGTATTGCTTATCAATATGAGGATAGAGGCAAGATCTCAGTGTTAACTCAAAAGTCTGGCACGTCACAGATTCTGATGATCTATCCACACATATATCTCCACCAGCAAACTTCTCATGAAAGTCACTCTGTTCCAAATACAACCTTTAGGAAAAAAAATGTCTCTTTTTATGAGCTGCTGTCAACAGAATTCCCTTAATCAAAACTTCAGAGTCCCATTTTTATATTTAGTGTTAAAAGTACCAACTATTACAGAAAGAAACTTTTCCCCCCAAAATATCCTTCAATGAAAGTTTTTCAGCCACTTCTGCCTTAAGGGTCAAGTACTGGGTAGGTTTTTTTTAGCTACTGGCTTCAGGCAGTGAAATGGCCATTAGATAATAGGGTGCTGTGTGGGTATTAATGATTACTTCATTAGGCTATGCACCTAAAAACACCTAAGGGCCAAGATGCATTTTAAGCAGGGTGTGTGTGTGTGTGTGTGTGTGTGTGTATGTGTTTATCTGATGCCTGCACACGACCCAGACTTTCAGAAATATCTTCTGTTTGAGCAACAGCAACTCCCAACGGATATAGGGCACATGAAAGTCTGTGGACTTTAACAAACAAGGAGACCAAATTGAATGCAATGTCTTCTTGCATTCCATTCATTAGAAAAGATAAGCTACAAAGATTTTTATTTTTAGTTGAAAAGCCCTACCTGGCAGAAATAAATGGTTACTAAATAGTAACTGCACAGATTCTATTTCAATCCTCCAAAATCTTACAGGTATGCATCACCTTGCAAAGTTAATTGCCAGGAGTGGATCGTGAACATCATCCAGTTCAAGATGTCTTTCAGCAATGGACTGCATCTTAATTAGGTTCTCTTTGGTTGCCTGCTGCTCACTGAGGACCTGTGTAGTAGAATCTTCTCCATGTCGAAGACGTGACTGTACAGATTCCAGAAACAGGGTATATAAGCTTTTTCTTTCTGCATCTGAAACATAAAAAAATATGTACAGTGAACTGCGTTCTGGTATATAACAGTAAGTAATGTTAAGAAATATTAAGTAGTTTTATCTTAATATAGTATTTTTGGTATAATTTGGTATTTGGTATGTGGAACTTATTATCACTGCTATCACTGCCTTTGAAACACAGTGCTAAAAGTTTCCAGTGAGGACAATCTTTTTAATCAGGAGCACTAATTTGATCAAGGGCATAATTTCCACAAAAATAAAAGGCTTTAATAATTTTCAAACTACAAAATAATTACTATCTATCTCAGGATGACAAGAGTAAAGAGAGAACAGATGCCTGAATGCTGAGTGATATAGGAAGAAGGAAACTGCTACCTCTGGCTGTGTCCTGGGATGTGGTGCTCTCCACACACTGCAGATTCTTCAGCAGCTGCATTGACTTGCCAGCCATAATTATCTGCTTAAGGACAGGTTTGAGGAAGGACACCATGGTATGCTGCCTGCTGGAGGGCCCCTGGTCACTGCCAGAACTTGCACTAGCATTATCACTCATTTTTTCTTCATTTTCTGTCTTTTCCGATACGCTGTATAGTGTATAAGTTGCATACCAAAAGTCTCTGTGATTTACTGGAACATTTTTGTTTCTATAGAGATTCAAAAGAATTATAAAAGTCAACTTTTCTGCCATAAAAACAACATGTCTGTTCTAGCTGAGAACGTTGCCCAGACATTCCAAAACACAGTAATATCTATTATTAGTAAAATGAAGCAATCTTCAGGCAAATGGTGCAGAGGTTTCATTTGACTTCAGTTCAACACAGAGAAGTGGATAAATACTCTGAATGGCGCAGGTAAAATTTAACTAAGTAGAAAGTTTCCTGAATTGGAATTAAACAAAATATGATTACTTTGATTCTCTTTACAGGTGGAATAAAAATTTACCTATTTTGTCATTTCTTACAAAAATAATCTCTAGACTGCTCTTTTTTTTTACATAGGTTTTTTTTTTTTTTTTTTTTTTTTTATGTAGGCTCCACACCCAGCATGGAGTCCAACATGGGGCTTGATCTCAAGATCCTGAGATTAAGACCTGAGCTGAAATCAAGAGTTGGACACTTGACTGACGGAACCACCTAGGTGGCCCTCAACATAGATTTTTTTTTTTTTTTAAGAAAATGATTTTATTCATTTGTCAGAGAGACAGCGAGGGGACAAGCAGGGGGAGCAGAAGTCAGAGAGAGAAGCAGACTCCCAGCTGTGCAGGAAGCATGATGCAGGACTCCATCCCAGGACCCTGAGATCATGACCTGAGCCAAAGGCAGATGTTTAACCAACTGAGCCACCCAGACGTCCCTCCACATAGATTCTTAACTGAACTGCTTTTAACAATGAAACAGTGCTCACTCATCACCCTTTAAGAACAACCAGAATCCCATTTTCACAAAAATTATCATGTAAAATCAATGAAAAACAATATAATGACACACATGACTCAGAGAAGGCCTGCTAGTTTATATGAGCACTGCATAAAAGGGTTACCTTTTCAGAGCTGTAAGGACTTAATGTTCTCCTTCCTGATTAAATGGATAGCTATCCATAAAAACCATATATCTAAACAGACTGCATAATTTAAAACTGAGTTAAGAGAGTTCTACACATTGTAGTTTGTATGATTCTGTTCAGAAAAATCAATTAACTGAAGGGAAAATCATAATAAATGAATTATGATTTTTCATAATTGTTTTATTTAATATTATACTAAGAAGGTTAACAAAAAAACATAGCCAATTTGGAGAAATATTTTTTTTGTAATATTTTCATATCTTTTATCCTATCGATAATTATAATGGGAATTAGTTGAAGTCATTTGATATCACCTAAATTCATTCTATGGGAAGCAATGTGCCTTTTATAGTACCAGCGAACTATAAACACATTACCATTTAAAAAAAAAGAATTTGCTAAGAAAAGCTGTAAACGGACATTAAAATTTGGAAACTTTTTTTGGTACCTGACATCTCCTATAAAAATGTAAAAGAACTTGTTTATGGTAAAAACACAGCTCTGTCACTCACACTGGTCTCCCCCAGTATTACCTGAACTAACAAAATTGCATGATTTTCCTGTGAGAGAAAAGAGGTACAAGCAGCACCCCACACTTCCCAAGATGTGCATGGGACCTGACCTCTGGATGATGAACTCCCTTGCGCAGTCACATAGGTGCCCATGCACGATCCACTCATCCACAATCTGCAGGTAGGGTCGCACCGTTTCCACCCAGAGAGAGAAGAGTAGTGAAACCTGAGGACAAAGTCAATTCTCAGAACTCCCTTGCCTCTGGATAAAATGAAGTTTAAACATTTCTGATATACTTTTTTTTTTTTTTTTTAAAGAGAGGGAGAGAAAGAGAGAGAGCATGTGCATGAGGGGGCAGATACCGAGAGGTAGAGAGAATCTTGAGGAGGCTCCATGCAGAGCATGAAGCTTGACGGGGGTGAGAGGGGGGTTGATCTTAACAAATCTGAGATCACGACCTGAGCCAAAATCAAGTCAGATGCTTAACCAACTGAGCCATATAGGCACCCCTCTGAAACACCTTTTAAAAAGGTGATCGGATTTCTGTTTTTTGACACAAAGAAAGTAAAAATCCAAAACATATCCTATAAAATCCTTATGAAAACTCACCTAATATGAGATGACGACATTGTCTGTAGTCCATACCAGGATTCTCTTGAGAGTGAAAGTTAAAGAGGGAAAACAGCTCTAAGCTGGATAATCCAAAATCAGGTACAGCTACCCTACCTAATGTACGCTATTAGCAAAATGTCCATCAAGAATGAGGAAATGAGAGATGCCTGGGTGGCTCAGTCAGTTAAGCGGCTGCCTTTAGCTCAGGTCAGGATCCCAGGGTCCTGGGATCGAGTCCCATATAAGGCTCCTTGCTCAGCTAGGGAGTCTGCGTCTCCCCCTGCCTCCCTCTCCCTCTGCCTGCCTTCTCCCTCTGCTTCTGCTCTCTCTCTGACAAATAAATAAAATCTTAAAAAGAATAAGGAAATGGTTTCATTTTACTATTTACATTTTTCATTTTTCCAGTAGGAAAAAAACTGCATAGCTGAAAGAAATCAACTGGTTTTATACTGAAGTAAAGTACTAAAATGGTGAGAAAACAGTTATATCAATAAACTAGGAAAGACCTAAAATGTGTATTCAAACAAACATGCAG
The DNA here is from genome assembly GCF_010015895.1 of Lontra canadensis. Taxonomy (NCBI): domain Eukaryota; kingdom Metazoa; phylum Chordata; class Mammalia; order Carnivora; family Mustelidae; genus Lontra; species Lontra canadensis. The sequence goes on along the minus strand of NW_022631129.1, from coordinate 96,532 downwards.
CTTTCTAGATTATATTCTCTTGAACTTTTTAAAAATTGTGATCAAAAAAAGTAACACAAAAATACACTATCTTAAGCATTTTTAAGTGTACAATTCAGTAGTGTTAAGTATATTTATATTGTTGTGAAAACAGATCTCTGGCAATATGCTGAGAAACCCAAACTCTGTACCTATTAAATATCTTCCCTTTTCTCCTCTCCCCAGTCTGTGGCAGAACCATTCTTCCTGTTTCTATGAAATTTGACTACTCTAGATACCTTATATAATAGATTTGTATTTTTATTGAAAAAAGAGCTGTTGCAAATATCTATATAAGTCAGCTAGCTATTTTTCAAATCTAGCTTTTATGTTTTGCTTTGTCCTTGTTGCACCCTCCCATGACCTCTGTGATTAAAGCCAAGAAGCTGGTTTCTTGTAGCCTTGAATTTAGAGGCTAATTTTTAAACTAATTTTTTATTTTTTCAGTGTTTAAAAACTCTGAACAGCTGTCTGACACAGCGTGATTTAAGCCCTATTTTTACAAAGAGCTATAATAGGCTGTCTACCACTCCTTCGGCTGAACAGAATGGAGTCATACAACTTAGGATGAAGGTCTTACGTACTGTTTGCTCAGAGGCTTCTCCAACATTGTCATATTCGAGAATGGCCTTGTACAGTGTGTTGAGTAGGTGAGATGCCCGAACAACATTTCGAGTGTCAGGTGGAACTTCTGCTACTCCAGTACTAAATACTTTATGCAGAACCTTGAGCTGAGCCAGTCGAGGTGACAACTTGTCCACCACTATTGCAAGAGTTATTGTAGTGTCTGCAAAATATTAAGAAATCAAACTCATTAGCAAGGAAGAGTATCTGCATTGAGAATGTGATATAAATGCTAAGTCACTTATGGAAAGACATGGCAAACTGGTGGGTTTTAATCTCATATCATAAGGAGCTAATTTCCCTAAAGAAAGAAAAAACAGCTCAGAAGAAAAATAATGTGTAAAGGAACTAACAGTTAAGGGGAGAGGAAATAAAAGTGATTCTTAAACATATAGAGATATTTGGGGCGCCTGGGTGGCTCAGTGGGTTAAGCCGCTGCCTTCGGCTCAGGTCATGATCTCAGGGTCCTGGGATCGAGCCCCGCATCGGGCTCTCTGCTCAGCAGGGAGCCTGCTTCCTCCTCTCTGCCTGCCTCTCTGCCTGCTTGTGATCTCTCTCTGTCAAATAAATAAATAAAATCTTTAAAAAAAAAACATATAGAGATATTTAACCTCAATTATAATAAAAGAAAACAAAGCTATATTGGGCAAATAAAAAACAGACTTCAGTGGGCTACTTTATTAGTGAGGGGGTGGTTACTACAAAGGGGAACAAGAATAAGTTTTTTCATGGGGATGGCAGAACTCTGTATCCTGAAGATGGAAGAGGATATACAAATATATACATGTGATAAAGTGTCACAGAACTATACATGAAGATATTACTCCCATCCCCACAAAACAGCAAATACCTATAAAACTGGTGAAATTCATGTCAGGTCTGCAGACCAATTAATGTATTGTGCCAATGTCAATTTCCTAGTTTGGATAACCTAATACGATTATGTTAGGGTGGGAATTATTGGGAGAAGTTAGGTGATGGGAACCCAGGACTTTTGGGTACTATTTTTTGTAGTAGTTGAAAATGAAAGTAGAGGGCAAGGGAAAGCTGACACTGGTTAACATTTTATACCTGTTTGATAATACACTGTTGAAAACACACTGTTCATTGGCAAGAGGGTGAGGAAACAGATATTCATATCCATTGCTGGCAACTAGTCTCTATGGAGAACCATGGGCGATATGTATCAAAATCACACATGCCATTACACACACACATCACATGCCATCACATAACATAGGAATTCCATTAAGAATTTATGCTATAGGGATGGGAAAAGATGGAGGAGGACTAGGGGATCTGATTTTAATTGGTCCCCTGAATTTAGTTGGATATCTACCAAATGATTCTGAATACCCACAAAATCAGCCTGACATCTAAGAACATATATCTAGATCTCTACAAACAGAATATATCCCACGGTCTTGAGGTATGATGCAGGGAGCCAAAATTCTGCTTGTAGATATCGGAAGATAAATAGAAGGGGGAGGGATATAACACTGGAGAACAAAGGCTTCTGGGCTGGGGCCTGGGCACAGACTTGCAGACCAGTAGTGGTGGGGAAAGGACTTTAGTGCAGCCCCCAGACAGGATCCAGGAGCCGTGGGTGTGCGTGTGTGAACCTGGGTGGCCTGTGGTTTTAGAAACACAAAGGGCAGAGATGGGCCCAGGCCTGGTTGCTGTGGGATGCACAACTGGAGAGGCTGTGGTTTTTAGCAGCGCAGACAGAAAGGGAGATAGTGTGGCCTGGTGAACTCAGTGAAGAGCACACTGTGATTTCTCTATTCTGAGAGGTTTGGAATCAGTCACTTGTGCTCTGGCTCTGGGAAGAGATGCCATCAGAGAACAAAAGCCCCTCAAAAAATGGTTTTCACTGAGGGCCTCCTTCCCCCACTCCCCCACTAGGGGGCAAGGTAAGTCTGCGCAAGCAAGGTTGCCTGAGTAACAGTGTGGCAGGCCCCTCCCGCAGAAGACAGGCTGGAAGAATAAAACGATGACAGCCCTAAGGTTCCTTTAAACCAGGTGCATCTTGCTTGCGTCATGGTTAATACTTTGGACTCTACATTCCCACAACCACCCTCCAACTGAATGACTAAGAAGAGGAACCCCCAAGAAAGAGAAGAATCAGAAACTGTGGCCTCTGTCACAGACCGAATGGATATGAATATAAGCAAGATGTCAGAAATAGACTTCAGAGTCACAATTATGAAGTCTGTATCTAGCCTTGAGAAAAATATTAGTGACAATATAGAATCTTTAAGGACAGAAATGAGATCTAATCAGGCCGAACTTAAAATGCTGTGAGTGAGATGCTCTCTAAACTGGATATTCTGACAGCCAGGATAAATGAGGCAGAAGAACGAATTAGTGAGCTAGCAGATAAGATGATAAAAAAGAAGGAACCCAAGGAGGCATGGGAAAAAACAGATTAAAGCCCAAGAAATCAGACTGATAGGATAAATAATGCAATGAATCATTTTAATGTCAGAACTATTGGAATCCCTGAGGGCTGGGGAGAGAGAGAGAGGTCTAGAAAATATATCTGAGCAAATCATAGCTGAGAACTTCCATAATCTGGAGAAGGAAATGAGCATTCTTATCGATGAAGCAGAGAGGACCCCTCCCAAGATCAATGAGAACAGACTGACTCCCTGACATATGATTGTACAATTTGGAAATCTTAGGTCCAAGGAAAGAATCTTGAAAACGGCTAGGTTCCCCTAGAGACTTCTTATGTACAGAGGGAGGAACATCAGGATAATGTCAGACCTGTCCACAGAGACCTCACAGGCCAGAAAGGGGTGGCAAGACATATTCCGGGTACTAAATGAGAAGAACATGCAGCCAAGAATACTTTATCCACCAAGGCTACCGTTCAGAATGGATGGAGCGACAAGGAGCTTCCAAGACTGGCAGAAACTGAAAGAATATGTGACCACCAAGCTGGCCCTGTAAGAAATATTAAGGGGAGGGCTCTATAAAAGAAGAAAAATGCCCCCAGAATAACACAGACGATTTACAGAGACAATCTATAGAAACAAGGACTTCACAGGCAACATGATGGCAATCTATAGAAACAATCTACAGAAACAAGGACTTCACAGTCAATATGATAAAAAATCGTATCTTGTCAATAATCACTCTCAATGTGAATGGTCTCAATGCTCCAATGAAATGGCACACGGTTGCAGACTGGATAAAAAGACAGGACCCATCCATATGTTCTATACAAGAAACTCATTTTGAACCTAAAGATACATCCAGACTGAAGGAATGGAGAACCATCTTTCATGCCAAATTACCACAAAAGATAGCTGGGTAGCAATTCTCAGATCAGACAAATTAGATTTTAAGCTAAAGACTGTAGTAAGAGATACAGAAGGAGGTTGAAGACAAGATGGCGGGGAAGTAGGAGAAGGCACCATTTCAACCTGTACCCTAAAGTGAGCTGATTAACTACCAAAGAACTCTGATCACCCATGAAATCAGCCTGAGATCAGAATTATACACGTCAGGATCTCTACAGGGACAGAAGACGCCAGTGGGCAGGTAAAGCGGAGTGGGAACGTCCAACTGATATCGGAATATAAACAAAAGGGGGAGGGAGCCACCAGAGGCGACCGATTAGAAAGTAATACCCCTAATATGAGAGTGCCCTACATCTGGGGACCAGCATTAACTTGGAGACTGGTTGAAAGCACTCAGAAAGAGCAAAGGATCGCGGGGGGGGGGGGGGGAATTGTGGGAATCGGGGCGGCTAGGGACAGAGGCTTAAGTCCCCGGACCCAGGACAGCCTCCCCTGGGGCTGAGCCAGAGAGAGTGTGGCGGAGAAACCAGGTCTTGGTCCCTGAGCCGCCAGCGCGCCCGAGAATGCATGGGGTCTGGCTCCTGTGAGGGGCTGGGAGCCTCGCCAGACGGCAGAACGCCGAGCCGTGCTACAGAGCCTGAGATGCGCACGTCCCTCACCCTCCCCTGAGAGAGGTGCGCGAAAGCCCAGTCTGGGGCTCTTAGACCTGCGCCATTATTTCAGAGACTGAGACGCGCGTGCGCCCCAAACCCTCCCGAGAGAGGTGCGCGAAGGCCCAGCCTGGTGCTCTCGGACCTGCACCCTGCTACCAGAGCCTAAGAGGCGCGCACGACCCACAGCCTTCCCTGACAGAGGTGTATGCAAGCCTGGTGCTCTCAGACCCAGAAAGACCAGGCACTCCCAGCCCGGGTCAGCGGGAAAATCTCAGTGAGCGATCGCTGCTTGGAACCTCTCTGGTGGTCTGGAACTGCCCAGAGAGCTGCCACTGCCATGGTTTTGGGTACAAGCAGAAGATCCTGCGTCCCCAGGGACCGCGACTCGGAACCTGCTCTGCCAGAAGCCAAGGGGAAATTTAGATGGGCTCTGCGGCACCCACAGGGGACCAGGCTGAGGCTTCTGAGAGGGAGGTCAGGGTGCAGTTTGCTTTCCTCTAAAGCTACAAAAACCATCAAAAGTGGTCAAAGCGAGAGAGAGAAAAAAAAAAGTGAACAAACATAAAAACCTCCAGAGAAGAGAAGCCTGAAAAAACCGGTTTCCTCAGAGCCCACCCCCTTGAGGGGGACGGGAGGACTTAACTCAGGGAACATCATTGACTGAAAACCCACGTGGCAGGCCCCTCCCCCAGAAAACCAACCAGGAAAGAAAAAGAAAAAAAAAAAAAAAAAAGACTACAAGAGAACCACCACCACTACTTCATAGGACAACTTTTATTTTTAACTCGTTCCCACTATTCTGGCTCATTTTTTTTTTTTATATATAGATAATTTTTTAACCTATTTACCATCACAGTGAGCTGTCCAGTACATCAAATTCCATAATAACTTTCTAACATGAACTTTTTGATACATACACCTGTGTTTCTATTTTTTAAATTTTTTTTTAAATTTTAGTTTAGTTTAGTCCAGTTTATTCCTTTTTTATTTTTATATTCTAATATTCATATAGAGTTAAACTTCAAGGTAATCCCCTTTCCCCACTCAATACTATCCCTATAGGTAAACCAATTTTTAATCCCCCTTTATCTTAGGAAAGTTGAGTCCTTTAACAAAGCTATCAAGATACATCCAGGAAGAATCAAAACAACCTTCCTCGCCCACACTGAGAATTTATAACCACTCTCCCATCTTTTTCTTCCACCAGTGTGTCTGTGTTTTTGTGTTTGTACTGACAGTATATAAATCTTACACTTGGGGTTCTTTTTGACGAGGTTCTTCCTTTATTTGCATATATATATATATATTATATATATACATTTATTATATATATATATATTTTTTTCCCTCTTGTCATATACTTTTATCAGTCTTTTTGTCTGTTTTTGTTTGTATACTTCATCAATCTTACCTTGGGGCCCATTTGGGCTGAACCTTCTCTTTTATCTTCCCTTTTTTTCCTGTCTCTCCCTTTTTTTTTTTCTTTTTCTTTTCTTTTTTTTCTCGTTTGGGTGGGGAACCCTGATTGCTCAGAAGCGTTCCAGGGTGCACCTTGACTGCACCACGGTCGATACATCCAGCTACATCCGTGCAGTCATCTCTTACCAAAATGACTAGGAGGAGGAATGCCCAACAGAAGAAAAATACAGAGGATGGGCCTTCTGCAACAGAGCTAATGGCTATCAACATAGACAATATGTCGGAAAGAGAATTCAGGCTAACAATTATCCAGGCAATAGCTAGGTTGGGGAAAGCCATGGATGACCAAACGGAATTGATTAGGGCAGAGCTGAAAGCTACCAGGGATGAGGTTCACAATACTCTCAATGAGTTCCAATCTAATCTAAATTCTCTAAAAGCTAGGGTAACTGAGACAGAAGATAGAATTAGTGATCTGGAGGACAAACAGATAGAGAGAAAGGATCAGGAGAAAGCCTGGAACAAACAGCTTAGAAGCCACGAAAACAAAATCAGGGAAATAAATGATGCCATGAAATGTTCCAACGTCAGAATTATTGGAATCCCTGAAGGTGAGGAAAAAGAAAGAAGTCTAGAAGATACAGTGGAACAAGTTCTTCATGAAAATTTTCCCAATCTCACGAATAGAACCAGTGTTCATGTACTAGAGGCCGAACGGTCTCCACCCAAGATTATAGATTCCAAAAATCATCAAGGCACCTGATAGTCAAACTGAGGAATCATAATTGTAGATACAATCTCTTGAAAGCCGCTAGGACAAAGAGGCTCTTTACTTACATAGGAAAGCCCATCAGAATATCGTCAGACGTGTCCACAGAGACCTGGCAAGCCAGAAAGGGCTGGCAAGATATATTCAGGGCACTAAATGAGAAGAACATACAGCCAAGAATACTTTATCCAGCAAGACTGACATTCAAAATGGATGGAGAGATAAAGAGTTTCCAAGACTGGCAAGGCTTAAAAGACTATGCAACCACCAAGCCGACATTGCAGGAAATATTAAGGGGGGTTCTATAAAAGAGGAAAAGTCCTAAGAATAGCATTGAACAGATATATAGAGACAATCTACAGAAAGAAAGACTTCAAAGGTAACACGATGTCAATAAAAACGTATCTATCAATAATCACTCTCAATATGAATGGCCTAAATGCGCCCATAAAATGACACAGGGTTGCAGACTGGATAAAACGACAAGACCCATCCATGTATTGTCTACAAGAGACCCATTTTGAACCTAAAGATACACCCAGACTGAGAGTGAAGGGATGGAGAAGCATCTTTCATGCCAATGGGCCTCAAAAGAAGGCTGGGGTAGCGATTCTCATATCAGATAAATTAGATTTTAAACTAAAGACTGTAGTCAGAGATACAGAAGGACACTACATCATTCTTAAAGGGACTATCCACCAAGATGATCTAACAGATGTAAATATCTATGCCCCCAATATGGGAGCAGCCAATTACATAAGAAAAATGTTAATCAAGATAAAGAGTCAGATTGATATGAATACATAAATAGTAGGAGATCTTAACACACCTCTCTCAGAAATAGATCATCAAAGCAGAAAATCAATAAAGAAACAAGAGCATTGAACGACACATTGGACCAGAAGGACCTCATAGTTATATACAGAACATTCCACCCTAAAACAACAGAATACTCATTCTTCTCAAGTGCTCATGGAACCTTCTCAAGAACAGACCACATACTGGGTCACAAATCAGGATTCAACCGATTCCAAAAGACTGAGATTATTCCCTGCATATTCTCAGATCACAATGCTTTGAAACTGGAGCTCAATCACAAGGAAAAGTTCAGAAGGAACTCAAACACCTGGAAGCTAAAGACCACCTTGCTTAAGAATGCTTGGATCAACCAGGAGATCAAAGAAGAACTGAAACAATTCATGGAAACCAATAAGAATGAAGACACTTCGGTCCAAAACCTATGGGATACAGCAAAGGCAGTCCTAAGGGGGAAATATACAGCCATCCAAGCCTCCCTCAAAAAATTTGAAAAATCCAGAATACACCAGCTGTCTCTACACCTTAAAGAACTGGAGAATCAACAACAAATCAAACCAGCTCCACACATAAGAAGGGAAATAATCAAGATTAGAGCAGAGATCAATGAGGTAGAAACCAGAGATACAGTAGAACGTATCAATGAAACTAGAAGCTGGTTTTTTGAAAGAATCAATAAGATCAATAAACCATTGGCCACACTAATCCAAAAGAAAAGAGAGAAAGCCCAAATTCATAAAATTATGAATGAAAAGGGAGAGATCACAACTAACACCAACGAAGTAGAAACAATCATCAGAAGTTATTATCAACAGATATATGCCAATAAGCTAAGCAACCTAGATGAAATGGATGCATTCCTGCAAAACTATAAACTCCCAAAATTGAACCAGGAAGAAACTGACAACCTGAATAGACCGATATCTAGTAACGAGATTGAAGCAGTGATCAAAAACCTCCCAAAAAACAAGAGCCCAGGACCTGATGGATTCCCTGGGGAATTCTACCAAACTTTCAAAGAAGAAATAACACCTATTCTCCTGAAGCTGTTTCAAAAAATTGAGCAGAAGGAAAACTTCCAGACTCTTTCTATGAAGCCAGCATTACCCTGATCCCCATACCAGGCAAAGACCCTACCAAAAAAGAGGATTTCAGACCATATCACTGATGAATGTGGATGCTAAGATTCTCAACAAGATCCTAGCAAACAGGATGCAACAGCACATTAAAAAGACTATCCACCATGACCAGGTGGGATTCATCCTGGGCTACAAGGATGGTTCAACATTCGCAAATCAATCAATGTGATAGAACAAATTAATAAGAGAAGAGAGAAGAACCACATGGTCCTCTCAATTGATGCAGAAAAAGCACTTGACAACATCCAGCATCCGTTCCTGATTAAAACGCTTCAAAGTATAGGGATAGAGGGAATATTCCTGAACTTCATAAAATCTATCTATGAAAGACCCACAGCAAATATCATCCACAATGGGAAAAAGCCTGCAGCCCAATGAGAACAAAAACACATCAGTCCAAAACCTCTGGGATATGGCAAAGGCGGTCCTAAGGGGGAAATAGATAAGCCCAATTCAAAAAAATAGAAAAATCCCAAATATACAAAGTAACTTGCACCTTAAAGAACCAGAAGAAGAACAACAAATAGACCCTAAGCCACCCATAAAAAAGAGATATAATTAAGATCAGAGTAGAGATCAATGAATTAGAAACCAGAAATACAATAGAACACATCAATGAAACTAGAAGCTGATTCTTTGAAAGAATCAGTAAGATTGATAAACCACTGCCCAGACTTATACAAAAGAAAAGAGAAAGGACCCAAATCAATAAAATTATGAATGAAAGGGGAGAAATCACAATTAACACCTAGGAAACAGAAACAATGTTTGGAAATTACTATCAACAACTATATGCCAATACATTAAGCAACCTAGAAGAAATGGATGCCTTTTCTGAAACCTATAGACTACCTAGACTGAAACAGGAAAAAAACTGACAACCTGAATAGACCAATAACCAGTAATGAAATTGAAGCAGTGATCAAAAACCTCCCCCAAAACAAGAGTCCAGTACCTGATGGATTCCCTGGGGAATTCTACCAAATGTTTAAACAAGAAATAATCCTACTCTACTGAACCTGTTTTAAAAAATAGAAACAGAAGGAAAACCTCTAAACTTGTTCTCTGAGGCCCCCATTACCTTGGTCCCAAAATCAGGCAAAGAACCATCAAAAAGGAGACTTACAGACTAATATTCCTGATGAACATGGATGCCAAAATACTCAACAAGATCCTAGCCAATAGGATCCAACAGTACATTAAAAAGATTATTCACTATGACCAAGTGGGATTTATTCTTAGGATGCAAGGGTGGTTCAACATTCACAAATCAATCATTAATACTGAACAAATCAATAAGAGAAGAGAGAAGAATCACATGGTCCTTTCAATTGATGCAGAAAAAGCATTTGACAAAATACAGTATCCTTTCCTAATTAAAACTCTTCAGAGTGTAGGAAAAGAGGGAATTATTTCTCAATATCATAAAAGCCATCCATGAAAAGCCCACGGTGAGCATTATTCTCAAGTGGGGAAAAGTTGAGAGCCTTTCTGTTAAGATCAGGAGTATGACAAGGAAGCCTACTCTCGCCACTGTTGTTCAGCACAGTACTAGGATGTCTAGTAAGAGGTATTCATATTGGTAAAGAAGTCAAACTCTCTCTCTTCATAGATGACATGATACTTTATGTGGAAAACCCAAAGACTCTGCCCCCAGTTTACTAGATATCATACAGCAATTCAGTAATGTGGCAGGATACAAAACCAATCCACAGAAATCAGTTGCTCTTCTATACACTAACAATGTAACTGTACAAAGAGAAATTAGAGAATGAATTTCATTTATAATAGCACCAAAACTCACGAGATACCTACGAATAAACCTAACCAAAGAGGTAAAGGATCTATACTCTAGAAACTTCAGAAAAACTATGAAAGAAATTGAAGAAGACACAAGATGGACTAGGGGACTCTGTTTCAACCATTGCCTGATTTCAAGCTGTATTACAAAGCTGTGATCACTGTAACAGCACAGTATTGGCACAAAAACAGACATACAGATCAATGGAAGAGAATACAGAGACCAGATATGGACCCTCAACTCTATGGTCAAATAACCTTTGACAAAGCCGGAAAAAATATCCAATGGAAAAAACACCGTCTCTTTAACAAATGTGCTGGGAAAATTTGACAGCTATGTACAAAAGAATGAAACTCGATCACTCTCTTACACCATACAGAGATAAACTAAATGGATTAAAAACGTCCATGTGAACCAGGAATCCATCAAAATCCTAGAGTAGAACAGAGCAGTAACCTCTCTGACACTGGCCACAGCAACTTCTTTCAAGACACATCTCCAATGGCAAGGGGAACAAAACCAGAAATGAACTTCTGGGACTTCATCAAGATAAAAATCTTTTGCACAGCAAAGGAAACAGTCAACAAAACAAAGAGGCAACATATGGAATGGGAGAAGATCTTTGCAATTGACCCTACAGATAACAGGCTAGTATTCAAGATATATAAAGAACATCTCAAACTCAATACCCCAAAAAACAAATAATCCAGTCAAAAAATGGGTAGAAGACATGAATAGACCCTTCTCCAGAGAAGACATACGAATGGCTAACAGACACATGAAAAAATGTTCGACATCATTAGCCATCAGGGAAATTAAAATCAAAACCACATTGAGATACCACTTTACACCAGTCAGAATGTCAAAAACTAACAAGGGAGGAAACAACAAATGTTTGAGAGGATGTGGAGAAAGGGGAACCCTCTTACACTGTTGGTGGGATTGCAAGCTGGTACAGCCACTCTGGAAAACACTATGGAGTTTCCTCAAAAAGCTAAAAATAGAGCTACCCTATGACCCAGCAATGGCACTACTAGGTATGTACCCCAAGATATAGGCATTGTGAAAAGAAGGGGCACATGCACCCCAATGTTCATAGCAGCAATTACCACAATAGCCAAACTACGGAAGGAGCTGAGATGCCCTTCAAGGGTGAATGGATAAAGAAGATGTGGTATACAATGGAATATTACTTAGCCATCAGAAAGGATGAATACACATCATGTGCATTGACACGGATGGAACTGGAAGGGATTATGCTAAGTGAAATAAGTCAAGCAGAGAAAAACAGTATGGTTTCACTTATATGTGGAAGATAAAGAATAGCATGGAGGACATTAGGAGAAGGAAAGGACAAAGAAGGTGGGGAATCAGAGGGGGAGATAAAACCATGAGAGACTATGGACTCTGGGAAACAATATGAGGGTTTCAGAGGGGAGGGGGGCTGGGAGGATGGGGTAGCCCAGTGATGGGTATTAAGGAGGGCATGTACTGCAATGAGCACTTGGTTTTATATGCAAACAATGACTCATGGAACACTACATCAAAAGCGAAGTACTGTGTATAGTGACTAACACAACAATAAAAAAAAAAAAGTAAAAAAATATCTTAAAAAGAAGAATTATGCTGTAACTTGCTGCACATGTATATAATTACTTACATGTAAGTGGTTATCACTATAGCAGTGTTGGCAATTGAAGTTTAGAAACAACTTAAATGTTCATCAAAAGAGGACTGGTCTATGACATATTCACAGAATTAAATACTCAATTTGTAAAAAAGAACGAGGAGGCTCTTTACATTTTTGTATGGTATAATCCTCACAATTTAAATTAGACAATAATTTGAAAGGAGAAGTTAATGGACTACTAGGTATGTATATATGAATATGCATTGCTTGCATATATTTACGTTATTTCTGGAAGGATGCAAAAGAAACTTAGGACTTGGTTGCCTCAGGGGAGAGGAACTGAGTACTTGGCTGGAGAACTAACATAGGAAGAATAATTTTCACTGTAAACTTTCTGTACTATTTGCATTTTTAGAGAATGAATGGCTTAAAATACAAATTTAAAATGATCCTTAGTATTACTTACTTGTCATGTTATTTACAAACACTGTATAAGTTAATACCATAGATGGCATTCAAAATATGACTTATGTGTCCTATGAGAAAAAGGGAAGGAAATTTAAATACCATTATTAATGATGTATTTCTCAATGTCCGTAAGTTCCTTTTTGAAACTAATGAAGTATTTGTATAGGGCCCACATGAAAGCCTGGTATGTCCTAAAGGGAGCTTCAGTCAACTTCTTAGGAAGAGAACCATTTCCAGGTAAGATGCCTTCAGAGCTGTGCCCCATAACTTCATCGATGAACTCCTGGAGTCGAAACACAACCTGGCCATATGCTGCCATTTGTTCTAGCACTGATCGTAAACAGCTCTGTAATAGAAGCAAACCACAAACATTTGAAGCCTTCTATAAACATTCATATACATACTCTTTCACTGAAGTATTTATTTTGTGACTGTTTTAAATAGTATGCTTAGTATAAGAAAATAAAACAAATAGTTTCAAACTCAAAGGAAATAATGTAAGCATTAATTTCTACAGAATATAGAATTCTGGCTCATTCTGGCTTAAAAAACACATATAAAGTAAATAAATGTACTACAATCAAAAAAATTTATAGTATAGAGCTTCCCAATACAGAACTGACAGAATTAAAAAAGAGAAAACACAAAATGAAACTAAATGTAACTATAACAAAAATATTCAGAATTCGCTTAACACTGTAAAGATGCACAATTTAATTCTGCCTTTTGGATCTTCAGTGTATTTCATAATTAATTTTAATATTGCAAAATGTTTTAAAGCTTTGGAACAGTTTACATAAATCCTATTATTTAATATTATTTGCAATAAATACAAATAACTTACATGTGTCAAATGAGTTACTACAATACTGTTTCTCACAGTTACCTTCCCATCTGTCAACTGAAATATAAAGAGCTTTTTTACCCCCGAAAGTAACCTGAAATGAAATAAAAAAGATGAATGTACTTTAAATTTACAAAAATATTACAGTAATGCCTAAGAAATTCTTTTCTTATACATTTTTATTTAAATTCTAGTTAGTTAACATATAGTGTAATATTGGCTTCAGGAGTAGAATTTAGTGATTCATTACTTACATCTAATACATAGCACTCATCATAACAACTGACTTCCTTATCAGCCCATCCCCCACCCATCTCCCTCAATAACCTTGTTTGTTCTCTATTGTTATGAGGCACTTATGGTTTCCCTCCCCACCTCTCCTCTTTTTTTCACCCTTCCCACACATTCATCTGTTGTTTCCCAAATTCCACATATGAATGAAATCATACGATACTTGTCTTTCTCTGATTTTATTCACTTAGCATAACACACTCTTAGCTCTATCCTTGTGATTGCAAACAATGCTTAAGAAATTTTAATGAAAGATTGAGAATTGGGGGTTGGACAGATCTTCCCATTTTCAAAAATGTCAGTACTCAGAGAGGAATGATGATGGAAGATTAAGGGACCTCATTTCATCTGGTTCCCTGAATTAAGCTAGATAAATATCAAATCATTCTAAGCACCTATTAATTCAACCTGAGATATAAGAAAATAATTGCTGGAATTCTGCAAATAGAAAAGTGAACACTTTTTGCAAGGTAGGGGTGTGGAGAAATGAAACTGATGGGATATACTGGAAGACAAATGGCAGGGTAGGGAGCCTCAGAAAGTCAGCTACTGGAAAGTGATACAGTAGACCCCAAGCACAAAAAAGCAGAACCTTTAGAAATCTGCGTCAGTGACAGCCATCCCTGCCTGAAAGGTGCTGCGATGAAAAGGGGCAGAATCCTAGGTGGGACACGATGGGCTCAATATCTCTGGGGTGACAGGAAGAATGGGGGTGCCTGAGCTGGCAGAGTTCCCAAGCACTGGAGCTGTGAAACCAGTTATGGTCAGCGAGCCCAGGAGGGGCTCTCAGCTCAGTTCACCATAAACTGCAAACCAATGCCTGATCTGGTGACTGCTCTCCGTATGGGGGCCCTGCAAAGGACAATGACCCAGCAACCCTCTGCCTTTCCCCAGAAGGATCAGTGTGGGCACGCACAGCAGAAGCCTGCAGAATTTGGCACATAGTGAAATTTTTCAGCTCTAGGGCTGCAGATGGGGGTGTGGCCATTTTTATTTTCATGCTCTAAAGAGGTGAATGGAAAGCCTTCTGGGAAGAAAAGCCACACAGAGAACCAGCTTACACTGAGACCAGCCCACTGGTAAGGGGGCAGTGCAATTCCACCCAGGCAAAGACACCTATCAGCACAGCAGGGCCCTCCCCCAGAGGAGCAGCTGGAAGAACAGGTGAAGAGTAAGTTTATGGATGAAACAGGATTGTAGAACTCCAGTGGTAGGGGAAAACAGTATACAGAATTTAAGGTTTTTTTCTCATGATGCATTTATCTTTCAGTTTAAAATTTTCAATTTTTTTCCTCTTTTTCCCTTTTCAACTAGTTTCTTATTTTACAAACTCTTTGTTTTTAAGCCTTAACTTTCATTTTTTTGCATTTGCTTTTTTGAGATATATTCTTCAACTTTGGGTTCTGCTCACTGTATTCATTTCTATTTTTCATGTATATAAGTTCTCTCTGTAAGACAATTCTCTTTACAATTTTGGGATATAGTGTCTTCTAACACACAGACCAAAATACATTCAGGACCAAGTGGATCACCCTGTCTTGTCCACCCTGAGATTATATTCTCTCTTCCTCTGCCCCTTCTCTTTCCTTCTTTTTCTTTTTTGTTTTGGTTTCTGACCTCCTGGGATTTGTCTAGTGTGTATTGTACTGGGTTGTGGTTGATATTTTTTATTTTGTTCATTCATTCATCCATTCTTCTCTGGGCAAAATGACTAGAAGGAGGAATTAACAACAAAAGAAAGAACAAGAGGTAATAATACTCTCTGCTACAGATCTAATGAATAAGGCTATAAGTAAGACAGCAGAGATGGAATTCAGGATAACAATTATGAAGTTACTAGCAAGGCTTGAAAATCGCATAAAAGAAACAAGAGAATCTTAGTGCAGAAATGCAATCTAATCAGGCCAAAATAAAAAATGCTCTAACTGTGATGCAGTCTAAATTGGATGCTCTAACAGCTAGGGTAAATGAAGCAGAAGAAAGAGTAACACAGAAGACAAGCTGACAGAAAGGAAGGAAGCCAAGGAAAAGAGAGGAAAAACAACTAATGGACCATGAGGAGAGGCATCAAGAAATTAGCAATGCCGTAAAATGAAATAATATTAGAATTACTGGAGTCCCCATATGTGGCACATAAGGAATAGCATGGAGGACATTAAGAGAAGGTAGGGAAAAACGAAGGGGGGAATCAGAGGGGGAGATAAACCATGAGAGACTATGGACTCTGGGAAACAATCTGAGGGTTTCAGAGGAGAGGGGGGTGGAGGGATGGGGTAGCCCAGTGATGGGTATTAAGGAAGGCACATGTTGTAATGAGTACTGGGTGCTATACACAAATAATGATTCATGGACCACTACATCAAAAACGAATGAAGTACTGTATAGTGATTAACAAACAAAAAAATAAATGTTTTACTTGATCTTATTAGTTTCTAAGACATTTACAGAGCATGTAAAGAGCTCTTATTATACTCTGTAAGCAATTTGTACTCAATAAATGCTATTTTAGGGGAAAAAAGCAAACAACACCAAAAAAGAATTATTGGAGTCCGTGAGGGAAAAGAAAGAAAAAGGAGGACATTAGGAGAATGAAAGGAAAAGTAAACTGGGGTAAATTGGAGGGGTAGATGAACCATGAGACTATGGACTCTGAGAAACAAATTGAGGGTTTTGGAGTCAGTGGGTGGGGGGGGGATAGGTGAGCCTGGTGGTGGGTATTGAGGAGGAAATGTATTGCATAGAGCACTGGATGTGGTGCATAAACAATGAATCTTGAAACACTGAAAAAAATGAAATAAAATTAAAAAGAGGGACAGAAGGTATATTTGAAGAAATCATAGCTGAGAACTTCCCTACTTTGGGGAAGGAAACAGGCATTCAAGTCCAAGAGGTAGTGAGGGCCCCTTCCCAAATCAATAAAAACAGATTAACACCCCAACATGTAATAGGGAAGCTTGCAAATTTCAGAGATAAAAAGAAAATCCTGAAAGCAGTTCAAGACAAGAGGTTTTTAACATACACTGGTAGAAACATTAGGCTGGCAACAGACCTATCCACAAAGACCTGGCAGGCCAAAAGGGACTGGCATGATATACTCAGGGTGCTAAATGAGAAAAATATGCAGCCAAAAATACTTTATCCAGGAAGGCTGTCATTCAGAATGGAAAGAGATAAAGAGCTTCCAGGATAGAGAGAAACTGAAAGAACATGTAACCACTAAACCAGCTGTTCAAGAAATATTAAGGGGGATCCTGTAAGCAAAGAGAGAGCCCAAAAGTAAAAAGACCAGAAAGAAATGGAGATAATCTAAAGAAACAGGGACTTTACCGGTAATACAATGGCACTAAGTTTATATCTTTCAACAATTACTCTGAGTGTAAATGGGCTAAATGCTACAATCAAAAGACACAGGGTATCAGATTGGGCAAAAAACCAAAAACTCATCCATATGCTTTCAACAAGAGACTAATTTTAGACTTAAAGATACCTTCAGATTGAAAATGAGGGGGTGCAGAAACATTTATCATGCTAATGGGCATCAAAAGAAAGCTGGGGTAGCAATCCTCATATCAGACAAATTAGACTTTAAACCAAAGACTGTAGTATGGGATAAAGAGGTATACTATATCATACTTAAAGGGTCTTTTCAACCCTTAAGATCTAACAATTATAAATATTCATGCTCCTAACTTGGGAGCAGCTAATAATATAAACGAATTAATAACAAAATTAAAGAAACACATTGATAATAATACAACAATGGAAGGGGACTTTAACACCCCACTCACAGTAATGGACAGATATCTAAGCAGAGATCAACAAGGAAACAAGGGCTTTGAAAGACATAATGGACCAGATAGACTTCACAGATATATTCAGATAATTCCATCCTAAGGTAACAGAAAATGCATTCTTCTCGAGTGCACATGAAACATTCTCCAGAATAGATCATATACAGGATCATAAATCAGGTGTCAACCAATACCAAAAGTTTGGGATTATTCCCTTAATATTTTCAGACCACAATTCCTTAACCTTAAACTCAATCACAAGCAGAAATTTGGAAGGAATGCACACAACTGGAGGTTAAGGAGCATCCTACTAAGGAATGAATGGGTCAACCAGGAAATTAAAGAACAATGTAAAAAATTCATAAAAACATACGAAAATGAATATAACAGTTCAAAACTTCTGGGATATAGCAAATGTGGTCCTAAGAGAACACTGCAATATAAACCTTTCTCACAAAATTAGAAAAATCTCAAATACACAAGCTAACCCTGAACCTAAAGAAGCTGGAAAAAGAACAGCAAATAAAGCCCCAAACAAGCAGGAGAAGAGAAATAATAAAGATTAGAGAAGAAAGTAATGAAATAGAAACCAGAAGAAGAGTAGAACAGATTAGAAAGAATCTGGTTTTTTGAAAAAATTAATAAGATTGATAAGCCCCTAGCTTCTTATCAAAAAGAAAAGAGAAAGGACCCAAATTAATAAAATCATGAATGAGAGAGGTGAGATCATGACCAACACCAAGGATACAGAAACAATGTTAGGAACATATTACGAGTAACTATATGCCAATAAATTAAGCAATCTGGAAGAAATGAAAGCATTCCTGGAAACTTATAAACTACCAAGACTGAAACAGAAGAAAAATCTGAACAGACCAATAACCAGCAAGGAAACTGAAGCAGTAATATAAAACATCCAAAAAAAACCAAGTGTCCAGGGCCAGATGGCTTCCCAGGGGAATTCTACCAAACATTTACAGAAGAAATTAATACCTATGCGTCTGAAGCTGTCTCAAAAAAACAGAAATGGAAGGAAAACTCCCAAACTTGTTCTATGAGGCCGGCATTACTGTGATTCCAAAACCAGGCAAATACTCCATCAAAAAGGAGAATTACAGACCAATGTCCCTGATGAACATGGATGCCAACATACTCACCAAGATACTAGCTTAATTTGTTCGCATACACTTGCTGATGAAAATTTTCTAACAATTTTTTCTGTATCCTTGGTGTTGGTCGTGATCTCTCCCCTCTCATCCATGATTTTATTAATTTGGGTCCTTTCTCTTTTCTTTTGGATAAGACTGGCCAGAGGCTTATCAATCTTATTAACACTCTCAACAAATACCAACAGTACATTAAAAGGATTATTCCCCACAACCAAGTGGAATTTATTCCTTGGCTATACGGGTGGTTCGACATTCGGGTATTAATCAATGTGATACATTAATAAAAGAAAGGACAAGAGCCATATGATTCAACTGATCAGAGAAAACATTGCATCAGAGAAAGCATTTGACAAAATACAGCATGCTTTCTTGAATAAAACTCTCCACAATGTAGGGACAGAAGGAACATACCTCAATATTTTAAATGCCATCTACGAAAAGCCTACAGAGAGTATCATTCTCAATGGGGAAAAACTGAGACCTTTTCCTCTAAGGTCAGGAGCATGACAGGGATGTCCATTCTCACCACTGTTATTTAACAAAGTACTGTAAATTCTAGCCTCAGCAGTCAGACAACAAAAAGTAATAAAAGGCATTCAAACTGGCAAAGAAGTCAAACTCTCTCTCCACAGATGACATGATACTTTATCTCCTCAGGATGTAAAAAATAGAGCTACCCTACAACCCTGCAACTGCACTACTGGGTATTTACCCCAAAGTTACAGACGGAGTAAAAAGAAGGGGCACCTACACCCCAATGTTCTAGTAGCAATAGCCAAAACTGTGGAAAGAGCCAAGATGTCTCCCGACAGTTGAATGGATAATGGATAAAGGAGATGTGGTATGTTTATACAATGGAATATTACTTGGCCATAAGAAAGGATGAACACACTATTCACATCAACATGAATGAACTGGAGGATATTATGCTAGCGAAATGAGTCCAAGAAAGACAATTATCATGTGGTTTCACTCATATGTGGAGTACAGGAAACATCATAGAGGATCATGGGGTAGGGGAGCGAAAACTGAATGGGAAGTCATCAGAGAGGGAGAATCATGAGAGACTCTTGACTATAAGAAGCAAACTGAGGGTTGCTGGAAGGAAGGTGGGTAGGAGGATGGGGTGATTTGGTGACGGGCATTAATGAGGGCATGTGATATGATGATCACTGGGTGTTACATGCAGCTGATGAACTGTTGAACAATACATCTGAAACTAAGTATGTACTATATGTTGCCTAACTGAATTAAAAAAATAAAGCTGCAGAAGTTGCAGAAGTATCGGGGAAAAAAAAAAAGAAAAAAAGAATGTCAATATTATCCTTTGTGGCTGAGAGCACTAGAATCTGGAAATCTTAGTAGTACTAGCACTACATGTTGCATTTCTCATTTTCATTTTTATGTGAACACAATTTAAATTTTCTTTTTTTTTTCTCCACAACGTAAATTCATAGATTCCTGGTTTCCAGGTATAGGACACAGGCTCGCATTGATATACTCTGCCTAGCAAACTAGGAGTCTTTTGTTTACTCAGTCGGACTGAGTAATTAAAAAAAATAATAATGGTGTAACCTAATTAAATGGCATACTACATGTTTTAAAACAGAAAAGAAGTAAATATCAAATTCTCACAATCTCTACAATTGACTTTGAAGTTTAGGTTTTCTCAGTCCCGCAATTTATGCTTTAGGTGCCCATTAGAGACAGTTTTGGGTTAAACCCAATGGCCTATTTCTAGTATGTATGTGAAGAAACAATGAATACTTTCCCTTAAAAAACCAAAATTCTGCCTCTTAGTAAGAAAGTCTTCTATACTAGTAATTAGCTTAACAGGTCTTACCATAAGGTTTCTCGAATAATCTGTGTCTCAGTAACAAAAACTCTGTCATCTGGAACATATAACAGGTCACTGCTATACAAGTGTTGGTCCCTATTAGACAGCAAACATCAAATGTCAATAAAAAGGTTTCTCATGAAGTAAAATTACATGCGTTAAGGAATACATGCATTTAGTGGTAATTTAACCAGTAATCAATAAGCAAATAAACATAATAATATGTTTTAAATGCCCTCGCATACTCATTTCTACATGTCAACCGTAATATTCTCAGAGAAGTACTTTCAGAACAATTCCAATTTTTTAAAAAAGATAATATTTATTTATTTCAGAGAGAGAGAAATAGGTAAAGAAAGCATAAGCTGGGGGTGGGGGGGTGAGGTGGGGAGAGAGGGAGAAGAAGGCTTTCTGCTGAGCAGAGAGCTTGATGTGGGGCTCAATCCCAGGACGCTGGAACCATGAGTGGAAGTAAAGGCAGATGCTTAACCAACTGAGCCACCCAGGCAACACAGAATAATTCCAATTATTATATTCTTTGCTGATTTAGCCAAGTGTTTAAAACTATATATTGTTTTAGAAAAAGAGTAACTGTATTTTTACAGTAGGTGCGTTAGATTTTAAAAAAGATATCAAATAGATGACCTAATTCATTAGCTACCAATCCATTTGCTTTGAAAGTAACAAATCAAAAAACACACTATAATTAAATAATAATCTCATTTTAAAAATAAATAGCTGAAAATGTGTTAAATTAGAATTGCTAAAAAATTTTTAAATTTCAGGGAAGTTTTTTATTTAAATCATAAATCAAAAGCAAATATTAAAATATAAAAGCTTCTTAACACATTAAATGAAAAACTTAGCTTCTTACCAGACAGCAGCTAAATTGGAGTGTAAATGTAAACTATGAGGAAACCTTGAGGATCTGGCTGTCCAGTACGGATGAACCACATGCTGTTCCAGCCAGCTTCGGCCATCTGTCTCATCTACTGGAAGGATATTTAAAAAGTTTAAATTATAATAATTAACAAAAAAACACTTGAGCAACTAAGCCACAATTCTGGATTTATGACTCCATTCAAATAGTCAATTGAGAAAGACTCTTTTTCTTATCAAACTCAACACCTATGGAACAAATAATACGTTACTAAATGGGCAGAAGACATGAATAGACATGTTTCCAAATAAGACACCCAGATGGCTAATAGTCACATGAAAAGATACTCAACATCACCATCATCAGGGAAATACAAATCAAAACCACAATGGAATACCACATTATACCTGTCAGAAAGGGGTAAAATTAACAACACAAGAAGAAACAACAGGTGTTGGCAAGGATACATACAAAGGGAATCCTCTTGCACTGTTGGTAGGAATGCAAACTGGTATAGTCACTCTGGAGAACAGTTTGGAGGTTCCTCAAAGAGTTAAGAATAGAACCACCCTATGATCTGGCAATTGCACTACTAGGTATTTACCAGTATATAAAAATATAGATCCAAAGGGGTATATAACACACCCCGACATTTATAGCAGCATTATCAACAACAGCCAAACTATGGAGAGAACCCAAATGTTGATCAACTGATGGATAAAGAAGACATGGTATCTATACACAATCGAATATTATTCAGCCACAAAAAGGATGAAATCTTGCCATTAGCAGCAGGTGGATGGAACTAGTGTGTATTATGCTAAGTGAAATAAGTCAGAGAAAGACAAATACCATATGATCTCACTCATATGTGGGATTTAAAAAAGAACAGAGATAAACATATAGGAAGGGGAAACAGAAAAAAAAGGAGGAAAACAAGCCATAAGAGACTCTTAACAACAGAGAACAAACTGAGGGTTGAGGGAAATGGGTGGGGGATGGGTTAGATGAGTATTAAAGAGGGCACTTGTGATGAGCACTGGGTGTTGTATAAAAGTGACGAATCACTGAATTCTACCCCAGAAATCAATATTGCACTATATGCTAACTAACAAAATTTAAATTAAAAAAAAAGGCTCTTTATATATACATTTATAGAAATGCACATACAAAAATGTAATTAAGTATCATTGGCTATAAAGAAAAAAATTACTCAATTTTAAATGACCCCATGAATAAGAAGACATGAACAGTATATTCAAGTAGTTCAATAATCATGAAAGAAATTGAAATGGTAACCAAAGATATTCTCGAGAACTCCTAACCCTCAGGACTGGTAGTAAGCTTTAAAGAATTATAATCTCTTATTAATATTATAAGGCTACTATAACCTTGCTTCTAAAACCAGATAAAGACAGAAAAAAAAGTTCATAGAATAAAAATGGAAAATCCTAAATTAAAGAATAGCTAACCCAGGGGCACCAGAGTGGTTCAGTTGGTGAATCATGTGACTCTTGATCTCAGGGTCTTGAGTTTGATTGAGCCCCAAATTGGGCATAGAGCTTATTTTTTTTTAAAATGTAGTAAAAAGTAACAGAATCATTATGGGAATTCAGCTCAGGAATTTAAGGATGATTTACTATCAAAATCTATCTATGTAGCAATAGAACAAAAGAGAAAGATTATATATAGAATTATCTCACAGACAAAAAACATTTGATAAAGTTCAATATTTATGATTAAAGACTCCTAGAAAAACAGGAATAGAAGGAAATTATCTTAATTTGATAAAGACCACATACCCAGAACCTATACCAAAACCCAACACACTTAACAGAGGAATTTCAGGTGCAACTTTCTTAGACTGAGACCCATTCCAGGAAAATTGCTCTGACTGCTGATGCTTCCTCTGCAGACTAAAGGCCTGGCCAGAACAGACACCATTAATGTGACACAAAGAAAATACAAGATATAAGAATTTACATGAGACAAAACTGTAGCTGAGAATCATCATTTATATTAAAAAACTAATGGGAGAGAAGTCCAAGATGGCAGTGTAGGAAGACTCTGAACTCCCCTCCTCCCACAAACACACCAAATGTATACCTCTATATGGAGCAATTCCTCTTGAAGAACAGGGCTGACTGAACAGCTTCTGTACAACAAAAGATAGAAGGACCACGGAGAGAGGGGTAGGAGAGACAGAAACACAGTAATGATAGGAATCTGACCTCTGATGCTATGAAATGCAGTGGGGGTGAGAGTACAGAGGGACCAGTTGAAGAGATGCCCACCCTAGGTCAGAGAAAAAAGCTGCAGATTAAAGGGCAACTACATTAGAAGTGATGGAAACCCTTTTACTACCCCAGAGTGTCCACCAGACAGCAGAGGAATAGCTAGAACTCTCTCTAGATCAGAGGTGCTGGTGAACACCATTGTTTATGCTCCTTCTCCACCTTGATATTCAGACGGGAGCAGAGTCTGGGTGCTTCAGGTAGCCTGTTGCCTTGGTGAGTCTTGGGCACCCAGTCTACACCAACTCCAGCTGCACACCCAAGGTGGTACCCCTGCCTGTACCATCCCAGCTCTAGTCTCCTAGTAAGGCTATCCCAGTGTGGTAGGTAATGGAACAACCCTAGCCCGCACTGACTATAGTTCCAGCCCTCTTGCCAAAATGGCCCTGATGTGGAGCACCTCGGGGACTCCCTGGCCTGTGCCTGGTCCAGAAGCAGCTTTTCTGAAATGACACCCCCTACGTGGCGCAACCAGGTTTGTAGCTGTTCACCTGTCCATCAGGGTGTCCCTGATGCAGAGTGCCCTCACGCCCCTGGCCTGTACCTGCTACAGCTCCAGCCAGCCAGCCTAAGTTGCCAGGCATACACAGTCCATACAGGGGATATTCCTACACTTGGCTATACCTCCCAGAGTGGGAGATGTAGCTGTTCCATCTAATTCATAGAATCAAACACAGAAAGTAAAACAGAATGAGGAGACAAAGAAATATGCTCCAAATGAAAGAACAAGGGCCCCCGGGGCGGCCCAGTCAGTTAAGTGTCCAACTCTTGATTTTGGCTCAGGTCATGATTTCAGGATCATAAGACTGAGCCTTGCATCAGCCTCCATGCTCAGTGGGGAGTCTGCTTCTTTCCTTCTGCCTCTACCCCTCCTCCTCCCATGCTCTCTCTCTCTAAAATAAATAAGTCTTTAAAAAAAGTAAATGAGAGAACAAGACTAAAGAACCAAATGAAATAGAGATACGCAATCTAGCTGATAGAGTTGAAAGTAATAATCATAAAGAGCCTCACTGGACTTGAGAGAGGACTGGAGGAACTCAGAACTTCAACAAAGAGGCAGAAAATATAAAAAAGAGCCAATCAGAGCTGAAGAATACAGTAACTTAAATGAAATATATATTAGAAGGAATCAGCAGCAGATTAGAGGACATATAACAATGGAGCAGCTACCTAGAATACAGAATACTGGAAAGTATCTAAGCTGAACAGCAGAAAGAAAAAAAGAATTAAGAAAAAGCCCACCAAGGATAGGTTAAAATACCGCCGAAACAATAAGCATACTAACATTAATATTATAGTAATCTCAGAAAGAGAAGAGAGAGGGAAAGGAGCAAAAAAAAAAAAACCTTGAAAAAATAATAGTTGAAAACTTTCCTAACCTGGGAAAGGAAATGGACATCCAAGTCCAAGAAGCACAGAGAACCCCAAAAAAGATGAACCCAAGGAGGATCACACCAAGTCACATAACAAGGAAAAGGTCAAAAATTAAAGATTAAGAGAGGCTCTTAAAAGCATTAAGAGAAAAACAACTAGTTTTGTACAAGTGGAACCCCATAAGACTATCAGCTAACTTTTCAGCAGAAACCTTACAGATAAGAAGAGTGGCATTCTATATATATATATATTTTCCAAGTGCTGAAAGAAAAAACACATACAACTAAGAATACTCTACCTAACAAGATTATCATTCAGAATTGATGGAGATATATTATCTAAAACAAAAGTTAAAGTAGTTCATCATGACTAAACTGGCCTATGAGTAGAAGAAAATTATGAAAGGAAAACAATTTCACTGGTAAACAATAAAGTTGGTAGATCAATCACTTATAAAGCTAGTATGAAAGTTGAAAAGACAAAAGTAGTAAACTACATAAAAATTAGTTAAGGACTCATAAAATAAAAATATGTAAAATATGACATATATAAAACATTAAGGAGTAAAAATGTGCCTTTCAAATGTGTTCACACTTAAGCAACCACCAATTTAAGTACAGAATGTTATATACCTAGGATGTTATATATGAACCTCATGGTAACCAAAAACCAAAAAAATATAAAAAAGATATACACACAAAAAAAGAGAAAAGAATCCAACTTTCATAAAACTAAAGAAAGACATCAGTCATGAGGGAAGACAGCAAGAGAGGAAAGGAACAGGAAAGAACCACAAGAACAAACAAAACAACTGACAAAATGGCAATATCATTTTGTATATAACTATATACATGTCAGTAATTACTTCAAATGAAAATGGAGTCAATACTCCAATCAAAAAACACAGGATAATTGAGTGTATAAAAAAACAAGACCAATCTATATGCTGCCTACAAGTGATTCACTTCAGATCCTAAGACACATTCAGACTACCAAAAATGAGAGGATGAAAAAGATATTCCATGTAAATGTAAGACAAAGGACAAAAGACAAAAAAAAAAAAAAAAAGAGAGAAAGAAAAGAAAAGAAAAAAAAGCTGGGGCAGCAATACGTACACAAAGGAAAACACTTTTTAAACAGATTCTGTAATAAGAGACAAAGGGCATGATGTAATGATAAAGGGATCAATTGCTAACAAAAGGACTTAACAATTACACATATTTATGCACCTAATATAATGCAAATATTAACATACATAAAGGGAGAAACTGACAATAATACAATAACAGTAGGAGACTTTAACACCATATTTACATCAATGGATAGATCATTCAGACAGAAAATCAATATGGAAACAGCAGCTTTGAACCACACAACAGATCAGATGAACTTAATAGATGCATGCAGAACATTTCAACCCAAATCAGCAAAATATACTTTCTTCTTGAGGGTACATGGAACATTCTCCAGGACAGATCACATGTCAGGCCACAAAAAAAGTCTCAATAAATTTAAGATGGAAATCATATCAAGTATCTTTTCTGAGCACAATGGTATGAAACCAGAAATTAATTATAAGAAAACTGGAAAAAAACCCGTACACATATGCAGGCTAAACAACATACAACCAATGGGTCAATGAAGAGATCAAGGAGAAAATTAAAAAATACATGCAGACAAAGAAAATGGAAACATAAGAGTTCAAAATCTGTGGGATGTCATAAAAGTAGTTCTCTGAGAGAAGTTTATAATGGTACAGGCTTTCCTAAAGAAAAAAGGGAAATCTCAAATAAGCAGTTGAACCTTATATTTAAAGAACTAAAAACAAAACAAAACAAAAACCCAAGAACAAATATAACCCAGTCAGTAGAACCAATAAAATTCCCAACAGAAATAAGTGAAATAGAGACTAAAAAAACAACAGAAAAGATTAATGAAATTAGAAGCTGGTTTTTGAAAAGATAAAAAAACTGATAAACCTTCAGCCAGAATCCTCAAAAAAAAAAAAAAGTGAAGAAACAATTTAAATGAATAAAATCAGAAATGAAAGAGAAGTTACAATCAAAACACATAACTACAAAGGATTATAAGAGACTATTAAGAAAAATTATATGCCAGGCACCTGGGTGGCTCAGATGGTTAAGTGTCTGCCTACGGCTCAGGTCATGATCCTGGGGTCCTAGGATCAAGTCCTGCATCAGGTTCCCTGCTCAGTGGAGAGCCTGCTTCTCCCTCTGCCTCTCTCTTTCTCTCATGAATAAATAAATAAAATTCTTAAAAAAACCCCAACTATATGCCAACCAACTGGACAACCTAGAAGAAATGAATAAATTCCTAGAAACATACAATTTTCCAACAGTGAATAAGGAAGAAACAGAAAATCTGGATGGACTAATTACTAGTAACAAAATTGAACCAGTAATACAAAAACTCCCAATAAACAGAAGTCTAGTACCAGATAACTTCTAGATAACTAGAAAACTAATTACCAGGTAATTTTACCAACATTTAAAGAATAGTGAATAATTATTCTTCTCAAATTATTTCAAAATAGAAAAAAAATGATACCAAATACATTCCATGAGGCCAGTATTACCCTGATACCAAAACCAGATAAAGACACTACAAAGTAAAATTACAGGCCAACATCCCTGATGAACACAAATGCAAAAATCCTCAACAAAATACTAACAAGGTAAATTCAGCATACATTAAGAGGATCACCCACTACCATCAAGTAGATTTTTTCCCAGAAATGCAAGGATGGATACATATTTGCAAATCAATCCACATGATACACATTAACAAAATGAAGGATAAAACTCATATGATCATCTCAGTGGAAGCAGAAAAAGCATGTGACAAAATTCAACATCCATTTATAATAAAAATTCTCAATAAAGTAGTTTAGAGGGAACATACCTCAACATAATAAAGGCTGGATATAAAAAACTCTACAAGTAACATCAGCTGAAAGCTGAAAGGGTTTCCTCTGAAATAAGGAACAAGACTTGCCCCTTTTATTCAACATAATATGGGAGTCCTAGCCATAGCAACCAGAAGAGAGAGAGCTAAAAGTCATCCAAATTGGTGAGGAAGAAGTAAAATTGGCACTATTTGCAGATATGACACCATATATTGAAAACCCTGAAGGCTCCACCAAAAGAAAAGTATTAGAACTAATAAATGAAGAGGCAAGATGATGAAAGAGTAGGGGACCTTGTTTCATCTAATCCCTCAAATTTAGCTGGGTATCTATCAAACCATTCTGAACACATATAAATTCAACCTGAGATATAAGAAAATTTATCTGAATCTCTACAAGCAGAGAAACCACTTTTTGCATGGTAGGAGGTATAGAACCTTGAATCTTTGGGAGGAAATGAAAGATAAATAGCGGGGAGGGAGCCTCCATAAACTGGTCACCAGAAAATGATAAAACACGAGAGCACAAAATCAGGACATTTAGAAATCTGCTCCAGTGATATCCCTTTCTGAAAAGGGCACAGGGGATGAAGAATAGGGCAGAATTCTAAGTGGATCACTGTGGTCTCAGGATCCCAGGAGACTCAGAAAGAATGGGGTGCCTGAACTGATGAGTGTCCAAGCAGTGGAGCAGGGAAACTGGTTACAGTCAGTGAGCCCAGAAGGGACTCTTAGCTCTGGTCACCATAAACTGTGAGCCGGGCTGGTAGGGAGACCACTCTCTACCTGAGCACCCCGAACAGGACTAGAAGGTTCAGGCTGTTTAATATCCTAAGGGAGATATGAAATGGCTTGCACCCACAACAGGGCAACAGGGTGGTGCGGCCCCAAAAGGACACTGGGGCAGCACCAAACCATGACCTGGGAGCTGCGGAAGAGAGCTACATGCACAAGCCCATAGTTGCTTGCAACTGCAAAGGTACAAAGCACACAGACACTCATGGTTCCCTGGAACTCCCCCGGGGAGAGTTGCAGTGGTGTGAATAGCGCGAGTCTATGGAGACAGTTACACACAGATCTGGAAACTGTTTGACCTGGAGGTTTTATCAGAAGAAAGGAGACCGAAACCCTGCAGCTATGGCCCAGACACTCCTGCATGGCCATATTTTCTGACTCTCTAAAGAGGAGTGGAAAGCTGCCAGGGAACAGAAGCCACACAGACAGCCCATCCCCTTGACAAGGGGTGGGGCAACTCCACCCAGGCAAAGACACAGAGCAGCTGAGCAGCAGGCCCCTCCCCCAAAAGATAGACTGGAAGAACAGATGAATGACAACTTATTTCCCACAGAACTGTAAAATTCCAGCGCCAGGAGAAAATAATATATTGAGCTTCAAGTATTCCCTCATGACTCATTTGTACTTGAGGCTAGATTTTACATTTCTTTTTAGTTCCCTCCTCCCCCCCTTTTTTTTTTTTACCCTCTTCTGGTTTCATATAGATTATTTGCCAACTTATGTTTTTAACTCCCCCCACCACATCTATGTTTTATAGATTTATTCCCCATACAAGTCCACTCTATTCAATTTTATCTTGATATATATATAAATTCTGATTTCTTTGCAATTTTGGGATATAGTGTCTTGTAACAGAGATCAAAAATTAATCAAGAACAGGCAGATCACTCTGCTTTGTCCCCCCAAGAGATTATAGTTTCCTCCCTCCTTTTTTGTTTTGTTTTGTTTTGTTTTGAATCATCATGGCTATGCAGCTCTGTGATAGTTTCTGACCACTTTGAATTTTTTTCTAGGGTGCATTTTGTTTGGGTCATGGTTGATATTTTGGACCCTGTTCATTCACTCAACCATCCCCTCAACAGAATGACTGGGAGGAGGAACTCTTAACAAAGAAAAGAACCAGAGACAATGTCCTCTGCCACAGAGCTAATGGATATGGATATAAGCAAGATGTCAGAGACAGAATTCAGGATAGTAATTATAAAGCTAATAGCTAGGCTTGAAAAAAGCATATATGACAATACAGACTCTCTAAGGGCAGAAATGAGATTTAATCAAAGCAAACTTAAAAATGCTATGAATGAGATGTAGTCTAAGCCAGATGCTCTAATGGATACGGTAAGTAGGGCAGAAAAGAGAATAAGGGATCTAGAAGACAGACTGATGGAAAGGAAGGAAATTGAAGAAAAGAGAGAAAAACAACTCATAGCACCTGAAGAAAAATTAAGAGAATTTAATGATACATTGAAAAGAACCAATATCAAGGTCATCGGATCCAAGAGGGGGTGGAGAGGGCTAGGTCTATTTGAGCTAATTACATCTGAGAATGTCCCTACTCTGGGGAAGGAAACAAGGGTTCACATCCAAGAGGCAGAAAGGACTCCTGCCAAAATCAATAAAAATAGACAACACCCTGATATATGTTAGTGAAGCTTGCAAATCTTAGAGCCAGGGAAACTATCCTGAGAGCAGCTAGGGGGAAGAGATTTCTCACATATGGAGGGAGGACATCAGAATAACATCAGACATATCCACAAAAACCTGGCAGGCCATAAAGGACTGGCAACATATATGCACGGTATTAAATGAGAAGAAATAGCAGCCAACAAGGGTATCATTTAGAATGGAAGGAAAGATAAAGAGTTTCCCCAACAGAAAGAAACTGGAAGAATATAGGACCATCACGACAGCCCCACAAGATATATTAAGGGCAATACTATAAGCAAAGAGAGACAACAAAAGTAATATAGACCAGAAAGTGTCAGAGACAATTTACAAAACAGGTACTTTACAGGCAATACAATAATAGCACTAAATAAATATCCAATAGTTAGTCTAAATGAAAATGGACTGAATGCTCCAATAATAATAATAATAAAAAAACCCCAGATATCAGATTGGATAAAAAGCAGGACCCATCAATATGTGTCTATAAGAGACACATTTTGAACCTAAAGACACCTCTAGATTGAAAGTGAGAGGATGCAGAACCACTTACCATGCTAATGGACCTCAAAAGAAAGCTGGGATAATAATCCTATCAGACAAATAAGATTTCAAACCAAGACTGTAGTAAGAGAGTAGAGGGCCACTGTATCCTACTTAAAGGGTCTATCCAACAAGAAGATCTAATTATTGTAAATACCTATGCCCCCAACGTGGGAGCAGCCAATTATATAAACCAATTAATAACCACAGAAAAGAAACATATTGATAATAATACATTAATACTAAGGGACTTCAACACCCCACTCACAGCAAAGGACAGATCAGAGCAGAAGATCAATAAAGAAACAAGAACTTTGAATGAGACATTGGACAAGATGGGACTTCACACACATATACAGAACATTCCATCCTAAAACAACAGAATATACATTCTTTTAAAGTGCACAGGGAAATTTCTCCAGAAAAGACCACATACTGGGTCACAAATCAGGTCTCAACTGATACCAAAAGGCAAAAGACTGAGATTATTCCCTGCATATTTTCAAACCACAGTGCTTTGAGACTGGAACTCAATCACAAGAAGAAATTTAGAAGGAACACAAACACCTGGAGCCTAAAGACCATCCTACCAAAGAACAAATAGGTCAACCAGAACTTAAAGAAGAACTTAAACAATTCATTGAAACTAATGAGAATGAAAACTCATTGGTTCAAAACCTGTGGGATACTGCAAAAGTGATCCTAAGAGGGAAGTACATAGCTGTCCAAGTCTCTTTCAAAAAGTTAGAAAAATCCCAAGTGCACAGCTAATCTTATACCTAAAGGACCTAGAGAAAGAACAGCAAATAAAGCCTAAATCAAGGAGGAGAAGAGAAATAATAATGATTAAAGCAGAAATAATAATGATTAAAGCAGAAATCAATATAACAGAAGCCAGAAAAACAGAAAAGATCAACAAAACGAGAAGCTGGTTCTTTGAAAGTGTTAACAAGATTGATAAACCTCTAGCCAGACTTATCCAAAAGAAAAGAGAAAGGACCCAAATTAATAAAATCATGAATGAGAGTGGAGAGATCACGACCAACACCAGGGATACAGAAACAATGTTAGGAACATATTATGAGTAACTATATGCCAACAAATTAAGCAATCTGGAAGAAATGGATGCATTCCTGGAAACTTATAAACTACCAAGACTGAAACAGGAAGAAAAATCTGAACAGACCAATAACCAGCAAGGAAACTGAAGCAGTAATATAAAATGTCCAAAAAAACCAAGTGTCCAGGGCCAGATGGCTTCCCAGGGGAATTCTACCAAACATTTACAGAAGATATTAATACCTATTCATCTGAAGCTGTCTCAAAAAACAGAAATGGAAGGAAAACTCCTAAACTTGTTCTATGAGGCCGGCATTACCGTGATTCCAAAACCAGGAAAAGACCCTATCAAAAAGGATAATTACAGACCAATGTCCCTGATGAACATGGATGCCAACATACTCACCTAGATACTAGCTTAATTTGTTCGCATACACTTGCTGATAAAAAATTTCTAACAATTGTTTCTGTATTCTTGGTGTTGGTTGTGATCTCTCCCCTCTCATCCATGATTTTATTAATTTGGGTCCTTTCTCTTTTCTTTTGGGTAAGTCTGGCCAGAGGCTTATCAATCTTATTAACACTCTCAACAAATACCAAAAGTACATTAAAAGGATTATTCCCCACAGCTAAGTGGAATTTATTCCTTGGCTGTAAAGGTGGTTCGACATTCGGGTATCAATCAATGTGATACATCAAATTAGTAAAAGAAAGGACAAGAGCCATATGATTCAACTGATCAGAGAAAGCACTTGACAAAATACAGCATGCTTTCTTGAATAAAACTCTCCACAGTGTAGGGATAGAAGGAACTTACCTCAATATTTTAAATGCCATCTACGAAAAGCCTACAGAGAGTATCAATCTCAATGGGGAAAAACTGAGACCTTTTCCTCTAAGGTCAGGAACATGACAGGGATGTCTCACATGAGACATCACATGAACAGACACTTCTCCAAAGAAGACATACAAAGGCCAACAGACACATGAAAAAATGCTCCACATCACTCGGCATCAGGGAAATACAAATCAAAACCACAATGAGATACCACTTTACACCACTCAGAATGGCAAAAATTAACAAGGCAGGAAACAACAAATGTTGTGAGGATATGGAGAAAGGGGAACCCTCTTACACTGTTGGCGGGAATGCAAGCTGGTACAGCTACTCTGGAAAACACTATGCATTTTCCTCAAAAAGTAAAAAAAAAGAGCTACCCTTGGGGCACCTGGGTGGCTCAGTGGGTTAAATGCCTCTGTCTTTAACTCAGATCATCATATCAGGGTCCTGGGATTGAGCCCTGCATCGGACTCTCTGCTCAGCAGGGAGCCTGATTCCTCCTCTCTCTCTGCCTGCCTCTATGCCTACTTGTGATCTGTCAAATAAATAAATAAAATCTTAAAAAAAAAAATAGAGCTACCCTCGACCCAGCAATTGCACTATTAGGTATTTACCCCAAAGATACAGATGTAGTGAAAAGGAGGAGCATGTGTACCCCAATGTTCATAGCAGCAATGTCCACAACAGCCCAACTGTGGAAGGAGCCAAGATGTTCTTCAATGAATGAATAGATAAAGAAGATATGGCTCATATACAAAATGTAATATTACTCAGCCATCAAAAGGATGAACAGCTAGCATTTACATTGACATGGCTGGAACTAGAGGGTATAATGCTAAATGAAATTAGTCAGAGAATGACAATTATCATTTAGTTTCACTCATATGGGGAACATAAAGACTAATGCAGAGGACAATAGGGGCTGGGGGGAAACTAAATGGGAAGAAATAAGAATAAAATACCATTTGAGACTCTAGACACTAGGAAACAAACTCAGGGTTGCAGAAAGGAAGGTCAGTGGGGGGATTTGGTAACTTGGTGATGGGCAGTAAGGAGGCCACGTGAAGTGATCAGCACTGGGTGTTACACTGAACCGATGAGTCATAGAACAATGACATGCTATACCTTGGCTATTTGAATTTAAACCAAAAAAACGATTAAAGAAAAAGAATTAATAAATGAATTCAGTAACATTTCAGAAGACAGAATTAATGTAAAGAAAACTATTGTGTTTTATAGAGAAAAAATTTAAGAAAACAATCCCATTTAAAATTGCACCAAAAATAATAAAATGCTTAGGAATAAAACTAACCAATGAGGTAAAAGACCTGTATTCTAAAAACTATAAAATACTGATGAAAAGACCTGAAGATGACACAAAGAAATAGAAACATACCCTGCTCATGTACTGGAAGAACACTATGTTGTTGTTTCTTTAAAATTTCATTTATTTATTTTTTAGAGAGAGAGAGAACACAAGCAGGGGGGATGGCAGGCAGAAGGAGAAGCAGGCTCACTGAGAAGGAGCCCGATGTAGGACTCGATCCCATGACCCTGCTATCATGACGTGAGCCAAAGGCAGACGCTTAGCTGACTGAGCCACCAGGCATTCCTGGAAGAATATTGCTAAAATGCCCATATCACCCAAAGCAGTCTACTGAGTCAATGCAATCCCTATCAAAATACCAAGAGTGTTTTTCATAGAACTCGAAGAATACTAAACTTTGTACAGAACCACACAATTCCCCCAATAGCCAAAGTAACCTTGAGGGAACAGCAAAACTGGAGGTATCACAATCTCAGATTTCAAACTATAGTACAAAGTTAACAGTAATCAAAACAGTATGATACTGACACAAAGATCAACAGAATAGAACTGAGAGACTAGAAATAAATCAACACTCACATACTCAATCTATGACAAAGGAGGCAAGAATATACAATGGGGAAAAGACATGAAATTAGAAAACCTGGGTAGCTACATGCAAAATAATGAAACTGGACCACTATCACAAAGATAAACCAAAAAATGGATTAAAGATCTAATGGAAGACCTGAAACTACAAAACTCCTAAAAACAACACAACAGAAACAAAAACAAAACATAGGCAGTATCTCCTAGACATCAGCCCTAGCAATATTTCTCTAGATATGTCTCCTAAGGCAAAGGAAACAAAATAAAAAATAAACTATTAGGATTATGTCAAAATAAAAAACTTTTGCACAGAGAAGGAAACCACCAACAAAATAAAAGGGAAACCCACAGGATAGAATAAGATACATGCAAATGATATATCCAATCAATAAGGGATTAATATCCAAAACATATAAAGAGTTATACAACCTAATACAAAAAAACCCCCAAAGAATCGGATAAAAAAATGGGCAGTGGTCCCAAATAGACAATTCTCCAAAGAAGAAATGCAGATGCCAGACACATGAAAAGATGCTGAGCATTACTAACTTTCAAAGAAGTTAATCAAAGGAAATGTAGGAAGGCAATGTAATCAAGGAAATGTAAATTAAAACCACAATGAGCTATAATCTTACTATGCAGAATAGCTATGTGGAGGGGCTAGTATCAAAAAGATAGGAAGTAACTGAGCAGAATACCTAGTATCAAAAAGACAAATAATAAGAGGTTTTGATGAGGATATAGAATAAAGGGAACCCTTCTGCACAGCTGGTGGGAGTGTAAATTGGTGTGAGAAAACAGTATGGAATATTACCTCAGAAAATTAAAGTAGAAATACCAATGACACAGTAATTTCAGTTCTGGGTATTTACCTGAAGAAAATGAGAACATTAATTTGAGAAAATATACGCCCCTCTATTTTTGTTGCAGCATTATTTACAATAGCCAAGATGTGGAAGTAATCTAAGTCACCTAAGTGACTGTCAATAGATAAATGGATAAAAAAGATGTGGTATATATAGACAGAATGAACTATTATTCTGTAATAAAGGATAATGAAGTCTTACTATTCATGACAACAATGATGGACCTAGAGGGTCTTATGCTAAATGAAATAAGTCAAGAGAGAAAGACAAATATCATATGATTTCACTTATATGTGGAATCTAAAAAATGAAACAAACAAAAAACAGAAATAGACTCATAAATACAGAGAACTAACCAGTGGTTGCCGAGGGGAGAGGGATGGGGGGAGATAGGTGAAACAGGTGGAAGGGATTTAGAGGTACAAACTTCCAGTGATAAAATAAGTTATAGGGATAAAGACTACAGCACATATAGTCAAAATATTGATATAGTATATAGTCAAAAATATTGTAAAAACTTTGTATGGTGACAGATGGTAACTACATTTATTGGTGGTGAGCATTCTCTAATGAATACAATATCATGTCACAGCTGTACGCCTGAAACTAATATAATACTTTATCAACTATACTTCATTTAAAAAAAAATCAAAAGAAAGTAAAAAAGACTAAATGAAGAACCAGGTAACCCGTAATTTGTGGTTTGCCTGCTTCAAAAAACTTGGGATTCAAATTTACATTTTTGTTTACATTTATTTGCTTACTGACATTTTCTCATGTTGGTAAACACGTTTAAAAACTTTTGTTAATGGTTTTCATTAGCTCCTATGAGGCAAATAATTACCTATCCAAACTCATTCTTTAAAATATCACTTTGCATATTGTTGGCTTTCTGTGAAACTGAATTT
Organism: Lontra canadensis; assembly: GCF_010015895.1. Classification (NCBI taxonomy): domain Eukaryota; kingdom Metazoa; phylum Chordata; class Mammalia; order Carnivora; family Mustelidae; genus Lontra; species Lontra canadensis. The sequence goes on along the minus strand of NW_022631129.1, from coordinate 59,890 downwards.
TGGTGCAAGTAATATTTAAATATTACCAAACAACAGTGACTTTATTTTTCTAACTTAAAATGAATTAAATAACATATAGTGTGTTCTTAGTTTCAGAGGTAGAATTTAGTGATTCAAGTTGCATATAACACCCAATGCTTATTACATCAAGTGCCCTCCCTAATGCCCATCAATCAGTTATATCATCCCTCCAATCACCTCCCCTCCAGTAACCCTATTTGTTTTCTACAGTCGAAGAGCCTCTTATGGTTTGTTTCTCTCTATGATTTCCTCTTATTTTATTTTTCAATCCCTTAAGCTCACCTGAAAAACTGGTTAACTTTTAAGGTACTTCTACAAACAGTAAATTCTATATGAGTCCAAAATTTAAAATACAGGCATTAAATATGAATCCGTATTAAGCAGAGTTCAGCCAAAAATAGTAAAAAGCTATTAACATATCAAAGTACTCTTTTGAGAACCACACTACTTTCAAATATAACTAAAATCATTTAGTTAAATGATCTAATAGTTCTGGGATCTCAAATAGGATTCTAATTCATAAACATCTATCTCAGTGTTTTCTAAAGTGTGATCTATGACAGATTTCAGAATCACCTAGAATGTTAGTTTAACATACAGATACCTCAAACTGAACCTACTAAACATCAGACCCCCTGAGTAAGGTGCCCCAGAAACAGTGTTTTATAAGTTTCTACAGGTGGCTTCTTATGCATAATAAAATTTTAGAAATAATTACTTTTAAGACCACAAATATAAATTCTCCTAAGTTGTCTCGACTCTAGTCAACTTTTCCTGCCTCTCAGATAAAGGTGTTCCATCCTTTAGGTTCTCTAAATCATTACACTTTATTTATAGCACTTACCACACTGAATCACAATTTACCTGTTAACAATATAGTTTTCCACACTAGACTGTGAGTTCTTCATAGGAAGTAATCATGCTTTTTGTTTTTGTATCTTTAGCCCAACAACATCTAATGAACACCAAGAGCTCAATGAATCTGGTTAAATGAATAGATGAATACATGAAAATTCACAGTTCTAAAAAGAACATGTGACTTTCACTTGTCCTTAGGATGAAAAAACTTACCCATTTCAAACCCCAAATGGTATAAAATTAGCATAATATTAATCTGCCCAATAATCAGTTAAAATTTGGGAGGGGGCAGTGAGGAAAACAGAATGTTTAAAAATTCTAGATACACCTTTAAAACTTCAGCTTTCTTAAGTTCTTCAGTCTCAAAAAAGAAAAGAAAAAAAGAGAGAAAAGCCCCATGGAACCAACAAACTATAATTAGTAAGTTTAGTAAGAATGCTGGATATAAGAGCACTTTATGAAACCCAACAGTGGTCTTGTACACCAGCAATAAAACAAAAAAGGTATCATTCACAGCAAAAACTATGAGCAGATATCAAAATTAACAAATACTTACGATTTTTATAAAAAGAATTTCCAAATCTATTAAAATGAAAAATTAGAATTAATGTAGATATTCTCATAGTAAAAATATCAAATCTCCCCAAGCTAAATATGTAAATTTAATGCAATCCCAATAAATTCCAGCTGGATTAAGAAGAATTTACTGCCTCTAAAAAGTCATGGAAGAATAAGAGTTCAGGGGCCTGGGTGGCTCAGTGGGTTAAGCCGCTGCCTTTGGCTCAGGTCATGATCTCAGGGTCCTGGGATCGAGCCCCACATTGGGCTCTTTGCTCAGCGGGGAGCCTGCTTCTCTCTCTCTCTCTCTCTGCCTGCCTCTTGGCCTACTTGTGATTTTTCTCTGTCAAATAAATAAATAAAATCTTTAAAAAAAAAAGAGTTCACAAATAAAGTCAACTTTTTTGTTCTAATACATTGAAATTACTTAAATACATGCGTAGATTATATTATATATGACATATATGATATATAAATACTGTATATAAATTTTTCCCTTTTTTTAACTTAAATTTTCATAGTTAACATATAGTGCAATATTAGTTTCTGGATTAGAATTCAGTGATTCATTACCTAAAAGAAACACCCAGTGCTCATCATAAGAAGTTCCCTCCTTAATACCCATCATCCATCTAGCTCAGTCCCACTTGTCTCCCTCCATCAAACTTCATTGTTCTCTGTCATTAAGAGTCTCTTAAAGGTGTTATATGCAACTAATGAGTTCTCGAACACTGCATCAAAAAGTAATGATGTACTGTATGCTGGCTAACTGAACATAAAAAAAAAAAGTCTTTAATGGCTTGATTTCCTCTCTCCTTTTTTTTTTCTTTTCCCCCTTCCGATTCGCTCATCTATTTTCTTTCTTAAGTTCCACATATGAATGAGATCATATGGCACTTGTCTTTCTCTGATTTATTTCACTTAGCATAATACACTCTAGCTCTATGCATGTTATTGCAAATGGTAGACTGCTTTCCTTTCGATGGTTAAATAATATCCCATTGTGTGTACGTGTGTGTGTGTATGCGTGCCACATTGTTTCAAATTTTTAAATATTCAATTAACATTCAGTGCATTATTAGTTTCAGAGGTAGAATTTAGTGATTCATCAGTTGTGTATAATACCCAGGTTCATTACATTACACGCCCTCCTTAATGCTCGTCACCACATCCCTCCATTCACTTCACCTCCAGCACCCTGCAATTTACTTCCTATAGTTAAGAGTCTATTATGGTTTGTTTCCTCCTATGATTTTGTCTTATTTTATTTTTAACTCCCTTTCTCTATGATACTTTGTTTTGTATCATAAATCCCACATTTATGAGTGAAATCATATAATTGTCTTTATCTGATTGACTTATTTCCCTTAGCATAACACTCTCCAATTCCAGCCATGTCACTGTGAAGGACAAGATTTCAATTTTTGATGGCTAGGTAGTATTCCTGTGTGTGTGTGTGCGCGCGCGCGCGCGTGTGTGTGTGTGTGTGTGTGTTTGCTATAAACACTGGAGTGCAGGTGCCTCTTCAGATTACTAAGTTTGTACCCTTTGGGTAAATACTCAGTGGTGGAGTTGCTGGGTCCTAGGGTGGCTCTATTTTTACCTTTTTGAGTAACGTCCATACTGTTTTCCAGCATGGCTGTACCGGCTTGCATTCCCACAGGCAGTGTAAGAGGGTTCCCTGTTCTCTGCATCCTCGCTAACATTTGCTGTTTTCTGACTTGTTCATTTTAGCCATTCTGACTATGTGAGTTGGTATCTCACTGTGGTTTTGATTTGTATTTCCCTGATGCCAAATGATGTGGAGCACTTTTTCATGCGGCTGTTTGCCATTGTATGTCTTCCTTGGAGAATGTCTGTTCATGCCTTCTTCTCATTTCTTGACTGGATTGTTTTTTGGGTGATGAGTTTGAAAAGTTCTTTACAGATATTAGATACCAGCCCGTTATCTGACAGAACATTTGTAAATGTCTTCTCCCATTTTGTAGATTGTCTTTGGTTTGGTCAACTTGTCCTTTGCTATGCAAAGCTTTTCTCTTGATGAAGTCCCAAAAGTTCATTTTTGCTTTTGTTTCTCTTGCCTTTGAAGATGTGTCTAGCAAAAAGTTGCTGTGGTCAAGGTCAAGAGCTGCCTGTGTTCTCCTCTAGGATTTTGATAGATTCCTATCTCACATATAGGTCTTTCATTCATTTTGAGTTAATTTTTGTGAAGGTGTAAGACAGTGGTTCACTTTCATTCTTCTACACATGGCTCTCCAGTTTTCCCAGTACCATTTGTTGAAGAGACTGTCCTTTTCTCATCAGATATTCTTTCCTGCTTTGTGGAAGATTAGCTGGCCACACAGTGGAGGGTCCATTTCTGGGTTACCTATTCTGTTCCACTGATCTATGTCTGTTTTTGTGCCAGTACTATTCTGTCTTGATGATTACATCTTTGTAATTTTGCTCAAGGTCCAGAATTGTGATGCCACCAGCTTTGGTTTGCTTTTACAACTTTCCTCTGGCTATTCGGGGTGTTTTCTCAGTCCATACAAATTTTAGGGTTGTCTGTTTCACTTCTGTGAAAAATATTGATGATATTTCCATAAGGATTGCATTGAATGTGCAGATCACTCTGGGTAGCACAGACATTTCAACAATGTTTGTTGTTCCAATACATGAAAACAGAAAGTTTTTCCATTTCTTTTGTGTTTTCCTCTATTTCTTTCATAAGTGTACTATAGTTTTCAGAGTACAGATCCTTTACCCCTTTGGTTAAGTTTATTCCTATGTATCTTACAGTTTTTGGTGCAAGTGTAAATAGGAACAATTCCTTGATTTCATTTTCTGTTGCTTCATTGTTGGTATACAGAAATGCAACTGATTTCTGTGTATTGATTTTACTTCCTGCCACATGACTGAAATCCTGTATGAGAGCTAGCAATTTTGGGGTGGAGCCTTTGGATTTTCAACATAGAGTGTCATGTCATCTGTGAAGTGTGAGACTTTGACATCTATTTTGCTGATTTGGATGCCTCTTATTTCTTTTTGTTGTCTGATGCTGAGGCTAGGACTTCTAGTACTATATTGAGTAACAGTGGTGAGAGTGGACATCCCTGTCATGTTCCTGACCTTGGGGGGAAAGCTCTCAGTTTTTCCCCCTTGAGGATATTCACTCTGGGCTATTTGTAGATGGCTTTTATGATACTGAGGTGTATTCTCTCTATCCCTACACTGCACAGTTTTTATCAAGAATAGATGTTATATTGTCAAATGCTTTTTCTGCATCAAGAGGATCATATGGTTTTTGTCCTTTCTTTTATTAGTGTGATGTATGCACATTGCTTGATTTGTAGATGTTGAACTGGCACAGGAATAAATCCCACTTGGTCCTAGTGAAAATTCCTTTTAATGTATTGTTGGATCCTAATAGCTCGTATCTTGATGAGAATTTTTGTATCCATCTTCATCAGAGATTTGGTCTGTAATTCTTTTTGGTGGGGTCTTTGGTTTTGGGACCAAGATAATGCTGGAGCACCTGGATGGCTCAGTTGGTTAAGCGTCTGTCTTTGGCTGAGGGTATGATCCCAAAGTCCCGGGACTGAGTCCCGAAATCAAGCCCCACATCAGGCTCCCTGCTCAGTGGGGAGTCTGCTTCTCCCTCTCCCTCTGCTCCACCCCCTACTCATACTTTCTCTCACTCACTCTCTCAAATAAATAAATAAAATCTTTAAAAAAACAAAAAAGGTAATGCTGGCCTTACAGACTGAGTCTGGAAGTTTTCCTTCCATTTCTACTTTTTCAAACAGCTTCAGAAGAATAGGTTTTAATCCTTCTTTAAATGATGGGTAGAATTCCGCTGGGAGGCCCCCTGGACCTGGACTCCTTTGTTGGGAGATATTTTATTACTGCTTCAATTTCCTTGCTGGTTATGCATCTGTTCAGGTTTTCTATTTCTTCCTGTTTCAGTTTTGGTAGTTTATGTTTCTAGGAATGCATCCATTTCTTCCAGATTACCTAATTTGTTGCAATACAGTTGCTTACAATATTCTCTTATACTTTTTTGTTGTTGTTGTTGTTTTTGTTTGTATTATCAGTGTTGGTTCTGATCTCTTTATGATTTATTTGGGTCCTTTCTCTTTCTTTTTGATAAGTATGGTTAGGGGTTTATCAATTTTGTTAATTCCTTCAAAGAACCAGCTCCTTGTTTTGTTGATTTATTGGGTTTTTGTTTGTTTGTTTGTCTCTCATTGATTTCTGCTCTAATCTATATTATTTCTCTTCTCCTGCTGGATTTAGGTTTCATTTGCTGGTCTTTCTCTAGTTCCTTCCGGTATAAAATTAGTTTTGTATTTGAGACTTTTCTTCTTTCTTGAGAAAGGCTTGCATTGCTATATACTTCCCTCTTAGGACAACCTTTGCTTCCTCCCAGAGGTTCTGAACTGTTGCGTTTTCATTTTCATTTGCTTCCATGAATTTTTAAATTCTTCTTTAATTTCCAGGTTGACCTGTTCATTCCTTAGTAGGATACTCTTTATCCTCCATGTATTTGTGTTTCTTCCAAATTTTTCCTTGTGATTCAGTTCAAGTTTCAAAGCACACTGGTTTGAAAATATGCAGGCAATAATCCCAATATTTTGGTACCAGCTGAGACTGATTTGTGATCCTATATGTTAATTATTCTGGAGAATGTCCCATATGCACACAAGAAAAATGTGTATTCTGTTGCTTTAGGATGAAATGGTCTGAATAGATCTGTGAAGTCCACCTGGTCCAGTGTATCATTCAAAGCCCTTTTTTTCTTATTGATCTCTGCTTAGATGATCTGTCCTTTGCTATGAGTGGAGTGTTAACGTCCCCTACTATTACTGTATTATTTTCAATGAGTTTATTTGGTTTGTATAATTGGCTACTCCCAATTTAGCAGTATAAATATTTGTAACTGTTAGATTTTCTTATTAGATAAACCCTTTAATTATGATACAGTATCCCTCTTCATCTCTTATTACAGTCTTTGGTTTAAAATCTAACTTGATATAAGGGCTACACTCCAACTTTCCTTTGATGCACATTAGTATGCTAAATGGTTCTCTATCCCCTCACTTTTTTTTTTAAGATTTTATTTATTTGGGGCGCCTGGGTGGCTCAGTGGGTTAAAGCCTCTGCCTTTGGCTCAGGTCGTGATCTCAGGGCCGTGGGATCAAGCCCCGCATCGGACTCTCTGCTCGCAGGAGCCTGCTTCTCCCTCTCTCTCTCCCTGCCTGCCTCTCTGCCCACTTCTGGTCTCTGTCTGTCAAATAAATAAATAAAAAATCTTAAAAAAAAAAAAAGATTTTATTTATTTGACAGAGAGAGAGAGAGAGAAAGAGGGAACACAAGCAGGGGGAGGGAGGAGGGAGAAGCAGGCTTCCTGCAGAGCAGGGAGCCCAATGTGGGGCTTGATCCTAGGACCCTGGGATCATGACCTTAGCTAAAGGCAGACACTTAACGACTGAGCCACTCAGGTGCCTCCCTCCCCCTTCAATCTGGGGGTGTCACTGGGTCTAAAATGAATCTCTTGTAGACAGCATATCAGGGTTCTTTTTTTTTTTTTTTAAGATTTTATTTATTTATTTGACAGAGAGAGATCACAAGTAGACGGAGAGGCAGGCAGAGAGAGAGAGAGAGGGAAGCAGGCTCCCTGCTGAGCAGAGAGCCCGATGCGGGACTCGATCCCAGGAACCTGAGATCATGACCTGAGCCGAAGGCAGCGGCCTAACCCACTGAGCCACCCAGGCGCCCTCAGGGTTCTTTTTTAATCTACTCTGTTACCCTGTGTCTTTTGATTGGAGCATTTAGCCTATTTACATTCAGAGTAATTAATGAAAGATAGGAATTTAGTGCCATTGTTATTACCTGTAATGTCACTGTTTCGATGTAATGCCTTTGTTCCTTTCTGGTCTTTGTTACTTTTGGGCTCTCTTTATGCTTATAGTACCCCTTTTAATATTTCTTGCAGGGCTGGTTTAGTGATCACAAATTCTTTTTGTTTCTGTTTGTTTTGACAGCTTTTTATCTCTCCTATTCTGAATGACAGCCTTGCTGGGTCAAGTATTTTTGGCTGCATTATTTTTCTCATTTAGTATGTTGAATATATCATGCCTGTCCTTTCTGGCCTGTCAGGTCTCAATAGCCAGGTCTGCTGCCAACCTTATGTTTCTACCCTTTGAGGTTAAGAACCTCTTGTCCCGAGTTGCTTTCAAGATTTTCTCTTTATTTCTGAAATTTCTAAGTTTCACTATTTTATTTCAAGGTTATTGATTTTAAGGGTGATTTTCTGTGCTTCCTGGACTTGAAAGCCTATTTCCTTCCCTGGATTAGGGGATTTCTCTGCTTTAATTTGTTCAAATAAACCTTCTGCCTCCCTGCCTTCCTTTGGGACCCCAATAATTCTAATATTATTTTGCTTTATAGTATTGCTGATCTCTTGAATCCTCCCCTTGTGATTCAGTAGTTATCTCTCTCAGTTTCCTTATTCTCCATCATTTTGTCTTCTATATCACTGATTCCCTCTTCTGCCTGATTTATCCTAGCAGTTAGAGCCTCAATTTTTTAATTGCATCTCAGTAATACCCTTTTTTATTTTGACCTTATTATATTTTAGTTCTTTTATTTCTCCAGTAAGGGATTCTTTACTGTCTTCTATGCTTTTTTCAAACCAGGCAGTAGCTTTATATTCATTGTTTTGAATTCTAGTTCTGACATCTTACTTATCTCCATATTGATTAAATAACTGGAGTGAGTATTGCCTTTTGTCCTCTTTTTTGGAATGAGTTCTTCCACCTTGTCATTATGTCCAGAGAACTAAAGATGAAAGAGAGGGAAGATACAAAAACAGCAACAACGAAACCAGAAAAATACACACTATACAAATCAGTAGAGAACAGAAACCAAAGGAAAGGAAAGAAAGAAAAATAAGAATAAATCAAGCAGAAAGTTGAACAGAAAAATAAACTATATCGTGGGTGTATTTTGTTTGTTAGAAGAAACTAGATCCCAAAATGGGAAAGAAAAACTTATATACACACAAAAATGTGGTTGAATACAATGAAAGGAAGCCAAAAATGAAAAAAATATTTATAAACCTTAATATTTTATAAACCTAAAAAAATGAAAATTAATAAAGACACAAGTCAAGAATTGATATTTTAAGAAAACAGCTGAAAAGGATAATAAAATATAAAACTGAAGGACTAAGAATGAGAGCAGAAAAACATACATTAATCAGAAGAGAACAGAAACCAAAAAGAAAAGAAAAGGAAAAAAAATGGGAATAAAATCAGATATGAAGTTGAACAGAATATTAAACTAGATCCTGGGTGTATTTTGGTCTGTTTATTAGAAGAAACTAGATCCTAAAATAGGTAAGATAAACTTATGTATATACATAAAAATTTAGTTGAATACAATGAAAGGAAGCAAAAAATAAAAAAATACATATATAAACCATAAGTGTAAAAATAAAAATTAAAAATGACTTAAGGAAAGCATTGATAAGAAAATAGCTGAAAAGGCAAATAAAATATAAAACTCAAAGACTAAGGAATAATAAGAATAAACCACAAATGCTACATAAACTGGAGTTTTACAGTTCTGTATTATCAGTAAACTTACTATTTACCAGAAGTTGCTGACAGACTTCTGGGCGAGGGGCCTGTTGAAGATTCCCTGGTGTCTTTGCCTGGGTGGAATTGTACCGCCCTTGCCAGGGGGCCAGGCTCAGTGTATACAGATCCAGACTGCACTATGTAGTGCTATTTTGCACCTTGAAGGCATTTTGCACTGATGTGGGGGATGAAAACGGTAATGCCCCAATCTCTAGACCCAGAGCTGAAAGTTCATGCCTCCTACTTGTCAGTGAGCCCTCATAGAAGAAGAGGAGGAGTCAATCACTCATGTCTCCCTGGCTTCTGTCCAAACTATGTGTTCACCCAGCCTGTGATGAACATTTTTATCTCAAGCAAATGACCCTGATTCGAGTTTCCAAACTTATGGACTCTTGTGGCACGCACCCACACCACACCTTCTGGGGGATGGAGGAGGGTCTCCTTGTAGTTCTGCCTCTTGCTGGACCCCTGCTCAGAAAGTGGTGGCACGACCATGCAGCGGTTTGCAGTTTATGCCAACACCAAGCAGAAAGCCAGCACCTGAACTCACTGTTTGTAACCGGTTTCTTTGCTCAAAAGCTTGGGATCTCTGCTGCACTTAGGCACTCCCTTTCTTTTTGTGACCCTAGGGATCCTGAGACCATGCTGTCTCACCTGGGATTCCACCCTGCTCTGCCTCCTGAGCACCTTTCAGGCAAACTTCTAAAAGTTCCAATTTTGTACTCAGCTGCTTATAAGACATTTTGGTACCTGGCTTATGGAGGGTCTCTCCCGCAGTGGTTTATCTTGGGATATATCACCTCAGATTCATTTCTCCACACCTCCTACCTTACAAAAAGTGGTTGTTTTTCTATTTGTAGAATTGTGGCATTTGTTTTCTCAGATCTCTGGTTGCAGGTTTTTAGAATGATCTGGCAATCATCTAGATGCTTTTAAGGGACCAAGAGGCCCTGAGGGAAACTAAGATCTCCTATTCCCTTGCCATCTTACCTCTGTTGCTTACCACATCTTATTTATTGGACATTTGGGCTCTCTCCATAGTTTGACTATTGTTGATAATGCTGCTAAGCCAATTTTGAGAAAGTATAAAGGAAGTGATGGGGAAACTTGCCTTCTTGTGTTGCAATACATTATTATAAAGCCATATAAACAAAAACATTCTGTTCCTCAGCAACTCAGACTGAAGGGAGAGAACAGAGTGTTCAGAAATACATATATATATGAAAATTTGATGTATAATAACAGAATCACAGAACAGTGTGGATAGAATGGGTTATTTACTAGATGTTTCTGGGAAAACTGGCTCATGATATTGAAGAAAGGTAAGTTAGACCCTTTAATCTCAGTTCATACGTAAAAGTGGACCTGCTGGTCACTAAAGACCTAAACATAAGCTATAAAAAAGCAAACAGAAGAAAAATACAAGAGAATGTTTTTGTAGAAAAAAATATCAAGACCTAAATGTTTACCGTATCATGAAAAAATTTACAGGTCTGAGTACAACAAAATAGCGAAAAATATCACAGATTTTGTTTGAAGTATCTCATGAAAAATGTTAATAGTAAGGTGACCAGATAACTGCAATGTCTACACCTAGGAATTAATATCTAGACATACAACGAACTCTGATGGATGGGGCTGGGAAGGAAATCATGAAACCCAAAAGAAAACAGGCAGAGGGTATCAATGGGAACTTCACAGAAGGGGCAAGACTAAAGGACCTAGGAGCCACAAGTACTTATCCTGAACACTCAGACAAATGCAAATTAAAACAAAAACAGCCCAAATCAGAGAGGTGGATCTTACCAAGTAGGGAGTAGACTGTAGGCCAAGTCCATAATGGGCATGGCACTAGGTAGAGGGGGCAAAAGCAGCTCAGCGACTGTCCACAGGGAAGTGATAATTTAAATGTGGTACTACAAACTGCAGAAACCTATACAGCAGTTAGGGGTAACAGAAGAGATGTTCACAGAGTTGACAGAGGCAGATTTAAAACAGAGATAAATAATAGAACAAAGTCTGCACACGGAGTAATACCAGTACGTAATTTTAAAACAGAAAGCACTGACCAATAGAGTGTATTTTATAAGAATGTGACTTGTGTGAGAACACAGGTATCAAATGCATTACAACAGGCACCTAGAACTGGGCTAGCCAAGAAAGGGAATGGGGAGCAAGAATCAGAAATAGCAGAACAGATGACATAAACCAAACTAAAAGTTCCTGCATAGACTAATAACGGCCACACTCTGCCATAAAGGCCTGATATAAAAATTAAAAAGGAAAGGATAGAAAAAATAAGCCAGAAAATCATTAGGATGCTAAATCAGCTTTAAATACTCTTTATATTTAGCAAGGTTCGAGTTCAGTGATCAGTCCGGTTACATATCCCAGCTTCTGGGGTTAGTTTCACAGCTACATGATCACAGAAATACCAATGTCACTAGGACTTTGTTTCCTTACCTACAAAAGGAGGAGTAGGATTAGATAATCTAATCTCTGAGGTTGCTTCCAATTCTTTCTAGAGTCTACCCATTCATAGTTCTTCACTAAAACTCAAACATTGCAATTTAAAATTCAATTGTACCAATCTTTTTTCTTTTTATTTGGTTACTAACTTTAGCAAAGTCAACCCTCCTCCAATAAAAAACAAACTAAAATATTTAGGATTAGTAAAGTTCTCTGAACTATAAAAAAAAAGAACAGAATTTCACTCTAAATCACTTCAACATTAATTTTGTAGTGCCACTTCTTAGACACTACAGATCTACTAATGGTTTAAAAAGATTTATGAAGATGGCAGAGCTTTTCATATCTTAAATCACACAGAACTGATTCTCAAAGCATGCTTGTACTACCGTAAGAAAATGATGCATCTGAGATACACAGTACCTTTCCAGCTGACACAAGGCCCCAGTTTTCTGTTTTGATCTTGATCTTCTAACGGTGTCCTGTCCACCTGAATCCCAGAATCTTCTCTACTTAAGGGATGTTGACCATCTTCATCTTCGCTGTCTTCAGACCAATTCTGATTAAAAAGGGAATACATCTTACTCTTAAGAATGTATGGTGACTGGAGCTATTTAGATGAAAAGATTAATAAAATTTCAGAAAAAAAGCAAAAACTACACCTAATGACACTTCTTTCTAAATGTGTTGAAAATTACTATGATAGCCTGGAATTATTTTTGGTGGCAAAACCTCCAAGGTTAAAAGATACTCCTTCAAGGATACTTACTTTCATTCCATTCAGCTTCCTAGTACTATTGATTAAGTGCAAAATCTTAATAAATCTTTGATAATAAACTACTCTAATTTAGTGAAGAGTGTTTTTGCTTTAGTTAAGTTGCTCTAGGGTGGAAGGAGCCACAAAAATAATGTATCCTTTGGCATATATTTATATTTTCAATAACAAAACTATTGCCACTTACTGGTGTGTCTACATTTGGACCAAGATCAATTTCTTCACCTTCCATCAAGTATTTTCCCCAGTCAAAATCATCTTTCTTTTCTAAAATGTAACAGAAAAATTTTATCAGCATTATCACAAATATGTGGGGGAAAAGACCTCCAAACTATAGGAAAAAAGTCTAACAAAACTCAAAATAAAATGCACCCAGGAGATGACAAAGTTCAAAAATACTGAAACACTCAATAAACTGATATTCTAATACATTTTAAAATTTAACTTTATCTTCAAAGTGATTTTTCTCTTTATATAATCAAAACTAAAGTCAGAACTTAAAATTTTAAATTATTTGTAATATGCAATTTGTGATACAATTTGCAATATAAATTGTGTTTGCAATACAAATTTATACAATTTGCTATACAAATTTGTAATACAATTTGCAAATGTATCCAAAGCAAGAGAAATTTTTACAAAATGTCTGATAAGTATTAAAAACAATTTCACTTTTGTTATATATTAAACATTTGGCAACATACCCACTTCTTTATCTCTTGGTGTTTCCACATAATTGCTGTTTGAAGGAGAATCAGATAGACACAGAAGAAGTGACAGTATGGAATAATGTGCATCTGTCTTTAAAACAAAAAATGAAGATATGAATCACTGAGGTTGGTGAGAGCTTTCAAAAGTAGTTTAAGAAAAGATAACCCCTTGTCAATTATGTCCCCAATATTTTTTCTAGTTTGAGAAAATGTGAATTGTATCTAAATAAATCCTAATCTCTAAACCTTTTTTAGAGTTCAAATGTGTACACATAAAAAACATGTCAAAAATGCTTTACCTGGGCTAGGCAAGATGGCAGAGGAGTGGGGGACTCTGTTTCAACCAGTCCCCTGAATTTAGCTAGATTATCTACCAAGCCACTCTGAACATCCATGAAATTAGCCTGAAACGTAAGATTATGTGTCTGGATCTCTACGAGGGCAGAGGATCATCAGTCAAGACGTATGAAGGACATAATTTTGACTGCATGGGTAGATGTCAGAGGATAAACAGAAAGGGGAGGGAGCTACCAGAAGCTAGCCACTGGAAAGCAATACCCCGGTATAAAAGTGTCCTGTGCCTGGGGACCAGTGACAGCTTCCAGAGCAGTGGTGGTGGCATGGGAAGGACTTGATAACAGCACCTAAACAGAATCTAGGAGCTTAAGGGGAAAATGTCAGACCTGGGTAGCTGCAGGTGTGGACCTGTGTCCGCAGACCCAAGGGGCCCACCACCACCACCGGTTCTGTGACTGCCCATGCCCAAGAGGACCCAGCACAGACCTGGGGGCTAGCTGCTGCCACCTGCCCAGACTGGGATCGCTCATGGTTTTGGAGGCACAAGGGGCAGAAGCAACTGGGGGCCTGGGTCAACCACTGAGAGGATCGCTGGGGACGTGTACCACCTATGGGAGCCTGCAGTTTTCAGTGGCGCTTACAGAGGGGGAAACTGTGTGTTCCAGAGGATTCAGAAAGGATCAGACTGTGGCTTCTCTCTTCTGGGGCAGAGGTCTGGATGCAGACATTTTCCTTTGCTCTGACCCCTTGAAAAGGTACGAAAGCCAGAGAACAAAAGCCATCAGAGAACAAAAGCCCAAAACACCAGTTTCCACAGAGCCCAAACCCTTGATAGGGGGCAGGGCAACTACTCCCAAGCAGGATTGCCTGAAAAATAATGTGGCAGGCCCCTTCCCCAGAAGACAAGCTGGAAGAACAAGAGGAAGACAACCTGAGGGTCCTCTAAAACTGTAAAACCATGGACGGGACTGGAGGAGATTATGCTGAGTGAAATAAGTCAAGCAGAGAGAGTCAATTATCATATGGTTTCACTTATTTGTGGAACATAACAAATCGCATGGAGGATATAGGGAGATGGAGAGGAGAAGGGAGTTGAGGGAAATTGGAAGGGGAGGTGACCCATGAGAGACTATGGACTCTGAAAAACAACCTGAGGGTTTTGAAGGGGTGGGAGGTTGGGGGAGCCAGGTGGTGGGTATTAAGGAGGGCACGTATTGCATGGAGCACTGGGTGTGGTGCAAAAACAATGAATTCTGTTACGCTGAAAAGAAATTAAAAAAAAAAAAAAAAAGAAAGAACGAAAACAAAACAAACTGTAAAACCCCAACACCAGGGGAAAATAGTATATTGAGCACTGGTCTTGCCTCATAGCCTGTGTATTTCTTAGATACAATTTTTTAAAAAATTCTTTCTCATGATTATTCTGTTTTTTTTTTCTTTTTACCTACTTATCATTCCAACTAGATGTTTAATACAACATATTTCATAGTAATTTTTAACTTGTACTTTTTCACAACAATACTTTTTTCTTTTTTTATATATAGGGATATAAGCTTCCATGTAGTCCTTTTTCCCCTATTCAGTACTACCTTTTTTAATCTCCCTGTAACTCTGGGAAGTAGTGCTCTCTAACAAAGGGAACAAAAATACACCCAGGAAGAACTGAAACACCCTACCTTGACTGAGAGATTATAGCCTCCTTCACCTCACCATCCCCTGCTTTTTTTGAACTTTATAAAATCTTATTCTTGGGTTTCATTTGGCTGGGTTTTTTTGATAGGCTTCTGATTGCTCCACATTTTCCCAGAGTGCACCTTGCCTGGGTTGTAGTTGATATTTTCAACTCCATATATCCCCTCAACCACCACTCAACAGAATGACAAACAAAAAAAAGAAAAGAAAGGAAAAAAAAAGAAACAGACACAATGGCCTTTCCTGCAGACCTAATGGATATGGATATAAGCAAGATGTTTGAAATAGCCTTCATGGTAACAATTATGAAGACGATAGACAGCATTGAGAAAACCACTGATGGCAACACAGAATCTCTAAGGGCAGAAATGACAGCTAATCAGGCTAAACTTAAAAATGCTATGAATGAGAAAGAGTCTATAATAGATACTCTAATTGCTAGGGTAAATGAGGCAGAAGAACAAATTAGTGATCTAGAAGATAAACTGATAGGAAGGAACAGGAGGAGGTCTGGAACCAACAGCTTAAAATCCATGAGAACAGACTTAGAGAAATCAATGACGCCATTAAACGTTCCAATGTCACGATTTTGGGGATCCCTGGGGCAGGGATGAAGAGAGAGAGAGGACTAGAAGATATATTGGAGCAAATCGTAGCTGAGAAGTTCCCTAATCTGGGGAAGGAAAGAAGCATTTGTGTCCTAGAAGCAGAGAGGATGCCTCCTAAGATTGGGAAGAACAGACCAATGCCCCCGCATGTAATACCAAAACTCACAAATCTTGGAACCAAGGAAGCCACCCTAAGCACTGTTAGGGGGAAGAGATTCCTTATGTACAGAGGAAGGAATGTCAGAATAATGTCAGACCTGTCCACAGACACATGGCATGCCAGAAAGGGTTCTGTATATGGGCCAGTACTCTAGAAATACAGAACAATGATGAAAGAAATTGAGGAAGACACAAAATGATGGAAAAATATTCCATGCTCATGGATTGGAAGAATAAACTTTGTGAAAATATCTATCCTCCCCACAGCAATTTACACTTCCAATGCCATCCCTATTAAAATACCATTGGCATTTTTCAAAGAGCTGGAACAAACAAACCTAATGTTTGTATGAAATCAAAAAAGATGCCGAATCACCAAGTGAAGGATGAAAACGAAAACCACACCCGGGGGCATCACATTGCCTGACTTCAAACTATATTACAAAGCTGTGATCACAAAGACAGCATGGTATTGGCACAGAAACAGACACATAGACCAAGGGAACAGAACAGAGGCTCCAGATATGGACCCTCAACTCTATGGTCAACTAATCTTTGATAAATCAGGATAAAATATCCAATGGAAAAAAGACAGTCTCTTCAATAAATGGTACTGGGAAAATTCGACAGTTAGACATAGAAGAATAAAATTGGACCATTGCCTCAGACCATATCAAAGATAAACTCTAAATAGATGAAAGACTTCAATATGAGACAGGAATCCATCAAAATCCTAGAGAACACTGGCAGTTACCTCTTTGACATTGGCCACAGTAACTTCTTCCAAGACATGTCTCCAAAGGCAAGGGAAACAAAAGCAAAAATGAACTGTTGGGACTTCATCAAGATAAAAAGCTTCTGCCCAGCAAAGGAAACACTCAACAAAACTAAGAGGCAGCCCATGGAATGGGAGAAGATATTTGCAAATCACATTACACGTAAAGGGCTCATATCCAAGATCTATAATGAACTTTTCAAACTCACACTCAAAAATAAATAACCCAGGGGGCGCCTGGGTGGCTCAGTGGGTTAAAGCCTCTGCCTTCGGCTCAGGTCATGATCCCAGGGTCCTGGGATCGAGCCCCACATCGGGCTCTCTCCTCGGTGGGAAGCCTGCTTTCCCCTCTCTCTCTGTCTGCCTCTCTGCCTACTTGTAATCTCTGTCTGTCAAATAAATAAATAAAAATCTTAAAAAAAAAAAATAAATAAATAAATAACCCAGTCAAAAAAGGGCAGAAGACATGAACAGACACTTCTCCAATAAAAGACATATGAATGGCTACACAGACACATGAAGAAATGTTCAACATCACTAGCCATCAGGCAAATACAAATCAAAACCACAATGAGATAGCACCTTACACCAGTTAGAATGGCAAAAATTAACAAAACAGGACACAAATTGTTGGTGAGGATGTGGAGAAAGGAGAACCCTTTTACATTGCTGGTGGGAATGCAAGCTGGTACAGCCACTCTGGAAAACAGTATGGAGGTTCCCCAAAATGTTACAAATAGAGTGACCCTATGACCCACTAGTTGAACTAATAGGTACTTACCCTAAAGATACAGATGTAGTGAAAAGAAGGGGCACCTGCACCCCAATGTTCATAGCAGCAATGTCCACAATAGCCAAACTGTGGAAGGAGCTGAGATGCCCTTCAACAGATGAATGGATGAAGAAGATGTGGTACATATAACAATAGAATACTACTTAGCCATCAGAAACAATGAATATCTATCATTTGCATCAACATGGATGGAACTGGAGAGGATTATGTTAAGTGAAGTAAGTAAGCTGAGAAAGACAATTACCATATGGTTTCATTCTTACATGGAACATAAGCAATAGCACAGAGGGCCATAGAGGAAGGGAGGAAAATCCAAAAGGGGAGAAATCAGAGAGGGAGATGAAACATGAGAGACTATGACCCCAAGAAACAATCCACAGTTTTCAGAGGGGAGCAGGGTTGCAGGAAGGGATACCAGGGTGATGGGTATTAAGGAGGGCATGTGCTGTGATGAGCACTGTGTGTTATACTTAAACTAATGAATCAATGAACACTACATCAAAACTAATTATGTACTACACAGTGGTCAACTGAACATTAAAAAAAAAAAAAAGTTGGTTGCCTAATCAACTGAGCCACCCAGGTGACCTGCCATTTTTTAAAAATTAATATTATGGTGTCATAGGGTTTAAATTAGTAAATCCTAAAGTCTAAAGTCTACCCAAGGAGCTATGTAAAATAAATCAAGAAAAGATCTAAAAAAGATTTACCTTCTCTTTAAAAGTGGTCCTTTCAGGAATAATACACAGAAGTGTATTTCTAATCTTTAGGGCATAGAGTCAGAGCTCTATGCAACTCTCTTTTCCCGAAGTATTTTTATAGCCTTTCCCTAAATTGATAGACAGTTTCAAAAATTATCTAAAGCTCCTTCCTTATGAAGAAGGAAGCTCTCTTCTTTACCACTTCCTACAGTACAAAGGGAAACCCTAATGATTATAGAATACCTCACAGTATTTATTGTGAGGATGAGTTAACAGATGTGCACAATAAAGGGTTTACTCAGGATGCCTGAGTTGCCCAAACTCTGAACATCTCAAAGGTCATTAGGACTGGCCCTTGACTAGCTCCTGAGAGATAACCTCTAAGCTCTTGAAATATCCTCCTGAGAAGAATGTTTCTGTATGCCAGAGGCTTTGGGCCATGCAGTATCAATTTGACTAGTTAGCTTACGCTAACAATGTGACTTACATGAACACATTTTCTTATGCCTGAGGTCCTTGGTTTGACCTCTGGGGGGCTGGAGACTGAAAAGCTATGGTCAGCCACATGTGCACTGCACATCCATGTGAATGACCCCCAACCAAGATGCTAGACACCAAGGCTCAGATGAACTTCCTTGGTTTGCACACTTTGCACATGTTGTCATATGTTATCACTGGGAGAATTAAGTGCATCCTCATGCAACTCTATGGGGAAGGCACACCTGGAAGCTTATACCTGGTTTCTTCTGAACTTTATTCTATGTATCTTGTACCTTTGATTATTTTTAAGTCCATATCCTTTTACTATAAAAAACCTAACAGTGATGATAGCAGCATTTTTAAAGTTCTGTGAATCCTTCTACTGAATCATCACGTCTAAGGGTGATCTTAGAGACCCAAAACTGAACATGAATGTGCTTAGGATAGTACATGGCATTTGGTTAGCATTACATAAGTAGTTATTATTACCAAGTGCTGAAAAGCCATTTAAAGGTTTTAAGACAGCCAGATGGTACTATTATTTGTGCTGATCTCTGATCTCAATTTCCAGAGAAGGTTCATCTAAGGAGAGAATTAAACAAAGACATGCTTTTTCAACACTGAGTTTGATGACAATGCTTAAGTCAATTTCCAGAAGGTTCTGCTCCAATTAGCATATAATTATAAAGCAGAATGAATGTTTAAATAGTTAACAGAAAAAAGGTGATGATAATAGATTTGAAACAGTATAATACATAGATGTCACAATATAATGCATACCTTTGTTTCCTTTATGCTCAGAAGTGATGCATTTAGAAATTCTTCAGTTAATCTCTTCCAACTAGCAGCTTTGCTGAGATCAGAATGAATGATGAATTTTTCATAAATTCTAAAATATATTAAAAAATAAACCAATAGTTAAAAACTTACATTAATAAAAAGATCTACAAGTAAATACATATATTCCTGAATATACATATGAATATACATATGAAACTAACTTACCCTTCTATTGTCTTTTCCACTTTGTGGCTGTTAACATCCAAGAAACGATGAAATCTAGAAGATAAAATGCAATTCTTATATGAATCTTGTCATATACTTAAGTGGACTAGTCACAGAGCCCTACATATCCCTACAGATATACTGTATTCAGCAATATTACTTCCAGGAGTGCCCCTCTCCTCCTATTACCTCTACCATCCAGGCAAACAGCCACTCAGTGGTCTTAGAGACTGCTCAAGCACATGTCATCTTTAGCCTCCTTTGTCCTCTGATTTCCTTATCTTCCCATAATGCCCTGTATATAAGACCATCACAGCACATTCTATAGCAGGGGTTCCTAAACTTTTTATGCCATAGTGAAGCCCACAGAAGTTTAGGGATCCCTTCTCAGAATAACGTTTTTAAATCATAAAATGAGATACAAAGAAAACCAAGTATACTGAAATATAGTTGTGAAATATTTTTTAAAAAGTTTGCTGATATAGTAAGATACATATTTATTAAAGCATTAAATAACAAGATCTAGCAGTAGATCCATAACTATCATTAAAGTAGTAGTAAAAAATATTTAGAAATATCTGCCACAACTTTGTGATGTGAACTATGTGATTTTTACATTTGACACAGTCATAGGTAAACCAGTATCGCTTGTTGCTTTCATTCATAATTTAAGAAGATGCTACTTTTTAGTTAGAGGTTAGTGTTAATTTTTTTTCTTGTCCAAATTCATAACACCCGAATTCTATCTTCAGGCTCTCAGGTTAAAAACTCCTATTCTACATCATATGTAATTAACTTTTGTCTCAGTTTTCCTTTAGGATAGAAGCTGGATCTCACTTATCTGAATTTCTAGGGCCTAGAACATGGCCACAATTAAAAAAAATAAAACCAAACATGAATAGTTCATTTTTCTGATGGATTAAAGCATTATAAAATTGTAATATAGCTCAACCAACTATTCTTTTCCATTTTTTAGTATCAAATACAACAATCTGTATTTAAAAGAATTTGCTTACTAAATAATATACTTAATTCTTTCACAGTAAATGGCTGAGTAGAACACTACTTCAACCTATTATTATTTACTTTTTTTTAATCTTTAGTTTCTCAATGTGTAAAAGGAGATAGTAAATTCTAATGTCTCTCCCAAGTCTGAAATCATGTCCATCTACTTAATGCCATTGAGAAATTAATTAAAAGAGAAATTATTTGGGATATAGCACTTAAATTTCCATCTTATATGATCTATTCAGACAGTTATAGGTTACACTTAAGAATTGAGCTTATTATTTTAGAAACTTGGTGAGCTTTTAGACTAATTGTTCTCATTATAAACCAAGTAGGTGCTGTATGTATGATTGTTAAGGCTGATATTCAAGATTACAGATACTGAAAAACTGTTTATTATTCAAGATTTCTACTGTTAAGTGACGCCTAGATGGCTCACTCAGTAGAGCACCTGCCTTCAGCTCAGGTCATGAGCTCAGGGTTCTGGGATGAAATTCCTCCTCATTGTGCTCCATGCTCAGGGGGAGCCTGCTTCTCCCTCTGCCTGCTGCTCCCCCTACTTGTGCTCTCTCTCTGACAAATAAATAAATAAAATCTTCATTAAAAAAGAAAAAGAGTTCTACTGAAATTAAACAGGCAGAATATTAACACTGAACATTCTTTTAGAAATATTTCCATTACAGATAATGATGACAGTAGACAACTTCCATAAATAAAAATAAGAGCTCTGACTTCACCTAAATATCTAAACCAGATAAATCTTGAAAAATTACATGAGAAACTATATTAGAAGTTGTATTATTGGGTGGCTTAGGACTATGTGCCAGGAACTGTTCTACGTGTTGGGATAAGAAATGAACAAAACAGACCAAGATCCCTAACCTCGTGGAACTTAGATTCTAGCTGGAGGTAGCGGTGAAGGAGACAAACAGTAAACAACATACAAGTTATCCAGTGAATTATGCTGTGTTTTTGAAAAAGAAAAAAAGAAGAAGGTAAGAGAAATCTGGAGTGGCCCAAGAAGAGATAGGGTATCAGTAAGAATACAGTGTTAAGTAGAGTGTAACCATTATTCTGCTCTAAAATTTCACTTACCAATCCATCCAAAAACTGATCTGCAGCGCATCATGCTAAGCGCGTTGGTGGAGCAAGGAACAAACACAGACCCGTTCTCCAGAAGCGCGCTTCTAAGGATAAGGACCTCGACAACCCACAACCTACTCTTTCAGTATGCTTGTGTCACAGAGACAGGGATCCAGGAGGCATTAGGGCACCAGGTGCTGCGGGAGCAGCAGGGCCCGCGAGAGCTTTGCTGGGGGTGGGGAAACCCGGCCGCGCGCCCAGGATACTGCTTGATCCCTTCCTGTCCCTAGCCTCGGCCCAGGAGCCGCGCCCCCACCTGAAGTTGGACCAAGCAAAGTGCAGGGCGAGCTGGAAGTTAGGGTCCGCCTCATCCTGAAGGCCCGCCACATGGCGAACGAGCTCGCGAACGTCGCGCTCCTGCTGCGGGTCCAGTTGGCCCCAAGGCAGTGTCGGCCGAGACATATTGCCGGAACTCCCACCGCAAAGCAGCTCGGCAGTGTTGTGCACGTTCTCGCGAGCGTTCACGCTCCCGGTGCTTTGCGACTCCGAGAAGCTCAGGACGCTGTCGCGAGAGTTGGTCCTTGCTGGCGGTTCCCGTTTGCGTTTTCCAGCTTCATCTCGGTATGTTTAGGAGCATGTTGAAAGAGTTAGCCGTTAGATTAATAATAGTAATGATGATGATAATAATAATAGCGTGCTTAAAGAATTAGCCGTTAGGTTAATAATAATAATAACAACAATAGTAAAATAATTGATCATCTCTGGCAAACCTTGGTTGTGGTTTAACTTGCGATATGTCGAGAGCAGCCAGTTAGTTTTCATTTAGTGCACTTATTTTCATCTGCATTTCAGATCTCGTGACCAGTTAGTTGTCCATTCTTATCCCAGCTTTAGTTTCTCCTTCTAGTGGTAATCTCTAATGATCTCTCAGTTTCACTCTGTCTCCTCATGTCACACGACCTGGTCCACACTACAGCAGATGTCAGCAAAAAGTCTTGTCTGGCAGAGGCAGACAGTGAGCGCTACTCCACTATGATTGGGAGCAGCCAAAGGCGATTTTATAATCTCTCTTGATCAAAGATGGAGTATTGTCTTTGTTCATAATTAAAACCTTTGAACTGACTTTGTTAAATATTGTATATAACCATTCCAGAAACCTGTTACATACACCTCTATTTTTTCTTTTAGTGATCTGTTGGGTGTTCATGTGGTTTATCATATTGCATTACTGTAGTAATGGATAGCTGATACACCACTGTCAATTCTTTGGGGGTCTTGAAACAAAATACCACAAACTGGGTGGCTCATAGTTCTCACAGCTTTGGAGGCTGGAATGCAAGATGAGTGTGTCAGCATGGAGTTGGTGAGGGCCTTCTTCCTGGAGCAGATTTCTAGATGTATCCTCAATGTGGTAAAAGGGGTAAGAGAGCTAACTGGGGCCTCTTTTATAAGGGCACTAATTCCATTCATGAGGGCTCCATCCTTATGACCTGATCACCTCCCAAAGGCCCAATCTGCTAATACATTGGTCATAAAGATTTCAATATATAAATTTTGGGGGTACCATTCAAGACACCATAGCAACTACCTAAAACGTGGACTGCAGGCGATTGCACAAATCTCACGAGGAGAGAATCTTAGTGTTAGAAATGGTTCTGTGGAAGGGGATTTTTACTCTTTTCCTGGGGAATCTTTTCTACTCCAGTTTCACCTATCATCTCTATGTTTATAACTCGCACATCTGTGTAAGAAGTTTGCATTTTTCTTAGCTCCTCAAATCTATAATCTAGTCGCTTACCACACATCTCTAAAAATCAAAGTATGTACACACGCTTGCATGTGTCTCCATTTCCTTGTCCAGATAGTTGGTCCTGGCTTTTGGAGGGAGTCGTAGAAAACTTTCCACAGGTTACTCCCAGTAATTTGGACCTCTTAAAGACTGAGCTCCTCTCCTGAACTTCTCTGATTGGCCTGAGTCAGTGTCTTCTTTCTGAAGAGGGAGTTGGAAAAGTTTTCAGAGGTGCCCTGGATGACTAAGCCCCACTCAAAATACCACAGGGCTCTAGATACCTTCTGTAGACCTCTAAGGCTGGCCCTTGCTGGTCATCCCTTCTATAGTGGACATGGAAATTTTGGGAAGTACAGATGAAGATAGGGCAGCAAACAAGTCAAGCACACTGTCACCTTTTCCTTGCTGACCTGGATCTGTGCTGTCCTCTGGAATGGCACTTAGATAAATTTTCTGGAAGTGCACGCAAAGTCTGGGCTCCATGTATGACTGCAGCCTGGCCAAAAGAGCCATCCTCGCCCTACTTGTCCATCTTGTCCCAACACTCCCCACCACACGCTTGCTTAAAGGGTCTTGGAAATATTTAAAAGGGTGTTTCTGTCAAATATGCTGCATTTGCGACTATGCCAGTCTGGGGATACCTATCACAGACCTGCGTGCCCACCCAAGTCTGTATTGGCATCTGAAGGGGACTTACAAAATTTGGGGGAGATATAATCCCCTTCTCTTCATCCATGACCAACTTGAGGCAGTGCCTCCCTCTGGAAGGGAAATTGGAAATGTTTTGGGGAGACAGAGTCAATGACCTGGACTTATATGGGAATTGTGGCTGACAGAGTGCACTCCCCAGGCCTCACTGTACTAAGTGAGCTGGTCCTGGTCTTTGGAGGGGGAATTAGAAACTTTTTGGGTGGAGTTCCTAATACCAGGACCCATCAAAACTCCTTTTCAAGAACTTGGTGGCCTGCCCAGTCTTTTCCATACCAGAGAGAAACTTAGAAATGTTTTCAGGGTGCCTCCAAAGAGCAGTACTGAGGCAGGGCCACAGCCAGGCACATGGTACTCTTCTAAGAACCCCCAGGCCTACCCTAGTGATTGCACCCTTTGGAGGGAGGCATAAGTTTTTCAGAACGTGCATTCAGCTTCCAGTCTCCCAAATGGGATCACACTAGAACTGGACTGACCTCTTGGGCCTCCCTGTTAACCTGTTAACCTGTAAAAAGCTGCTTGAGCTTATTCCTATAAAGTAATAGATGCCTCCCAAGAATGTTTCTCATCCCACCTCCAGTGGCTGAGATGGAAACAACCTACCAAGAAGGTCTGAGAAGGCACTGAGGATCATGCCCTGGTCCTGTGTGGTCATTGGATGGCATCTGGATATCCCTCATGGGAGGATATGAGTACTGGCTGGGCCAGTAAGGGCTGCCCAGGGAGGGTACCTCATATGAAGTCTAGGTTGTGCCCCCAGAAATATTTTCTGTGTCCTCTCTTGAGGTGGACATCAGCCTGTGACTGACATGGGGGCTACAGCAGGGCATTTTGGTCCTGGTGCCCCTTGGAAACAGAGATTGATCCAAGCTGGCCAGAGAGGATTTAAGTGGGTGCCTATGGCCCAGCTGTGGCCCTGCATGGGACCCAGTCATATAAGGCACTCCCAAAACATTCCTAAGTGCCACTTGAAAGATGGGGAGCCAGTGAGAACCAAAAAGGGGATCCCAGGCCTGGCAGTTTCCCATGTGGGACTGCTTGCCACATGTAGCCCCCCACATATTTTCATGTCTCTCACCAGAGAAGGGAGCACTACAGACAGGTCAGATACACTCTGAGATGGCCCTTCAGGCTTATTGAGATCTTGTGTAGGGCCAGTCCTTGGAAGTACCACACAACACATTTCTTAAGCTCTCTTTGGAGACCCAGCCTGGCTTCGGTGGATAGAGAGCCTTGTGAAAGTGTCCTGACCATGGTCAAGTGTGGGTACTCATTGTACCTGTGGAAAACATTTCTGAGTCCTGTAGGTTGCACTGGGTAGGGATGCCATGGGATGGTGCCGGAACCAAAACAGTCCTCTGAGAGGCCTGGCTACCAGATAGGTCTCTTGGTTTTTTTTTTTTTTTTTTTTTTTTTTTTTTTTTTTTTTTTTTTTAGTCCCATTTTGAAGAAGAGATCAGCGTGGGATTGACAAGGAGGCCCAGTGATAGCATGGTCTTGGTCATAGTCCTGGGTGTGTTTAGGTGGTCTGATGTGCCTTCTAAATATTTTTCAAAATGTTCCTCATCACTAGCCATCAGGGAGATTCAAATCAGAACCACATTGAGATACCACCTAACACCAGTTAGAACAGCCAGAATTAACAACACAGGAAACAATGTGTGTCGGAGAGGATGTGGAGAAAGGGGAACCCTCTTACACTGCTGGTGGAAATGCAAGTTGGTACGGCCACTTTGGAAAACAGTGTGGAGATTCCTCAAGAAATTAAAAATAGAACTTCCCTATGACCCTGCAATTGCACTACTGGGTATTTACCCCAAAGATACAGATGTAGTGAAAACAAAGGCCAATGTTTATACCTGTGGAACTATGGAAAGAACCAAGATGCCCTTCAATGGATGAATGGATAAGGAAGATAAGGTCCATATATACAGTGGAGTATTATGCCTCCATCAGAAAGGATGAATACCCAACTTTTGTATCAACATGGACGGGACTGGAAGAGATTATGCTGAGTGAAATAAGTCAAGCAGAGAGAATTAATTATCTTATGGTTTCCCTTATTTATGGTGCATAAGAAATAACACGGAGGACATGGGGAGATGGAGAGGAGAAGGGAGTTGGGGGAAATTGGAGGGGGAGATGAACCATGAGAGACTGTGGACCCTGAAAAACAATCTGAAGGTTTTGGAGGGTTGGGGGTGTGGGAGGTTGGGTGAGCCTGGTGGTGGGTATTATGGAGGGCATGGAACACTGGGTGTGATGCATAAACAATGAATTCTGGAATAATGAAAAGAAATCTTAAAATAAATAAAAATTTAAAAAATAAATATTTTTCAGATCTCTGGAGTGTCCAGCCAGAGACATCTGTGGAGTGGTCAGTGGTCTGGCCATAGTCCTGCATGAACTCCTGTCATCACATGCCCATCCAGAAAATGTTTCCAGGTCCATTTCTGGACCAGGCAGGGAGGCCTGGAAGGGGTGTCTGGGTACCGGCTTCCCACTGCCAGGTTTGGCCGTACCTCAAAAAACATTTCCTAGAGCGCTGGAATGATCTGGCTAGAGAGGGGTGAGCATGGAATTTGTCATGGAATTTCCAAGCCCACTCATACTCCTGCATGAGGCCCACTCACCTCTGTGTTGGTAAAAACAGAGTATTCTGGGAGGCCCTGGGGGGTGAAGACTGCAGAACTCTCAGCACATAACAATTCCCTCTAAACCCCTGAACTAAGGGGCCAAACTCTAGCATGGCTTTTAGCAGCATAAGGCTATACCCTAGGATGACTCCCCAAACCCTCCACCCCAAAACCCACCTGCTGGAGCCCCTCTGTAGAATTCACCTTGCACCTGTTACACAGCCAGGCTGTTTTCTCCATTTCCATACTTTTCCTACACACTGTGCCTTTCAATTATAATTTATGGAGAAATAACTCCTTGCTCACCCATTCTACATCATCCTAACCTGACTCCTTGCACATATAGATGTTCCATGCACCTAATAATTTGCTCATGAATTGTGTTATCCAGTTTATATGCCTTATGCCCATTATGAGCCATCACATTTCCAGCCATTGCACACTGTCTTTTAGCTGTTTGAAGATCCACTTCCGCTTCTTGGACATCAGCTTTCACTTTCAGTACCTGTGCTATGTTGACTCAAAACCACTGTCTGAATACCAATTGACAATGACCAATGTCTGCATTTTTTTGAAGATTTTATTTATTTATTTGACAGAGAAAGACATAGCGAGAGAGGAAACACAAGCAGGGGGAGTGGGAGAGGGAGAACTAGGCTTCCCGCCAAGCAGAGAGCCCGATGCAGGACTCAATCTTAGGACCCTGGGATCATGACCTGAGCTGAAGGCTGACACTTAAGGACAGAACCACCCAGGAACCCCCCAATGTCTGCATCTTGCACACCTGCTGCCATTCATTCAGATATCAGTCTTGCATTCCTACTGTGTGTGATTCAGTAGTCCCCTCTTTTTCATTCATCTGCACTATCCAACATACACTTCATGCACACCCTTGTTGGTGCCATTCAACCCTCTTTTCCTTGCCCACCCATTGTACTCACTGCAATTTCCCTTTGATGCCCACCTCTGTGCTATTCAACTTATACCCAGGTAGACTGTACCATTGACTTCCAATTACTGTTCATCAACAATTTCCCAACTAAATACCATGCCCCTCAAACTTGCTTGTGATTCAACCACTCTATTCAGAACCATTCTGTATCATTTAGCTATCACTCCTTGCACACCCAACATGTACTATTCAACTTGACTCCTTGCACATCTAGTGGATTCCATTTTCTCTAATGCTATTCAACTTCTATGTATTCCCCAGCAAAACTATACTATAAAATTATGCCAATAGCACATACAGTTGACCCTTGAACAATCTGGAGGCTAGGGTTCCTGGCTCCCAAACAATTGAAAATCCCAATATAACTTTTGATTCCCCAACAACTACTAATAGCTGACTATTGATCAGAAGCCTTACCAAATAACACAAATAGCTGATTAAGCATATTTCATATGTTATATGTATTGTATACTGTATTCTACAATAAGGTAAATTGGAGAAAAGAAAATGTTACTAAAATCATAAGAGCTTCCAGGCTCATGCCTCAACTGCACCATGGTTTCCAAAGGTGGTTCCAAGCAACAATCCAAGGAGGACCTGCTCCTGCAGGATTTGGCCATGTCCTCAGTGCTCTTTTTTGGGAATACATTCATCATGTCTACCATCCCTGGCCAGTTATCTTAGTGAATATGGCATATGGATTCTAGTCAGTCTGCTGTTCTCTATAGTGTGATGATCCTAGTAAGCACTTATTTGGTAGCCTTTGCAGACAAAAATGTGAAATTTGTTCTCAAACACAAAGTAGCACAAAAGAGGAAGGATGCTGTTTCCAAAGAAGTGACTCAAAAACTTTCTGAAGATGATTAAAGAAAGATGTCTCAAAAGAAACAAGATGAAAGAATCTTGTGGAAGAAGAACAAAGTTACCAGTTATGAAGCTACAACATTTTCCATCTTCTATAACAACCTCCTATTTCTGGCCTTTGTCATTGTTGCTTCCTTCTTTATAGTGACGAACTTCAACCCCACAGTGGACTAATTTTGTCCATAACTCTTTCATCAGTCCTCATTGCCCTCCTGCCTACTGGCTCCAAATTGGACATGTCAGCTTTGCCGCATGGATTTGTAATTTTTTGTGGCCCATGGTATATGGAAAAATAGCAGGGTAGTCAGGGTGAGAGACACAGAAGATGTTTTTATTTTCTTAATTATTTAAAAAATTTAAATAAATTATCCAACATATCCAACATCGTTAGTTTCAAATGTAGTGTTCAATAATATATAACACCAAGTGCTATATAGATGTAGTGTTCAATAATATGTAACACCCAGTGCTCATCACATCATGTGCCCTCTTTAATGCCCATTACCCAAATCCACCTTCCCTCCAGCAATCCTCAGTTTGTTTCCTCTAGTTAAAAGTGTGTCTTATAGGGCGCCTGGGTGGCTCAGTGGGTTAAGCCGCTGCCTTCGGCTCAGGTCATGATCTCAGGGTCCTGGGATCGAGTCCCACATCGGGCTCTCTGCTCAGCAGGAAGCCTGCTTCCCTTCCTCTCTCTCTGCCTGTCTCTCTGCCTACTTGTGATCTCTCTCTGTCAAATAAATAAATAAAAATCTTTAAAAAAAAAAAAGTGTGTCTTATAGTTTGTGTCCCTCGTTGATGACTTTCATTCAGTTTTCCCTCCCTTACTCTCTGATCCACTATGCTATTTCTTATATTCCACATATGAGTGAAAACATGATAATTGTGTGTCTGAGTGACTTATTATGCTCA
Source organism: Lontra canadensis (assembly GCF_010015895.1). Lineage (NCBI taxonomy): Eukaryota > Metazoa > Chordata > Mammalia > Carnivora > Mustelidae > Lontra > Lontra canadensis. The sequence goes on along the minus strand of NW_022631129.1, from coordinate 30,415 downwards.
GCATAATACCCTCAAGTTCCATTCAATTCGATGTAAATGATAAATATTCATGTTTTTTGATGGCTGAATAATATTCCATTGTGTGTATATGTGTGTGTATACACACACACACACACACAGATCACATCTTTTTTTAAAAGTTTTTATTTATTTATTTAAATTTCTTTTCAGTGTTCCAAGATTTATTGTTTATGTACCACACCAAGTGCTCCATGCAATACGTGACCTCCATAATACCCACCACCAGGCTCACCCGACCTTCCACCCCTCTCCACTCCAAAACCCTGAGTTTTTTTTTCTCAGAGTCCACAGTCTCTCATAGTTAGTCTTCCCCTCCAATTTCCCCCAACTCCCTTCTCCTCTCCATCTCCCCATGTCCTCCTTGTTATTCCTTATGCGCCACAAATAAGTGAAACCATATGATAATTGACTCTCTCTGCTTGACTTATTTCACTTAGCACAATCTCCTCCAGTCCTGTCCATGTTGATACAAACATTGGGTATTCATCCTTTTTTTTTTGTTTGTTTTCTTTTTTTTTTTTTTAAAGATTTTATTTATTTGACAGTGAGAGAGGAAACATAAGCAAGGGGAGTGGGAGAGGGAGAAGCAGGCTCTCAATGAGCCGGGAGCCCAATGGGCTCAATCCCAGGACCCTGAGATCACACCCCAAGCTGAAGGCAGACACTTAATGACTGAGTCACCCAGGTGCCCCTACTTGTCACATTTTTTTAAATCTTTTTTTTTTCAGCATAACAGTATTCCTTGTTTTTGCACCACACCCAGTGCTCCATGCAATCCGTGCCCTCTCTAATACCCACCACCTGGTTCCCCCAACCTCCCACCCCCGGCCGCTTCAAACCCCTCGGATTGTTTTTCAGAGTCCATAGTCTCTCATGGTTCACCTCCCCTTCCAATTTCCCCCAACTCCCTTCTCCTCTCCATCTCCCCATGTCCTCCGCGTTATTCCTTATGCTCCACAAATAAGTGAAACCATATGATAATTGACTCTCTCTGCTTGACTTATTTCACTTAGCACAATCTCCTCCAGTCCTGTCCATGTTGATACAAAAATTGGCTATTCATCCTTTCTGATAGAGGCATAATACTCCACAGTTTGGTGACTATGGCCATTGCTGCTATGAACATTGGGGTAAAGATGACCTTTATTTTCACTACATCTGTATATTTGGGGTAAATACCCAGTAGTGCAATTGCAGGGTCATAGGGAAGCTCTAGTTTTAATTTCTTAAGGAATCTCCACACTGTTCTCCAAAGTGGCCATACCAACTTGCATTTCCACCAACAGTGTAAGAGGGTTCCCCTTTCTCCACATCCTCTCCAACACACGTTGTTTCCTGTCTTGTTAATTTTGGCCATTCTAACTGGTGTAAGGTGGTATCTCAATGTAACACCACATCTTCTTTATCCATTCATCTGTTGATAGACATCTCGGCTCTTTCCATAGTTTGGCTCTTGTGGACATTGTTGCCATAAACATTGGCGTGCATGTGTCCCTTTGGATCATTATGTTTGTCACAAGATGTTTTTATAGTCTGCAGTTTGAGAGTTTAAAAAAACCCAACACAATATAACTCAATATTTATTGGCTCTTTTTTGACAGATTGTTGAAATTAAATGAAGTGAAAGAGAACTCAAAGTACCAGGACATTTATTAAAAGGCAAAAGGTTGTCTGGCAATGTGCTATAATCACAACAGGAGAAAATAACTGGCTTCCTTGATCTGTCAGAGGTCACAGTAAGCTGGACTAAACTATTATTTCTTGTAATAGTAGCAAGAGGTTAATAACCAGTTCTGTGTGTTCTAGCCATAATATTACAACTTTTTCTGAACCATAAATATCAGAATGAATCCTTTCCCTTGAAGCCTCATGTTTATAAGTCTTTGAATTTGTGATTTGAAATAACTCAAAAATAAGGTGTCTCCAACTTGGAGAAGAGAAACTTATGGAAGAGCCTTTTTAAAGAAGAAAGACAGCCAAGGTAATAACCTAAAAATAGTGGCCAACCACATGAGACTTGTCCTTTGGTATTGAAGCACATACTTTTCTGCTGTAAAGCTTTGGCCTTGGGTGGCCAGGGAGGTCAATTCAGCCCTACCATGTTGGTTTGAACTGTTAAAAGGTGGGAATCATTGTTTTCCTTGACTAGGTCTCATACTACTAGAGGAATGTTTAGTAGAGAACCTCTTTACTGAATATTGATATGTAAAAGACCTAAGTAATGTTTATGATCTTATTTCTAGAATTCTAAGAACTCTCCAAGGAACCACAGTGGTTTTAGTGCTTGTCAACATCTTTTCACTAGGACTTTCATAAATTTGACCCTTCAGCCCATGGATTTCCATCCATTGTGAACAAAATAGAAACCTCTAAAGACCTTGGGGTCCAGCCAACAAAAAAATCACAAGGGAGGATACATTTACAGTTCTGTAATGTATTTATTTAAAAATCTGCATATAAGTGGACCCACACAATTCAAGCTCATATTGTTCAAGGATCAACTGTACTATACCTGTTGTCCAAATGTACATCCAGACAATGGGTCTGTAATTATAGACATTGCACAACACTGTGAGGTGCTGTGTATGGTGGGATATGTGTGTGAGACACTGTTCTGTTGTGTGAGTGTGTGCATGTGAGATACTTTGTTTATTATGTATATAAGACAGTGTTTTGTATTGTGGTGTGTGAATGAGACCTGCCGTGTGACATTGTTTAGTGGTTTTTATGAGGGAACAGAAGGCTGGCTGAGGACAAAGCAAAAGCTGACATCCTGCAACCTTCTTCCACCCCCCACTCCTGGGTGGACATATTTTGACATTCTTTAGGAATATCCCAACTATCTTAACGTTAATACCTGGCTAAAGCAAAAAAAAACCCTGACAGTGACAAGGCCTCTTTGTCATTGGTCCTTTTCAGCATATGAAAGTTCTATTGAAAGCTGCCTTTTTCCTTACCTCCCCTAACCCCATCGTACACCCCTCACAACCAGGGCAGCAACTCTGCCCATGGGTCTTGTCCTATGTTTTAATAAACCACTATTTTGCATCAAAGATGTCTCAAGAATTCTTTCTTGGTCTTTGGCTCTGGACTCTACCCCACTGAACCTCACCTATATTCTAAAACTTCATCATTTGGCGGCCAAATGTAGGGCTTTGAGCATTTACATCTGGACCTTGGCTTCAGTGCAAAATTGGTGAGTACTTTCTCTCCTCTTCCTTTACTCTTATTTCAGGGGCTCATCAAGGAGTACAGTCTTATCGGAACACATTCATGTCAATTGCTCAGGCTGCAATCCTCTAGCCCGTGGCTACTCTACAGGGAGGAGAAAGTCTGACTTTTGGCTGGAAGTTAGTACTGTGGTTAGAATGGTAATAAGGCCCAGAAACTTGATGCCCTCTCTCTGTTCCTGTTCTTATACAAAGTTGTCTGTCTTGGGCACGGGACAGCCACCTAAGTCACCAGGAGGGCTGCCAATCTTAAGACTCATATCTATGGTTTCCTCCTGATTGATCTAATGTGATCCCCTCCACATTCCTGGTCTAGCCACTTCTGGTCTTGGGACCTCCACTGGGAGCCAGTGGAAACCAGTACCTGACTGAATTAAAACCCAACCAGCAACCATTTCCTAGGGAAGTTGGCTGTAAGGACCACATGTGTTGGAATGTCACTTAGGTCATGATGGATTTCAATCTTGTACTGTTTCTTGTCAGTGTCCTCTACTAACTACTAAAATCTATAAAATTGGGTAATTTCCTCTTGTAAAACTTTTCTAGTATTTTCCATGGGTTAAAATGGCAGGGCAGTACACAGCCTCCAGGACATAAGATGGCATGGCATGGCACAGCACGGTATTTCAGTCCACTCACCAGGCATCTATCTGTAGCCAAGGATGCAATGGGGAAGGGGAAGGATGCCAGCACCCCTCCGGGGCCTTTTATGGCAGGAAAGCCTTCGTGAGAAGGCAGGATTGTGCTTAATAGCAATGTCTTGTTTGAGGAATACCTCCAGCTGCTTTTGACACATGGGAACCCCTGACATATCCTGCGTGGGAAGCCACCCAGGAGTCAGGGGATTTGGTAATGGACTTTCTTTACTTTTCTGGGAACATGGCCTCAGTAGGCTTCTTTGGTTTCCAAGGACTCTACCTTGGAATGCCTTTTAATCCACTGGAAGCAAATTGCATTGCGAAACTTAGGAAAGGACTGAGCTCCTGGAACACTCTATGGCCTCAGTGGGATCTATCAGTTAGATCTCCGCAAGAAATAGGGCAAATGGACCTAGGGTACCTTCACTGCTCTACACCAAGACCCCAACCTAAGGGCCTCTTGCAGAATGCATTTGCCTGAATATGTCTGGCTAGCAAACCCCCTCCTGAGGTATTGAATGATAATTATCTAAATAAACCTCCTCCTGGTAAATCCAGGTTGCCAGAGGATACACAGGCCATCCCTAGCAAAGGGGACTGGGACTCTCTCTGTTACTCCTAATAGAGGTCTCTGTCTCAAGTTAGACTAACCACAGTTGGCTCCAGGTATAGCCGCTAACTGGAGATGGAGACTTTAAGGAATATTCTCAAGCAGCTGCTGAAACTCCCTTTGTTTTGGGGAAATTCCCTGTGTTCTCTGGCTGGACATGGACTGCCTAACACCCCCCAGCCCTTGGTGGGAAAACACGGTGTCTGCTCCTCTGTTGGAGGTGATGAGCTCTAAAACCGGGAACCCTTTCTCTGCATTCTGGCAGCACTTTTATCTCTTCTGTCTCCCCCTTCTGTTTCTGCCACCTCGTGTGTGGCCTGCATAAATGGCCTGCATACCATCCTTGGTGCTTCCTGCACCATGACTCCTTCTTTCTTCATTGTCAAGGAGCAAGAAGAGCACCCCCTGGACCTAACACCTTCCACTCCAGATTTCCCTGTGTCTCAGGTAAAAATTGAAAGTGCTGTGGGCCCCAGTGGAACACAAATAAGTATTTAAACTAAGTTAGTTTGTTGTTTTAATTGAGATAGACATGTCTTTGAAGTTACAGCAGTAAATGTGAAACTTTTATTCTATCAAGGTTTACTGAAGGTCAAATAAGCTCGTGTTATCTCTGTTGCAATATGTTAGCAGAAAGATGACTAAACTGATGGTTAATTGTCTCAAAGTTTTCATGTGTAATTGTTAATATAGCTTTCAAAGCCTTTGGTAATCTGAAACTTTAATGTATTGCTTGGGTGATAAATGGAATTAAATTCGTTGGACATCTAGGTCTTTCAAATAGGATAAAATGCTAAGTCATTAATTACTGGACATAAGTTTGTGCTTTGACTTACTGCAAAGAAACTAAAGGTATTTAAATCTGTTGGCAAACATGTTTTGTGCTTAACTGATTCACAAATTTGCCATCTAAAGCATTCTGGTGTAATAGTTGACAATTGGTTAATACTTAGTCTTCACTAGAAATTAAGGTTTGGAAAGAATACAAAATTCTGAATGACTGATGGGAATGCATTTTTGTTGAAGGTAAAAGAAGGTAATTTTGTTCTACATGAGATGGTTGTTTGGAAAGAAGTGGCATGGGACAAAATCTGAATGCAAAGGAGTTGTAGAAGGTTTATGATGGAAAAACTTGGGAAAGGAATTTTAGGTGTGGTCAGGACAGACTAAGATGAAAACAAATGGGTTTTAAAGTGCGCTAGGATAAGGTTGAATTTCTCTCTGTTCAAAAAGACAAAGTTTTCTAAAATTAATTTATCTGCTGTTAAGAAAACATAAACAGTTGTTTCCTCTTTGCCTGTCCAGGAAAAACCATTTTCCACATTTTGCCAATGTCAGATCTTTAACATCCCTAATTATATTTAGGCATGTGCTTTAAAACTTTCTAAGATTTTAACAAGTGTTGACAAGATTTAAATTGTAAATGAAATCTCTTTAACTTATTATGCTTTTCCTTGGTATGCTAAGTTACTCAGGAAGTACTGCTAAACAAATGATAAACCCTCGGTTACATTTGTTAAATGCTATAACTGTTCTAGAGGTTCTAAGCATTTCCTAAAGTTTTAATGTTTTGATAAGGTCATTGCTTGATATTTTAATTATTGAAGTGTTATGTTTGAGAAATAACCTGATTTCCTTGCCAGCTCTATTGTAAACTCTCATCTTATCAGCTCTTTAACCATATCTATTCTGAGTTTTTGTCATTTATAATTGTTATAATTCTTTTGTAAAATGAGTTTCATCTTAAAGGAGATTCATATAAAGGACTTTTAGGACAACACAGGTATTCAATATCTTTAAGATCAGAACTGAAATGAGTAGAAATTTCCAGAACTAACTAAAACGGCATTCAGACTAAACCAGAATTAGTAACATGGGACTAAATAAACTAAAAGATTATAGTGTTGTGATTCTTGTTTGAAACTTTGCTGGTTCTCTAATGTTTGCTCTTCCAGACTAAGGAAAAATTTTCTTAAGATACCTGTGACTTACAGAAATGTAAAAATACTCATTTGTAAACAAATCAAAACATTCAACTTTTCTCTCAACCTGAACCCTCAAACTCAAAAGGTCTCAAGCAAGTATTCTTCCATGGCAATCCTATTCATTTCCATAAGTTCAATAAGAATCTGTTCTCCTTGTAACAGGACAGCATTGGAAACATGGGTTATTTTCCCAAGGCTTTGACTGGAATGTCATATTTGAGAAAGACATGCATAGGCTCAGATATGACCAGACATCTTTATTAAGGAACTAAGGTGGACTTTATGAAACTTGGAGCCATAATCCCCTTGGGACTGTTGGCCTGGTACCTTGCTTACAGAGTTTCCAGCAGCCTCACCAGGTGACTAAAAAATGTCACTTACTGGCAGGTGCAGGAACCTCAGGATACTCTGGGAACCTCAGGAAGAGGAATTTGTCTAATCTGCATGTATTGCAGGCATGTCTGATGGCAAATACTTGGCTTGGTTTCTGAGATTCCTTATGAAGTTCCAGCAAAGCAGATTCTTAAAGATATATATGATTACTCACTGTTCTTGCTGAGCTTATGTAAATAATTTGGCCAAATCTCTTTAAACTGGATTTGTTTTTCAAATAAATTAGTCCTAATTTGGCTATCTCTGGAAGTGAGGGTTATTTTAGAGAGAAAAATTATGTTTCAATAACACACCTTTGTGGATGTTAAGTTCTATATTTGATTGTCTTTAAATGTTTGTTGTTTACCTAAGCTAGACTACTTGAGGTAAACTTAAGAGAAATTACCACAGTAACTCTTATATAGACAATCTTTTTACTATTCTGTGGGCATAATAACAGAACCCCATGGGCACATAATTATGTAAACAGCTGGAAAATGGGATTAATTCCCCAACAATTATATAACTCAAGTATCACCTTGACCAATTCTGTGTGGTTGGGATGATGACATCATTCCTAAAAGCCAGAGCATACCCCACTCCACAGGATTAACTACAAACTTGTGGAGATAATGGAGGGCTCCTCCTCTTTATGATTGGATTGGATGATGCACTTGGGGATGCCCTTATCCCCAGAGACAAATTTCTCCCAGTTATACTTTGTAATTATGATATTGTTAGGACTGGACCACTCAAAAAGGACTTTTTAAAAAAAGATTTTATTTATTTATTTGACAGAGATCACAAGTAGGCAAAGAGGCAGGCAGAGAGAGAGAGAGAGAGAGAGAGAGAGCAAGGAAAGCAGGCTCCCTTTGAGCAGAGAGCCCAATGCGGGGCTTGATTCCAGAACCCTGAGATCATGACAAGCTGAAAGCAGAGGCTTAACCCACTGAACCACCAAGGCACTCCTCAAAAAGGGCTTCTTAATGGTTTCATCCCTTAGTCATATTTATCCTAGAAGCCACCTCTACTGAAATACAATTGCAAACAAAGGCTTTAGCTAAGCATATAACAGTGCTCTTGGTAAAAGGAGCCTCAAATCTCATTATGGGACAGTCCCTGCTGTAAAAACTTCACATTAGGTCCAAAATGTCTTCGAAACCAAATGCCACCAATGGATGATGGAGGTCGACTTACTAAATACTGGGCTACACTTACAGATATGCCAGAAATAATACTTAAAACTTGTCAAACTTTAAACCTAGTTACCTGTATGCCTGAACCTGACCATTGTACTTCTTTCTCTATAGAGCAAAACTGTTCAGAGGGGTTTTTTAAAATCATTTTTTAAAATTTATTTTCAGCATAACAGTATTCATTGTTTTTGTACCACACCCAGTGCTCCATGCAATCCGTGCCCTAATACCCACCACCTGGATCCCCCAACCTCCCACCCCCCCACCTCTTCAATCACTTCAGATTGTTTTTCAGAGTCCATAGTCTCTCATTGTTCACCTCCCCTTCCAATTTCCCCCAACTCCCTTTCCTTAACTCCCCATGTCCTCCATGCTATTTGTTATGCTCCACAAATAAGTGAAACCATATGATAATTGACTCTCTCTGCTTGACTTATTTCACTCAGCATAATCTCTTCCAGTCCCGTCCATGTTGCTACAAAAGTTGGGTATTCATCCTTTCTGATGGAGGCATAATACTCCATAGTGTATATGGACCACATCTTCCTTATCCATTCGTCCATTGAAGGGCATCTTGGTTCTTTCCACAGTTTGGCGACCGTGGCCATTGCTGCTATAAACATTGGGGTACAGATGGCCCTTCTTTTCACTACATCTGTATCTTTGGGGTAAATACCCAGGAGTGCAATGGCAGGGTCATAGGGAAGTTCTATTTTTAATTTCTTGAGGAATCTCCACACTGTTCTCCAAAGAGGCTGCACCAACTTGCATTGCCACCAACAGTGTAAGAGGGTATTCCTTTCTCCACATCCCCTCCAACACATGTTGTTTCCTGTCTTGCTAATTTTGGCCATTCTAAGTGGTGTAAGGTGATATCTCAATGTGGTTTTAATTTGAATCTCCCTGATGGCTAGTGATGATGAACATTTTTTCATGTGTCTGATAGCCATTTGTATGTCTTCATTGGAGAATTGTCTGTTCATATCTTCTGCCCATTTTCTGATATGATTATCTGTTTTGTGTGTGTTCAGTTTGAGGAGTTTTTTTTTATAGATCCTGGATATCAATCTTTTGTCTGTACTGTCATCTGCAAATATCTTCTCCCATTCCGAGGGTTACCTCTTTGTCTTCTTGACTGTTTCCTTGGCTGTGCAGAAGCTTTTGATTTTGATTATTTTCACTTTTGTTTCCTTTGCCTTTGGAGACATATCTTGAAAGAAGTTGCTGTGGCTGATATCGAAGAGGCTACTGCCTATGTTCTCCTCTAGGATTCTGATGGATTCCTGTCTCACATTGAGGTCTTTTATCCATTTTGAGTTTATCTTTGTGTACAGTGTAAGAGAATGGTCGAGTTTCATTCTTCTACATATAGCTGGCCAGTTTTCCCAGCACCATTTATTGAAGAGACTCTTTTTTCCACTGTATATTTTTTCCTGTTTTGTCGAAGATTATTTGCCCATAGAGTTGAGGGTCCATATCTGGGCTCTCTACTCTGTTCCAGTGGTCTCCTGTGTCTGTTTTTATGCCAGTACCATGCTGTCTTGGTGATCATAGCTTTGTAGTAAAGCTTGACATCAGGTAACGTGATGCCCCCAGTTTTATTTTTGTTTTTCAACATTTCCTTAGCAATTCAGGGTCTCTTCTGGTTCCATACAAATTTTTGGATTATTTGCTCCAGCTCTTTGAAATATACCGGTGGAATTTTGATCGGAATGGCATTAAAAGTATAGATTGCTCTAGGCAGTATAGACATTTTAACAATGTTTATTCTTCCGATCCAAGAGCATGGAATGGTCTTCCATCTTTTTGTGTCTTCTTCAATTTCTTTCATGAGTGTTCTGTAGTTCCTCGAGTACAGATCCTTTACCTCTTTGGTTAGGTTTATTCCCAGGTATCTTATGGTTCTTGGTGCTAGAGTAAATGGAATCGATTCTCTAATTTCCCTTTCTGTATTTTCATTGTTAGTATATAAGAAAGCCACTGATTTCTGTACATTGACTTTGTATCCTGCCACGTTACTGAATTGCTGTATGAGTTCTAGTAGTTTGGGGGTGGAGTCTTTAGGGTTTTCCATATAAAGAATCATGTCATCTGCGAAGAGAGAGAGTTTGACTTCTTCATTGCCAATTTGGATAGCTTTTATTTCTCTTTGTTGTCTGATTGCTGTTGCTAGGACTCCTAATACTATGTTGAACAAGAGTGGTGAGAGTGGCCATCCTTGTCGTGTTCCTGATCTCAACGGGAAGGCTGCAAGCTTTTTCCCATTGAGGATGATATTTGCTGTAGGTTTTTCATAGATAGATTTGATGAAGTTCAGGAATGTTCCCTCTATCCTTATACTTTGAAGCATTTTAATCAGGAACAGATGCTGGATATTGTCAGGTGCTTTTTCTGCATCAATTGAGAGGACGATGTGGTTCTCCTCTCTTCTCTTATTAATTTGTTCTATCACATTGATTGATTTGAGAATGTTGAACCATCCTTGTAGCCCAGGGATGAATCCCACCTGGTCATGGTGGATAGTCTTTTTAATGTGCTGTTGCATCCTGTTTGCTAGGATCTTGTTGAGAATCTTAGCATCCACATTCATCAGTGATATGGTCTGAAATCCTCTTTTTTGGTAGGGTCTTTGCCTGGTTTGGGGATCAGGGTAATGCTGGCTTCATAGGAAGAGTCTGGAAGTTTTCCTTCTGCTCAATTTTTTGAAACAGCTTCAGGAGAATAGGTGTTATTTCTTCTTTGAACGTTTGGTAGAATTCCCCAGGGAATCCATCAGGTCCTGGGCTCTTGTTTTTTGGGAGTTTTTTGATCACTGCTTCAATCTCGTTACTAGATATTGGTCTATTTAGGTTGTCACTTTCTTCCTGGTTCAATTTTGGGAATTTATAGTTTTCCAGGAATGCATTCATTTCATCTAGGTTGCTTAGCTTATTGGCATATAACTGTTGATAATAACTTCTGATGATTGTTTCTACTTCCTTGGTGTTAGTTGTGATCTCTCCCTTTTCATTCATAATTTTATGAATTTGGGCTTTCTCTCTTTTCTTTTGGATTAGTGTGGCCAATGGTTTATCGATCTTATTGATTCTTTCAAAAAACCAGCTTCTAGTTTCATTGATATGTTCTACTGTATCTTTGGTTTCTACCTCACTGATCTCAGCTCTAATCTTGATTATTTCTCTTCTTATGTGTGGAGTTGGTTTGATTTGTTGTTGGTTCTCCAGTTCTTTAAGGTGTAGAGACAGCTGCTGTGTTCTGGATTTTTCAAATTTTTTGAGGGAGGCTTGGATGGCTATGTATTTCCCCCTTAGGACCGCCTTTGCTATAGCCCATAGGTTTTTGACTGAAGTGTCTTCATTCACATTGGTTTCCATGAATTGTTTCAGTTCTTCTTTGATCTCCTGGTTGATCCAAGCATTCTTAAGCAAGTTGGTCTTTAGCTTCCAGGTGTTTGAGTTCCTTCTGAACTTTTCCTTGTGATTGAACTCCAGTTTCAAAGCATTGTGATCTGAGAATATGCAGGGAATCATCTCAGTCTTTTGGTATTGGTTGAGTCCTGATTTGTGACCCAGTATGTGGTCTATTCTTGAGAAGGTTCCATGTGCACCTGAGAAGAATGAGTTTTCTGTTGTTTTAGGGTGGAATGTTCTGTATATATCTATGAGGTCCATCTGGTCCAATGTGTCATTCAATGCTCTTGTTTCTTTATTGATTTTCTGCTTCGATGATCTGTCTATTTCTGAGAGAGGCATGTTAAGATCTCCTACTATTAATGTATTCATATCAATATGAACACTGTTCAGAGGTTATTGATCTTGCTTACTCCCTAGTTGACCAGATGTATTTGTATTAAAAATACAAATAACAGTTGGTTCAAACATGTTCCCAAATAATAGTGACCTGGGCTACTGACTAGTTTGCTACAGATTGGGTTAGGTGACCAGGCATCAGATGCCTAGCTCCAAATGGAACCCATTGATATGTGGAACTAACCTGCTGTGGTGCTGGCTTCCTCTGCCTTGATGGATAGGTGGCTGCACCTTAGGTTTTGCCTGGATTCATGGAAGCAGTTCTAAAACCATCATTACTCCAGCTAATTTCCCCAATTTAAACAATGGTGGACACGGATTTTGTTACATTGGTATGACACCTAGCATCTATCTTGTTCCTCTTTGAGACTGGAGGATGTTTGACACATGAAAGCTTTAATAAGTAAATGGTCTGCCCTAAATGACCCTCAAAGTAGCATTTCTCTATTAAAATGCTATGGTAATACAAATGTGAAGCAGCTTTGCAAAAGAGAATGACATTGGATGTTTTAACTGCTACACGAGGTGGAAGTTGCACTATCACAAAAACAAAACACTATGTATATGTTCCAGATTATCACAAAATATTTCTGGGGTTCTGGCATACTCAAGTTGGCACTTTAAACAGTCCCTCTGTCTTTTAATGATTGATTAAACTCCAGGACTGGAAAAGAACCCTTGTCAACTAGCGGAAAACTTATTTGAGCTTCACTTTCTTTTTGTTACACTAATCTTGTTTTGCTGTTTTCTCCCAGGTCTCCCCACCTGGTGTTGACTCCTTCACTGTCATAACTTCCACAGATGATCATTTACACTTGGGAAGATCACTTGAGCAGTCTCTCCTGGACTCAGCTGATGCTGCCTTTTATAACTCCCCTATACATTTCCCAAGTGGCCAATATTGACCCATAGGTAGGTGTTGGGTCCATGGTCAAAGGAGCGAGACTGATACAAAGCGAAGGTCAAGCAAAGCTTTATTTCACGCCAAGCATCAAGAATCAAACTGACTGGCCAGGGCCATCTCTTGCAAAGAGGTGACCCCTCCCAGCTTCACAGACTAACTTTTATAGAGCAAAGGCCATGTGGTTGAGCCTGGCCACACACAGGTGACCAATTGAATTATAATTCATCCTATAGTAGCTATTTGAACTAGCCTATCACTCTGGTCAGAATTGGTACCCAAAAGGCAGGACCCACATTCTTGGGTGGTTAGGGAGGTGCTTTCCTGATTGGATGTCTCCACCTGGCTTGACTCATCTTTGTATTCTGGGCTCTGTTACTTCCCCCTGACCTGACACCTCCTGGTATATGGGCTCTGTTATCAGGGGCTGGTCAGTCATATTTTACTGGTTTCCCAGATTTGTTTCTAAGTAAGTTCCTCAGTGGGGAAAGGGTCAATCTAAGTTTACTGCATAAACAACAAAATGGCTTGCTCTGGCTATGCAGGACCTTACATTCCCCCCTTTTCTTTGGAGATTAGTCAAATCCATAACTTTTTAGCCAGTTTTATGTTCTTCTGTTGTAAGGGGTTATATTGAGCATGTACGATTAACACGTTTATTGCTCTATTTTTTTTTGTACAAATGACATTAGGGCGTTTATAATGCAGGGGCCAAAAAGTAACATTAGTAATTATAAAACCAGGGGGCCTGGTTTTAGGGAAGTAATCCATGGAGACCAGTTGAACAAACTTTTATAGCATCCCTATTGTGCACATAGTACTCTGGTGGGCCCCCAGGCCCTTCCCACCACCGCACTGGGGAGGCCCAGTGTTAGGGCACATGTAAAACTGTAAGACATCTAAACAGGGGTTAATGGGTGCCAATTGGCATAAGGTTACATTAAATTGCAGAGTTGGCTGATGAGTTAGCCATTCACCACTTTGTATAACCTTTTCCACTTCTTCTAATTCTGTTAGTTTAATTTCCCACCTATACTTTCCTGTCTTATGAGGTGACTTAGAAGCTCTTATATAAACAGGTAACAATAGGAGCAACAATGAACTCATAGTCTTTTGAGTCTTAGCTTTAGTCCATGGTCAGCGGGGTCCATTGGCAGCAGCTTCCATCTCTGGGGGCATCCTCATCCTTGACTCATTTGATGTGACCTGCGTGAATCCAGGCCCGGATGCCTTCTACTTTCACTGCTGTGGGGGTGGTCAGGATGACAGTAAAGGTCCCTTCCAGTGAGGCTCCAAGTTTCCCACTTGGTGGTGGCATATCCAAACCAAGTCCCTGGGTTGGTAAAGATGTGGTTCCAGCTTTGTCTCTGTCTCAGTGTGGGCAGTTCGGATCCCTGTGTGGGCTAGACAGACTGTAATGTCTGCAGTGACTGGAGTACAGACTGACCAGTCATTTTTGCTAGGGCAACCTCTTGTAGCCGAGGGCAGAGCAGGGGTGGGGGGGTCTCCTGATCATTATTTCAAATGGGGTCACCTTGTTTAAGCAGGGTGTACATCATGCCCTGAGGAGGGCGAAAGGAAGGAGATCCACCCATCCACTGCCAGTCTCCAGAATTAGCTTTGTCAAGGTCTCTTTAAGAATCTGGTTCATTCTCTCTACTTGCTGGAACTCTGGGGTTGGTAGGCATAATGTAGTTTTCAATTAGTGCCCATGGTCTTGGCCAATACCTGTGAGACTGAACTCACAAATGCAGGACCATTGTTTGACCCAATCGTGAGAGGTAACCCAAACCTCTAGTAGTTTTTTGGCTACCACTTCTGCCATCTCATGTTTGGCAGAAAAAGTCTTTACCCAACCTGTAAAGGTATCTACAAAAACTAACATATACTTGTGTCCATATTTTCCCAGTTTCATTTCTGTAAAATCCATTTCCCAATAAATTCTTGGCTCCTTATCTCTTTTTCTCTTCCCTCTTCCCATTCTAGTTCTTCCCACATTTACCACCTGACATTGAACACATCTATAAACCACATCCTGAGCCATACACCATAATTTAGAAACCTGAAACTGCTTGCCCATAAGCTCCTTAAGCTTGTGTGTCCCCAAATGAGTGCCCTGATGTATTTGGCTTACTAATTTCTTCTAGTTTTTGAAGAAGAATTAGCTTTCCTGTTCTAGTCTTAACCCAATCCCCTTTATAGTCTAACTTAGTCCATTTCTGTAAATATACCTACATCCTTGACCAGGAGGGCCATGGCAGCAATTATGCAGAGGCAAGGGGGAACCCAGACACTACTAGATCTAGTTTCTTGCTAAGATAGGTTACTGGCCTTTGCCAAGGCCTCAGAGTCTGAGTCAAAACTCTTTCAGTCACCCCTGCAAGCATGACCCTTAGTCCTCAGCGGCTATTTCTACTATTCCCACTAACTCGGATTCTTCCTTTGAAATCCTTAAATTCTCTGGCGTTTCCTCCTTATATCTGGGACTGACTGACTGGCAAAAGCAAGATCGTTTACACGAGTTATTGTGCAACTTCTCTGAAGTTTACCTTAAGCTATCTTGCTTAGGTAAACAAATATTTAATAACAATATAATCTAGAATTTAACTCCCATAAAGGCATGTTATAAAAACACAATTTTTTCCTCTAAAGTAACCATTCCCTGAGATATCCAAATCAGGACTAATTCATTTGAAAAACAAGTCCAGTTTTAACAAACTTGGCCTAATTATTTATATAAGCTCAGCAAGAACAGTAAGTAATCATATAGATCTTTTAGAATCTGCTTTGCTGGAACTTCTTATAAAGAATCTCTAGGTTGAACTTTTAGTAGCCTCTCTGGACCAGAAGCCAAGCCATGTAGTTGCCATCAGACATGCCTGCAATACCTGTTGACTTGGGCAAATTCCTCCCCCTGAGGTACCCAAAGTATTCTGAGGCTCCTCCTCCTACCAGGGAGTGACATTCTTTACTCACCTGGTGAGGCTGCTGGGAACTCCGTAAGCAAGGTATCAGGCCAGCAGTTCCAAAGGGCTTTATGGCTCCAGGTTTTTTAGAGTCAACCTTAGTTCCTTTAAGCTGTCTGGTCATACCTGAGTCCTTTCAAATATGACATTCCAGTCAAAGCTTGGGTAAAATAACCAGTGTTTCCAGTGGTATCCTGTCACAAGGAGAAGAGATTCTTTTTTTTTTTAATTTTATTTTTCAGTGTAACCGTATTCATTGTTTTTTGCACCACACCCAGTGCTCCATGCAATCTGTGCCCTAATACCCACTACCTGGATACCCCAACCTCCCACCCCCCCCCACCTCTTCAAACACTTCAGATTGTTTTTCAGAGTCCATAGTCTCTCATTGTTCACCTCCCCTTCCAATTTCCCCCAACTCCCTTTCCCTAACTCCCCATGTCCTCCATGCTATTTGTTATGCTCCACAAATAAGTGAAACCATATGATAATTGACTCTCTCTGCTTGACTTATTCCACTCAGCACAATATCTTCCAGTCCCATCCATGTTGTACAAAAGTTGGGTATCCATCCTTTCTGATGGAGGCATAATACTCCATAGTGTATATGGACCACATCTTCCTTATCCATTCGTCCGTTGAAGGTCATCTTGGTTCTTTCCACAGTTTGGCGACCGTGGCCATTGCTGCTATAAACACTGGGGGTACAGATGGCCCTTCTTTTCACTACATCTGTATCTTTGGGGTAAATACCCAGTAGTGCAATGGCAGGATCATAGGGAAGCTCTATTTTTAATTTCTTGAAGAATCTCCACACTGTTTTCCAAAGTGGCTGCACCAACTTGCATTCTTATTGAACTTATGCAAATGACTGATTACCATGGAAGGAAGAATACTTACTGAGACCTTTTGGTTTCAGAGGGTCCAGATAAAGAGAAAAGTTGAGTGCCTTGATTCGTTCACAAATGAGTACTTTTACATCTCTGTAAGTTACAGATAACTTAAGAAAAAAAGTTTCCCTCATCTAGAGGAGTAAACATTACAGAACCTGTAATGTTTAAAACATTAAGAGACACAACATTACAACCTTTCAGTTCATCTAGTCCCATGTTACTAATTCTGGTTTAGTCTGAATGTAGCTCTTACTTCTGTAATTTTTTACCCATTTCAGTTCCTGGGATTTTAACATATCAAAGACCTGTATTTGTCCTGAAAGTCTCCCATATGAAGTTCTTTTAGGGCGGAATTCATCTTACAAGAAAATTAAAACAGTTACAAATGACAAAAACTCAGAATAGATATGGTTAAATTACCAGGTGATGAACTTATCAAAATATTAAAACTTTAGGGAATGCATAGAATCTCTAGATTAGTTACAGCATTTACCCAAATGTAACCCAAGGTTTATTATTGGTTTAGCAGTACTTACTGAGTAACTTAGTATACCAAGGAAAAGCCTTATGAGTCAAAGATATCTCATTTACAATTTAAATCTTGTCAACAATTGCTAAAACCTTAGAAAGTTTTAAAACACATGCCTAAATATAATTAGGGATGTTAAACACCTGATAAAACAAAACATAGAAACTGGGTTTTCTGGGCAGGCAAAGAGAAAACCATAACACATCAGTTAACCTAAGAAGACTTTGACCTTTTAAATAGAGAGAAAAACAGCTTTTCTATAACAGTGTCTTTCCTTTTTTTTTTTTTTTTAATTCTTAAGCATGCAGTCTTAAGATAGTGAGTTTTCTGGCTTTCCCTCCCATTGTGAATGATGTTGCAGACAAAAGGGAGGGGGATATTTCAGATGCTGTCCTGCTCTCATCCCTCATGGGAACTTAGGAGCATCTTGGCTAAGGTCTGTTTGTATAAGCCCCAGACCAGGCTACTCCGTGGAGTAGATGACCGTTATGCCATATGACGCCCCGCGAGACTCAGGGTGCAGCCCACTTAGACTCTGTAGAGCGGTGGAGCCATACAGACAGATTCATACAGTCAGGCACTCTTTTGATTCAAACAGGTTGTACTCCCCCCTCTCCGTATCCCTGGCTAGTGGGAGGTGATCAGTCTCCCCTTCCATTCTATATGAATAAGGGTGAATTTCTATGGTTACAGGCAATGGGGGATGGTAACGGGGTGTTTTCACAGTCTCTCAAGGCCGGGCTGCTTTTCCAATCTCTCAAGGCCAAATGGCCCTTTCACTTGGAAGTATAATCTATGTGGAGATACGTCAGGAGAGTGATAAATCACCTTGGGGGCTGTTTTTCTTTCTTATTCAAACAGGATCAGGCATCTGGTCTTTTTCTCCTTTTTTTTTTTTTTCCTTAGTCTGTCCTGACCATATCTAATTTTTTTTTTCTGAAGATTTTCCTTCACAAACCTTCTATAATTTTTCTTTACATTCAAGTTTTGTCCCAAGCCATTTCCTTTTAAACAACTATTTCATTTAGGACAAAATTATTTTTTCTTACTTTTAACAAGATGTATTCCCATTTATTTTTTCTTTATATATCTTCTACTTTTCCACATACAGAGTGGTTTTCCTTATTTTTATCAGTCTAAGTTACACTTAGCAGAATTTTGTACTCTTAGAAACACCTTAATCTATAGCAAAAACCAAACATTAACCAATTGTGAACTGTTACAACAGAATTTTTTAGATGGCAAATTTATCAATCAGTTAAGCACAAAACATGTTTACCAACAGATTTAAATATTCTTAGTTTCTTTCCTGTAAGAAGTCAAAAGCACAAACCTACATCCAGTAATTAATGACTTAGCATTCTGTTTGGTTAAGACCTAGATGTCCATAATTTAAAACCATTTGTCATCCAACCAAAACTTAAAAGTTTCAGGTTACCAAATACTTTGAAAGTTACTTTAACAAATTACCCATTAAAGCTTTGAAACAAATTAACCACCAGTTCAGTCATCTCTTTGCTAATAGATTTTAACACAGATTTTAACAGATATAACATGAGCTTATTTGATTTTAAGTAAACTTTGATCAAAGTTTCACATTTACTGCTGTTAACTCAAAAGACATGTTCATCCTAATTAACCCAAAAAATTTAACTTAGTTCAAATACTGATTTACATTCCACCTGGGCCCACTCCACTTCAAATGTTTACCTGAGACCTAGGTGGGAAGATCCAGAGTGGGGGGTGTTAGGTCTCAGGGCGGCTCTTCTTGTTTCCCGACAGTGAAGAACAGAAGAAAGTGCCACCAGAAGGCAGAGGAAGGGTTCCCAGTTTTAGAGCTCATCAGCTCCAAGAGAGGAGCAGACGCCATGCTTTCCCACCAGCAAGGGGGAGGGGGCTAGGCAGTCCACATCGGGCCAGAGAGGGCAAGGAGCTTCCCTGAAACAAAGGAAGTTTTGGCAGCTGCTTGGGAATATTCCTTAAAGTCCCTGTCTTGAGTTAAACTAACCACAGTTGGCTCATTATAGCCAGCCATTAACACAAGAAATGAGGAACGGAGAGATGAAAGTCAGAGTCTCCTTATTCTCTGCTTGCCACATTTCTTCAAACACAACAAACAATACAACAGACAACAAAAAGACAAGACAAAGACAGCCACAGACCCAGCGGCCCTTCTCTGACCAGATGTCAAGCCCAAAGGTGTGCAAGATATAATCCCAACTCAAAAATGCAACCTGCCACTGGAGGGGATTTTCTCGGTCCCTTGACCACCTGGGAGGGCCTGTACCCCCTGGCGATCCCCCACCCCCGGAGGGATGGGGCATCCTGGTATCCACTCCAGCCCTGGGGGGCAGTGCTGCATCCAGCTTCTCCCCAGTGGGCTCTACCCTGGAGCTCTGCAACCAGACAGACAGACAGGATCTCAAGGGGTCTTGAGATGTTACCTCCGGAAGCTTTTCCCAGAAATTCTAATGCGGGCTCAGTTCTCGTTGTTTGAAACCGGACAAGCCCCCAATGTTGGGTCCATGGTCAAAGGAGTGAGACTGATACAAAGAGAAGGTCAAGCAAAGCTTTATTTCATGCCAGGCATTGAGAATCAATCTGACCGGCCAGGGCCATCTCTTGCAAAGAGGCGACCCCTCCCAGCTCCACAGACTAACTTTTATAGAGCAAAGGCCATGTGGTCGAGCCTGGCCACACAGGTGACCAATTGAATTACAATTCACCCTATAGTAGCTATTTGAACTAGCCTATCACTCTAGTCACAATTGGTGCCCAAAAGGCAGGACCCACATTCTTGGGTGGTTAGGGAGGTGCTTTCCTGATTGGATGTCTCCACCTGGCTTGACTCATCCTTGTATTCTGGGCTCTTTTACCTCCCCCTGACCTGACACGTCCTGTTATATGGGCTCTGTTATCAGGGGTTGGTCAGTCATATTTTACTGGTTTCCCAGATTTGTTTCTAAGTAAGTTCCTCGGTGGGGGAAGGGTCAATCTAAGTTTACTGCATAAACAACAAAAATGGCTTGCTCTGGCTAAGCAGGCCCTTACAGTAGGGACATTTCTATGCTCCTCTTCATCAGGAAGAAGTTACAGAAGGTGAGACCTTCCACCTTCAACAACCTTAACGATTTAAGGGTCAAATGATGAAATTCTAGAACATAGGTGAGGTTCGGTGGGCTGAGGTCTGGAGCCGATGACCGAGAAAGAATTCTTGAGACATCTTTGGTGCAAAATGGTCTTTTATTAAAGCATGGGGACAGGGGCTGAGGAGTGCCTGGTTATATACACAGGAGTTGGGTAGGTGAGGACAAAGGGGTGTCCAGAAGGGCTATCGGGGTAAAGAAGACTGTCAGGATATTGAAGGTCTGGTTATTATCAAGCCAAGACCATTCTTCCCCCTAACGATGTACTACCATGAAGACAATTGGGAGTTTCCTGGTGGGATGTCACAGTCCTGCTATCAAGCGTCTTTGTTAGTGAGATTTAGGTATAGAAGAAACTTAACTTTATTTACATTTACTTCTACCCCAGCCTCCTTCAGTTTTGTTTATGGAGGGGAGGGTGACATTAGGGCTTGAGGAACTGAGTTGTTCCTCTCTGGGAATTGGGCTATTGTTAAGATAGCTGCTTTGTTGTAAATCTCTAGGACATTTGCAAATCAAGGGAGACTCCTGTCTTGCAGGATTATGATCTCTGCAAGTTAACTATTTGTTTTTCTTTTAGGGCAGTCAGGGGTGCCTGAGGAATGTCACACATATTACCGAGGGGAGTGGGTGGAGAGGGGGTGCAAGGTGCCAGCTTTTTGCTTTGTCCTCAGCCAGCCTCCTGCTCCCTCATCAAAAATTGTTCAGGGGGGAATGATGAGGTAACAGAAGGCTGGCTGAGGACAAAGCAAAAGCTGACACCCTGAAACCTTCCCCTAGCCCCACTCCTGGGTGGGACATATTGTGACATTCTTTAGGATTCTCCCAACTATCTTAATGTTAGTACCTTTCTAGAGGGAAAAACCTTGACAATGACAAGGCCTCAAGGCATCTGGTATCTTATAGGTTCTCTTTAGCATGTGAAAGTTCTATTGAAACCTCCCTTTTTCCTTATTTCCCCCAACCCCATAACCTGCCACATAACCTGCCACCCCTCACAACCCTGGAACAGCAGCTCTCTATGCCCATGGGGTCCTGTCCCCATGCTTTAATAAACCACTATTTTGCACCAAAGATATCTCAAGAATTCTTTCTTGGTCATCAGCCTTAGACTCCACCCCACTGAACCTCACCTATATACTAAAACTTCATCAGTATGTGTGTGATAATCTGTTTCATGGTGTTTTGCTTATTTGTGGAACAATGTGTCTTGGGGTGTAAGACAATTTGCTTAATGGTTTGAGTGTCTGAAATACTATTTAGAGAGCTGTGTGTTTGTGTGTGTGTGTGTGTGTGTGTGTGTGTGCATGTGTGTGTGATTTTGTTTAGCATTGTGTGTGTCAGACACTGTGTTAGGTTAGTTAGGGCTTTGTGTCTGTGTGAAGGCACTGATTTTATTAGTGTGTGTGTGAGAGAGAGAGAGAGAGAGAGAGACTGTTTAATGGTTTTATGCATTTATTGTGGAGGCCGAGAAAAATTAAGGCCATCCCACCTCAGGTTTGGCCTTAGCATAAGTACAGCCATCTTAGCTTTGGCAGCCATCTCAGGCCCCTGTGACCAAGGGCTGAACTTTCCGCTACTTTATTTTAGTTCCAGGAACCCCCACCCTCCTTTTGTTCCAAGAAAGTACCCCCCCCTGCAACACCCTAGCAACAGCTAATCAGCTTACTGCAGAAAAGTCTGAAACTTCTCCTTCTCCCCCCAACAAGCCTCTTGTAATGACCCATAAAAACCCCTGCCTTAACTAGCCTTGGAGTCCAAGTCCGTACTCTGCCGCATCGGGTACTTGGGCCCAAGCTTAAGCATGTCACCTTGGGGTCCAAGTCCCTACACCTCTGTGTTGGGTATACTTGGGTCCAAGCTTAAGCATGTCACCTCAGGGTCCAAGTCCCTACTCTTCTGTGTTGGGTATACTTGGGCTCAAGCTTAAGCTTGTCAAATAAACCCTCGTGTGATTGCATCTGTGCTTGGCTCCTTGGTGGTCTCTCAGACGCAAAAACTTGGGCATAACATTTATGAGTCACTTTGTTTTGTTCCCAGGAGGGCTCTTTTAGCTACCTCCACCCTGCTCTGGGTGGTGAGCAGGCTGCAGTGAACTTTTGTTCTTAAGAGGTTTATCTATAGTTTTCAAAGTCCCTTAGCTACTGCTCTGAGCAGACTTTAGTCATTAAAGCTAGCAGGGTTGAAGGCGGGGGGTTAGTGGGGTGGAGGGGTGGGGAGTGGGGGGGTGGGCGGTGATCAGGACTCCAGTATTCTCAGCCTTATAGAGGCTGGATAGAGAAAGGGACCCCTCAGTTGCTCAGCTGCATAAACCAGGAATTTAGCCTTTTCAACTTGAAGTTGCAGGGGATGGGAAATGCTGGATGCCTGACAGATCAATGGGAAACTGAAGAGAGTGGAAGCCGATAACTGCCTGGAGTAGAGCTTCCAGCAGATTGAGAAGGTTTGGGGGGGGGTGCTACAGGAAGGGAGCTGACTGTGGCTCAAATGTTACAGATTTTCAATTTTTTTGTGTGTTTTAGTGTGTGTGTGTGTGTGTGTGTGTGTGTGTGTGTGTGTATGTACGTATATATTATATAATATGTATAATATATATGTTTCTATTTTTTAGTAATCTCTACACACAGTTTGGGCTTGCTCTCACAATCTCAAGGTCAAGTCACATGCTCTTCTGATTGAGCCAGCAATGCACTCCTTTTTAAGAAAATTTTTATTTTGTTGATATTATTATTATTTTTTAATTTAATGATTCATCATTTACATGCAACACCCAGTGAGTAGATTTTAAAAAAATAAATGTTTCTTCATTTTCTTTGTGCCCTTAGGACAATTTTCAGTTATTTTAAATGTATTTTTCTTAAATAGTTTTCACAGCTTTGCTTCTTTTGCTGGCTCATGGAGCTTCTTACGGTAGCATTACATAAATGGAACACTTTCTTGTCTTTTAAAAAAATTACTTAGCTAACATACAGTGCAATATCAATTTCTGGAGTAGAATCAGTGACACATCATTTATATGCAACACCCAGTGCTAATCATAACAAATGCCCTCTGTAATACCCATCCCCCACCCAACTCCCTCCATCAACCCTCAGTTTGTTCTCTGTCATTAAGAATCTCTCAAGGCTTGTTTCCCTCTTCCCTTTTTTTTCATTTCCCCCTTCCCATATATTCGTCTGTTTTCCTTCTTAAATTCCACATATGAGTGAGATCATATGATATTTATCTTTCTCTGACTTATTTCACTTAGCATGATACACTGGCTCCACCTCATTGCTAATGGCAAGATTTAATTCTTTTTGATGGCTGAATAATATTCCATTGTGTATATATACCACATCTTCTTTACCCATTTATCAATTAATGGACACTTGGGCTCTCTCCATAGTTTGGATATTGTTGATAATGCCATAAACATCGGGGTGCACATACACCTGTGAATCTATATTTTTGTATCCTTTGGGTAAATACCTAGTATTGCAATTTCTAGGTTGTAGGGTAGTTCTATTTTTAACTTTTTGAGGAAACCTCCAAACTGTTCTCCAGTGTCCCAACAATAGTGCAAGAGGGTTCCCCTTTATCTTCATCCTTGCAAACACCTGCTGTTCCTTGTGTTGTTAATTTTACCCTTCTCTGATAGGTGTGAGGCCATATCTCATTGTGGTTTTGATTTGTATTTCCCTGATGATGAGTGATGTTGAGCATCTTTTCATGTGTCTCTTAGCCATCTGGATGTCTTATTTGGAAATGTGTCTATTCATGTCTTCTGCCCATTTCTTAAGGATTACTTTTTTGGGCAGAGTTGAGTATGATAAGTTCTTTATAGATTTTGGATACCAGCCCATTATCAGATATGTCATTTACAAATATCTTCTCTGATTCCATAGGCTGTGTTTTAGTTTTGTTCATTGTTTCTGTTGCTGTGCAGAAGCTATGTATCTTGTTGAAGTCCCAAAAGTTCATTTTTGCTTTTGTTTCCCTTGTGTTTAGAGATGTGTCTTAAAAGACATTGCTGTGGCCAGTGTCAGAGAGATTACTGCCTCTGTTCTTCACTAGCATTTTGATAAATTTCTGTCTCACATCGAGGTCTTTCATCCATTTAGAGTTTATCTGTGTATATGGTTAAGAGAATGCTTCAGTTTCATTCTTCTGCATGTAGCTGCCCAGTTTTCCCAGCACTGTTTATTCGCAGACTGTCTTTTTTTCCATCAGATATTCAACCCCAGATATTTTCCCCCAGGCACCACAGGCTTGACAGCATCCTTTAAGGAGACAGTACAGTGTGAGCACAGCTTCCTGGCAGTGGCGGGAGCATGCCGGCCCTGAACTCTGAGGAACAACTCCCTTTGGGGAAAAGACGTCCGGAAAGGGGCAAGTGTCACCGTGCCCGGGAAACGACTTGCAGACCTTAGGGCGGGTGATGAGGCTTCGCGGCTGGCCTCTCTCAGGTCACCGCCTGGCACCCTGAGGGGGAAAGCAGGTGCCCAGGAAAGTGTTGGACTGCTTGTGGGAAAGGCCACCTGCTTACCAGTGAGGAAAGCCATCTGTGTGGAAGGCGACCACACGGCCCTTCACACGCTGACAACACGGGGAAGGAGGCTTTCTCAAACCTCTGCCTGGGAGCCCAGTGAGAGTGCTCTGCCCTCAACTCCGAGAAACAAGGCCCAAGGCCAGCCACCGTTGGCAACCACAGCACTTCCCTGAGGAGGAGAAGAGGAGCTGCTCGTGTGTGGCATGGGGAACCCTAAGGAAAGGGCCGGGCACTGAGGTCATGGGATCTGCGAAAAGGCCTTCCACTCACCAGCCCAAGCAACAGCCAGGCGCGATGCAATAGCCCCAGCTGCGGCACTCTCCCTGGCCACCACCCGAACCAGGAGCCTAGGCAGCAGAACCCACTGTAGAACACAGAGTCTGGTTGAGGGCGCAAAGACCACTCTATGAGATTCCGCTCCATAAACCTGACTGGAGCTGTTGGCCCGGCCTAAGCCACAGCACCGCATGAGAGAGCTGTTTGGTGGCTAAGAACTCTAAAGGGAACACAGAAGCGAGGCCTTCCTTCAGGCTGACATCACACCGGCTCTTGGGCAGGCTCGCCTTCCGACACAGGGTGGGGAAGTGCAAGGCAAAGGCCATTGGCTTACCGTGGAGAAACACAGCCGGGTACACGCTGATCCTGGTCTGTGGTGGCAGAAGCACTTCGACCATGAACTGTGCAGGAAACGCAGAGGAGAAAGAGGGAGTCTATCAGCCCTCAAACGGAGCACCGGCATGGGGAGCGCCGTTGGCTCCCTTTGACCCCGGCTGCCAGGAGGCATCAGCCAGACACAGGACAGCACCCCTATGTGATGATGGCCTGAGCTCCATGCCCAGGGACCCGAATGGGCATCAGGCACCACAGGCTTGACAGGGTCCTTTAGAGAGACGGTACCATGTGTGCACAGCTTCCTGGCAGTGTCGGAAGTGCGCCGGCCCTGAACTCTGAGGAACAACTCTCCTCTGGGAAAAGACACTGCCATGAATGGGTGTCCGCCAGAAGGAATTTCCCTCAAAAGAGAACTTCCTGTGGTAACCGGTAAGGGCCTTGTACAAGACTCTTCATGTTTTCCACACAGACAGGTCCAACAGCTTCCAGCTTTCCACAGCCTCAACCCTGTCGCAGTACTTCCTAAAGCACACTTCCCTCATGATGTTTGAAGTGTTTTCAACAGAATTAGACAGTGTGGATGAGCACAGGTTGTGCTCTGCCACTATATGTTTTGGACCCCTAAGAGCAGTACCCGGCACTTCACTCACAGTATCTAACCTGCACAGAGTCCGTCATTGTTCTACCTTCTTTCCTCAACTTGGAAGACACTGCCAAGAATGTGTTTCCACCTGAAGGAGTTTCCCATAACGCAGACCTTCCTGTGGTAACCGGTTTGGGCGTCCAAGACCAGGGCCCTGTTAACGATTATACATGTTTTCAACACAGTCAGTTCCAACAGCTTCCAACTTTCCACAACCTCAAACCTGTCGCAAGTCCAGCCTAAAGCACACTTCCCTCACAAAGTTTGAAGCGCTTTCAACTGAGGTTGACAGTGTGGTTGACCACAGGTCGTGCCCTGCCACTATATGTTTTGGACCATTAAGAGCCGTAGCCTGCACCTAACTCACCGGATGCAACCTGCCCTGAGTCCATCTTTGTTCTATTTTCCTCAACTGAGCAGACACTGTCATGAATGGGTGTCCGCCTGAAGGAATTGTCCTGAACAGAGACCTTCCTGTGGTCACCAGTAAGGGCTTTGTACATGACTCTTCATGTTTTCCACCCAGAGGTCCATGAGCTTCCAACTTTCCACAGCCTCAACCCTGATGCAAGTCCATCCTAAAGCACATTTTCCTCACGGTGTTTAAAAGTTTTCAACTTAGGTAGACAGTGTGGATGAGCACAGGTCGTGGCCTTCCAATATATGTTTTGGACGCCTAAGAGCCATAGACTGCATTTCACTCAGAGCATCCAACCTGCCCAGCGTCCATCCTTGTTCTATCTTCTTTCCTCAACTGAGAAGACACTGTCACGAATGGGAGTCTGAATGAGGGAGTTTTCCTGAACACAGACCATTTCATGGTCAACGGTATGGAAGTCCCAGACTGGGGCTGCCCAGAGTCTGGCCTTGTTCTGTCTTCTTTCCTCAACTGAGCAGTCACTGCCATGAATGGGTGTCTGCATGAAGGAATTGCCCTGAACAGAGACCTTCCTATGGTAACGGATAAGGGCCTTGTAGGCTACTCTTCATGTTTTCCAACAAGAGGTCCAAGAGCTTCCAACACCACAGCCTCAACCCTGTCACGAGTCCATCCAAAACACACTTCTCTCACGATGTTTGAGTGTTTTCAACTGAGTTAGACTGTGTGGATGAGGATAGGGCGTGCTCTGCCACTATACGTTTTGGACCCCAAAGAGCAGTACCCTGCACTTCACTCACAGTATCTAACCTGCACAGAGACCGTCGTTGCTCTTCCTCCTTTCCTCAACTTGGAAGACACTGCCAAGTATGTGTTTCCGCCTGAAGTAGTTTCCCTTAACCCAGATCTTCCTGTGGTAAACGGTTTGGATGTCCGAGCCAAGGGCCCTGTTCGTGATTAATCATGGTTTCAACCAAGTCAGTTCCAACAGCATCCAACTTTTCACAGGTTCAACCCTGTTGCGAGTGCAGCCTAAAACACACCTCCCTCATGAAGTTTGAAGCGCTTTTGACTGAGGTTGACAGTGAGGTTGACCACAGGTCGTGCCCTGCCACTATACATTTTGGACCCCTCAGAGCCTTAGCCTGCACCTAACTCATAGTATGCAACGTGACCAGAGTCTGTTTTTGTTCTATCTTCTTTCCTCAACTGAGCAGACACTGCCATGAATGGCTGTCCCCCAGAAGGAATTGTCCTGAACAGAGACCTTCCTATGGAAACTGGTAAGGGCCTTGTTGGTGACTCTTCATGTTTTCCACACAGGTCCAACAGCTTCCACTTTTGCACAGCTTCAACCCTGTCGCCTTCCCTCCTAAAGCACACTCCCCTCACGACGTTTGAAGCCTTTTCAACAAAGGTAGAACGATGGGTTGCCCACGGGTCCTGACCTGCCAATATATATTTTGGATGCTCAATACCCATAGCAGGCACTTCACTCACAGTATCCAAACTGACCAGGGTACATCATTGTTCTATCTTCTTTCCTCAACTTTGGAAGAAACTGCCATGAATGGATGTCTGAATGCAAGTTTTCCTGAACACAGATCTCTTTATGGTCACCGGTTTGGAAGTCCTAGACTGGCCCCTGTACGTGACCTTTCATGTTTTCCACTCAGTCAGTTCCAACAGCTTCCAAATTTTCACAGGCTCAAGCGTGTCACGAGTCCATCCTAAACACACTTCTCTCATGATGTTTGAAGTGTTTTCAACTGAGTTAGACAGTATGGAAGAGCACAGGGCGTGTACTGCCACTATACATTTTGGACCCCAAAGAGCAGTACCCTGCACTTCACTCACAGTATCTAACGTGCACAGAGTCCGTCGTTGTTCTACCTTCTTTCTTCAACTGGGAGGACACTGCCAAGAATGTGTTTCCGATTGAAGGAGTTTCCCTTAACGTAGAACTTCCTGTGGTATGCGATTTGGATGTCCGAGCCCAGGGCCCTTTTGAGATTATGCATGGTTTCAACTCAGTTCCAACAGCGTCCAGCTTTTCACAGGCTCAACCCTGTCGCGAGTGCACCCTAAATCACACTCCCTTCATGATTTTTGAAGTGCTTTTGACTGAGTTTGA
>NW_022631129.1:0-1810 GCF_010015895.1 Lontra canadensis | reverse complement strand
TATGCGGGTTGGATGTCTGAGATCAGGCACTTTTGAGATTATACACGGTTTCAACCCACTCAGTTCCAACAGCTTCCAACTTTTCACAGGCTCAACCCTGAGGCGAGTGCACCCAAATCACACTTCCCTAATGCAATGTGAAGCGCTTTTGACTAAGGTAGACAGTGTGGTTGAGCAGAGTTGGTGCCCTGCCACTATACATTTTGGACCGCCTAAGAGCCATAGCCTGCACCTAACTCACACTATGAACATTACCCATAGTCTGTCTTTGTTCTATCTTCTTTCTCGCCGGAGCAGGCACTGCTACGATTGGGTGTCCGCATGAAGCAATTGTGCTGAACAGAGGCCTTCCAATGTAACCGGTAAGGGTCTTGTAGGAGACACTTCACGTTTTCGCCGAAGGGGCCCAAGGGCTTCCAACTTTCCACACCACAACCCTGTCACGAATCCATACTAAACACACTTCTCTGACAATGTCTGAAGGGTTTTCAACTGAGTGCTCTTTGTGGAGGAGCACAGGGCGTACTCTGCCAGTATACGTTTGGGACCCAAAGAGCAATAGCATCAACTTGCCTCAAAGTATCTAACCTGACCGGAGTCCGTCGAGCTTCTCTCTCCTTTCCTCAACTAGGAAGACACAGCCTTGAATATCTTTCCGATTGAAGGAGTTTCCCTTCACGCAGACCATCTTGTGGTATTAGGGTTGGATGTCTGAGCTCAGGGCCCTTTTGAGATTATACATGGTTTCATCCAAGTCAGTTCCAACAGCATCCAACTTTTCTCAGGCTCAACCCTGTCGCGAGAGCACCCAAGTCGCAATTCCCTAATGACGTTTGAAGTGGCTTTTACTGAGGTAGAGAGTGTGGATGACCACTTTGTGCGCTGCCACTCTCCATTTTGGACCTCTAAGAGCCTTAGCCTGCACCTAACTCACAGTATGAAGACTACCCATAGTCTCTCTTTCTATTATCTTCTTTCCTCACCTGAGCAGACACTGCCATGAATGGGTGTCTGCATGAAGGAATTGCGCTGAGTAGAGACCTTCCTCTGGTAACCTGTAAGAGCCTTGTAGGAGACTCTTCGTGTTTTACCCCAAGAGGTCCAAGAGCTTCCACCTTTCCACAACCACAACCCTGTCATGAATCCATCCGAAACACACTTCTCTGACAATGTCTGAAGGGTTTTCTACTGAGTGCTCATTCTGGAGGACCACAGGGTCTACTCTGCCACTCTACCTTTTGGTCCCCAAAGAACGATAGCATCAACTTCCCTCAATGTATCTAACGTGACTAGAGTTCGTCGAGGTTCTCCCTTCTTTCCTCAACTTGGAAGACACTTCGTTGAATATGCTTCCGATTGAAGAAGTTTCCCTTCACGCAACCTTCTGTGGAATGAGGGTTGGATGTCTGAGCTCAGGGCCCTTTTGAGATTATACATGGTTTCAACCAAGTCAGTTCCAACAGCATCCAACATTCCTAAGGCTCAACTCTGTCGCGAGTGCACCAAAATCACACTTCCCTAATGACGTTTGAAGCGCTTTTGACGGAGGTAGAGAGTGTGGTTGACCACGTTGGTGCACTGCCACTCTCTATTTTGGACCTCTAAGAGCCTCAGCCTGCACCTAACTCACAGTATGAAGACTACCCATAGTCTCTCTTTCTCCTATCTTCTTTCCTCACCTGAGCAGACACTGCCATGAATGCGTGTCCCCGAAAGAATTGCTCTGAGTAGCGACCTTCCTATGGTAACATGTAAGGGCCTTTAGGAGACTCTACGTGTTTTACCACAAGAGGCCCAAGAGCTTCCAACT
>NW_022631128.1:3977688-4105051 GCF_010015895.1 Lontra canadensis | reverse complement strand
ATAAACTCAAAATGGATAAAAGACCTCAACGTGAGACAGGAATCCATCAGAATCCTAGAGGAGAACATAGGCAGTAACCTCTTCGATATCAGCCACAGCAACTTCTTTCAAGATATGTCTCCAAAGGCAAAGGAAACAAAAGCGAAAATGAACTTTTGGGACTTCATCAAAATCAAAAGCTTCTGCACAGCAAAGGAAACAGTCAAGAAAACAAAGAGGCAACCCACGGAATGGGAGAAGATATTTGCAAATGACAGTACAGACAAAAGGTTGATATCTAGGATCTATAAAGAACTCCTCAAACTCAACACACACAAAACAGATAATCATATCAACACATGGGCAGAAGATATGAACAGACACTTCTCCAATGAAGACATACAAATGGCTATCAGACACATGAAAAAATGTTCATCATCACTAGCCATCAGGGAGATTCAAATTAAAACCACATTGAGATATCACCTTACACCAGTTAAAATGGCCAAAATTAGCAAGACGGGAAACAACATGTGTTGGAGGGGATGTGGAGAAAGGGGAACCCTCTTCCACTGTTGGTGGGAATGCAAGTTGGTGCAGCCACTTTGGAGAACAATGTGGAGATTCCTCAAGAAATTAAAAATAGAGCTTCCCTATGACCCTGCCATTGCACTACTGGGTATTTACCCCAAAGATACAGATGTAGTGAAAAGAAGGGCCATCTGTACCCCAGTGGTTACAGCAGCAATGGTCACAGTCACCAAACTTTGAAAAGAACCAAGATGCCCTTCAATGGACGAATGGATAAGGAAGATGTGGTCCATATACACTATGGAGTATGATGCCTCCATCAGAGAGGATGAATACCCAACTTTTGTAGCAACATGGATGGGACTGGAAGAGATGATGCTGAGTGAAATAAGTCAAGCAGAGAGAGTCAACTATCATACGGTTTCACTTATTTGTGGAGCATAACAAATAGCATGGAGGACAAGGAGAGATGGAGAGGAGAAGGGAGTTGAGGGAAATTGGAAGGGGAGGTGAACCATGAGAGACTATGGACTCTGAAAAACAATCTGAGGGTTTTGAAGGGGTGGGGGGTGGGAGGTTGGGGGAACCAGGTGGTGGGTATTAGAGAGGGCACGGATTGCATGGAGCACTGGGTGTGGTGCAAAAACAATGATTACTGTTATGCTGAAAAGAAATTTAAAAAAAAGAAATAGAAAATGGAGCCATCATGAATGGGTCTAGTGTGTTTATAAGGGAGAACCCAGAGATCTCTCTTGACCCTTCTGCCACGTGAGGCCCTAGCAAGAAGATGGTTGTCTATAAACCAAGAAACATGCTCTCACACCAAGACACTAATATGCTCGCCCCTTGATCTTGGACTTCCTGGGGCTCTATGAGAAATAAAGGTCTGTTGTTTAAGCCACTCCGTCTATAGTATTTTGTTAAGTAGCATGAATAGACTAAGACAAAGGGCAAATTATCACTCTCCTCTTTGGAGCTCCCCTGGTATAACAGCTTGGTTAACATGATTCTATGGTCTAGAATGTCAGTTGTTTGTTTGTTTGTTTTCTCTTCCTTATCCTAAAAGACATTTTCCTGGTCTTTTGTCCAGGCTTCCATTCTGACAGTTTGTTGAACAGAATCTGGAAGTGATCTCTGGGGTGTAAGAGAATATGTAATTGTCCCTGACAGCCTGGTACTACCAACTAAACAAACCAGTCTGTCCCTGGATAAATACCTCATTTGAACACTCATGTCCTCCATTATAAATCCAGACTCATGTTATAGTGACCATAAGGGAATTTATAGCTTCCCTGTTCTCATCCATATGTGTTTATCAAATGACAGAAACTCGTCTCAGGTAGACTACCATTTTATTATAAATGTAAAGATCCACTGCAACAAGTCCTGATTGGTCTTTACATGTTTTTCCATGCTCATGTCATCCAATAGCCAAGGTGCATATGGCCATGCTGGCTTTGAGCATGGGTCCATCTTTAGGTAACCCAGAGATGTCCATCCCCTCTCATCCATCAGAACTAGCATGGCTCCCTCACCTGCTAGTCAAAGGGGCCAAGCCTCTAGTTTCATTAGGCTTTTGCTCAAACTTACCTCTAATTTCCCACATTTCCTAGTCATTGTAAGAGCAGACCTTAACACATCTCTGAGTATCTCACAACTCTTGATTACCAGGGAGTACTTTATATGTGACCATAGCTAATGATCAGGGGGAAATAGTTTTGCTTTCCCAACAGCCAGGAGAGTGAATAACAACCATGGAATACTTTGTTTAACTTTAAAAGGTCCCCAACTCTTATCTCTAACTGTAACTAAGGATGCAACTCATTAGGGTTCTCATCATCATGATGGTTAAGCACTAGTTCTCTACCTTGCACTGAACACTTCAGTAACCAGGTCTGCTACTACTACTCACCAAGGTCCAATTCCATACCTGGCTACTTAACCTGAGGGGTCTCACCTTCCTTTTTTTCTAAAAGGACATTTAACCTTATAGACCTCTAAGAGGAGGGGGTTACAAATCTGAATGGAGACCATCTGCCAGTAACAGGTGGGGCCAAATTCCCCTATGGTATCAACTCTGTTACTGTAAGATAAATGGCAAACTTTTGTAGGAGTTACAAATTTTCTATCAGGAACATACTGTTTTTTTTAGTTTGCAAAAGACAGCAGTTTTTCTTTGACTTCCAGAGGGATTCAGTGTTGTGAAGTTGCTATTATTTGAAGAAACTTTTCTTGGCAAGCAGGCCTTCAATTTTGTTGGGCCTTATCAGGCACTCTTGCTAGTGGGCAGCCAAGGCCACTGAGGATGAGATCTTTAATTTGCCAACCAACAAAATATCATTATACAGTGAAAACCTGGGATATCCAAAGAATTTTCTAATACTTTATAAACATTCAAATTTAAAACATGTATCACATTTCAAACCAATTACACATTTTTACAACTGTACACACAATTAATTATCCTGAACCTCATTTAGAAGTTACATTAACTTTTTTTTTATAATTTTATTTTTTATAAACATATATATATATATTTTTTTTCCCCCAGGGGTACAGGTCTGTGAATCTCCACGTTTACAAACTTCACAGCACTCACCATAGCACATACCCTACCCAATGTCCATAACCCCCCCCAACCCCCCTCTGCCCAGCAACCCTCAGTTTGTTTTGTGAGATTAAGAGTCACTTATGGTTTGTCTCCCTCCCAATCCCAACTTGTTTCATTTACTCTTCTCCTACCACATTAACCCCCCATGTTGCATCTCCTCTCCCTCATATCAGGGAGATCATATGATAGTTGTCTTTCTCCGATTGACTTATTTCGCTAAGCATGATACCCTCTAGTTCCATCCATGTTGTCGCAAATGGCAAGATTTCATTTCTTTTGATGGCTGCATAGTATTCCATTGTATATATATACCACATCTTCTTTATCCATTCGTCTGTTGATGGACATCTAGGTTCTTTCCATAGTTTGGCTATTGTAGACATTGCTGCTATAAACATTCGGGTGCATGTGCCCCTTCGGATCACTACGTTTGTATCTTTAGGGTAAATACCCAGCAGTGCAATTGCTGGGTCATAGGGTAGTTCTATTTTCAACATTTTGAGGAACCTCCATGCTGTTTTCCAGAGTGGTTGCACCAGCTTGCATTCCCACCAACAATGTAGGAGGGTTCCCCTCTCTCCGCATCCTCGCCAGCATCTGTCATTTCCGGACTTGTTAATTTTAGCCATTCTGACTGGTGTGAGGTGGTATCTCATTGTGGTTTTGATTTGTATTTCCCTGATGCCGAGTGATATGGAGCACTTTTTCATGTGTCTGTTGGCCATCTGGATGTCTTCTTTGCAGAAATGTCTGTTCATGTCTTCTGCCCATTTCTTGATGGGATTATTTGTTCTTTGGGTGTTGAGTTTGCTAAGTTCTTTATAGATTCTGGACACTAGCCCTTTATCTGATATGTTGTTTGCAAATATCTTCTCCCATTCTGTCAGTTGTCTTTTGGTTTTGTGAACTGTTTCCTTTGCTGTGCAAAAGCTTTTGATCTTGATAAAATCCCAATAGTTCATTTTTGCCCTTGCTTCCCTTGCCTTTGGCGATGTTCCTAGGAAGATGTTGCTGCGGCTGAGGTCGAAGAGGTTGCTGCCTGTGTTCTCCTCAAGGATGTTGATGGATTCCTTTCTCACATTGAGGTCCTTCATCCATTTTGAGTCTATTTTCGTGTGTGGTGTAAGGAAATGATCCAATTTCATTTTTCTGCATGTGGCTGTCCAATTTTCCCAACACCATTTATTGAAGAGGCTGTCTTCTTTCCATTGGACATTCTTTCCTGCTTTGTCGAAGATTAGTTGACCATAGAGTTGAGGGTCTATTTCTGGGCTCTCTATTCTGTTCCATTGATCTATGTGTCTGTTTTTGTGCCAGTACCATGCTGTCTTGATGATGACAGCTTTGTAATAGAGCTTGAAGTCCGGAATTGTGATGCCACCAACTCTGGCTTTCTTTTTCAATATTCCTTTGGCTATTCGCGGTCTTTTCTGGTTCCATATAAATTTTAGGATTATTTGTTCCATTTCTTTGAAAAAAATGGATGGTACTTTGATAGGAATTGCATTAAATGTGTAGATTGCTTTAGGTAGCATAGACATTTTCACAATATTTATTCTTCCAATCCAGGAGCATGGAACATTTTTCCATTTCTTTGTGTCTTCCTCAATTTCTTTCATGAGTACTTTATAGTTTTCTGTGTATAGATTCTTAGTCTCTTTGGTTAGGTTTATTCCTAGGTATCTTATAGTTTTGGGTGCAATTGTAAATGGGATGGACTCCTTAATTTCTCTTTCTTCTGTCTTATTGTTGGTGTAGAGAAATGCGACTGATTTCTGTGCATTGATTTTATATCCTGACACATTACTGAATTCCTGTACAAGTTCTAGCAGTTTTGGAGTGGAGTCTTTTGGGTTTTCCACATATAGTATCATATCATCTGTGAAGAGTGATAGTTTGACTTCTTCTTTGCCGATTTGGATGCCTTTAATTTCTTTTTGTTGTCTGATTGCTGAGGCTAGGACTTCTAGTTAGAAGTTACATTAACTTTTTAAAAAAATTCTCCATGGCAAGTTTTCCTACACTTTATTATGTGCTTTTCTCTCTCTTTTTTTCTTTTAACAGAAACACAGAACAAAGAGTTTTAACTCAGGCACCTCTGGATCACATTGTAGCTGAAAGCTCAAGGGGTGGGGGGAAAACGTGGCACAGAGAAAGCAACCTGCATGATAAACATTATCTTCAAACTTACTTTTGGTTTTAAATGGTTATTCACAGGTCTCAACAATGCACTTTTAATAAAAGCAAAACATCAATTGAGCAGTTCATTCTGATCTTACTTCTAGCCACTTGACCTCCAAACATTTATTACCAGGTAACACTAGCTGAACCATAGGAATCCTACCCCTAACCTGGCTCACAGAGCTCCTGTGAGAATACCCTGATTCCTCTCACCTTGCCCACTTCCTAGGCCAAGGGCTGCACTACCTGATCATGAGGAGTCTTACCCTTCCTAACATGTCTTATTATAATCCCTTACTAGGAGAACCCTATTTTCTCTTTTGTGTACCACACAAGTGAGAGCACGTGCTACCAGATACCAGGAAATCTATCTTATCTACTAGCTTGGCCTATGAAGCCCCATGTTTTCTAAAAGGATATTTTAAATTTAAATTTACAGCCCCACATTGGATATAAAATTTGTCAAGCTCAGTAATAAAAACAAGGCAAGGCTAAAGTCAAGGCCTGACTACTTTGACCTAAAAAGATGTAATGAAACACTTTTAGATTTAGACAGTTTATTACTTAAGTAGAGAGTAAAGGAAGATTAGCCAACGGTACCTGTGATTTTTGTCTCACATATCAAAAAGGATAGCAGAAAAAAGGGGGCCAGGAGATCACAACACAAATTGTGAGGTACTTTGTCGCTAGGAGCCAAATCTAGACAACAGCTAAGTGACTTTATATTCCCCAGCTCTATATTGAGGAACACAACAGAAAGCTTCCTATCTCCTCAGAATCAGGGAGAAGATGAGAAATTGTCTCCTGACAGCCTCCTAGAGGAGATAGTAATGTAAGTAAACGGCCTTGTAGCAGTTCCCATGGCCTCCTGGCTTCCTGTGTTCTGAGAAAATCACAAGGTGTTCTTTTTTTCTTTTTAAGATTTTTATGTATTTATTGGACAGACAGAGATTACAAGTAGACAGAGAGGCAGGCAGAGAGAGGAAGGGAAGCAGGTTCCCCGCTGAGCAGAGAGCCAGATGCTGGCCTTGATCCCAGACCCTGGGATCATGACCTGAGCCGAAGGCAGAGGCTTTAACCCACTGAGCCACCCAGGCGCCCCGCAAATCACAATGTGTTCTTATAGGACTCAGATTAGCTGTGGCTTAGGCCTTTGCCTATATGGATACATGAAAGGGCAGCAAGACACCATGATAGAGCCATTTTCCTATAGGTAAGAATCAAAGATGTGAACCCAGTGATTGGTAAAATTGCTAAGTATATTTAGAGCTTTCACATTCATAATGAGACATATTTCCTCATTTTCCTTCTCCTTTGCCCATTCACTCAACTTATTTCACTGTCTCCTCTTTCTCTTTTTCTTTCCTTCTCACCACTCTATACAGACTCCAAATCCAGTAGCTATAGTCCTTTGTCATGCTATTCTGTTAGTGTTTACCCCCTCACTAGTTTGTGATACCTTTGAGAGGAAAGACCCACATTTCATTGGCCTTTTCATATCTAATATACTGCATGAAATATGGTAGACATATTTCTTGAATTAAAATTAATTTTGGCATTAACACTGATAGGAAAAACATCCCTTCTAGTATGAAATTAGTATTGATTTTTTTTTTCTCTGTAGATGTCTTACTTGTGTATCAGGCACTTTAGCATATCAGGTGTTATAAAAATTCTCTTAGGCAGCTCTGAGGTGTTTGAGGACTAGAAACTGGACTCGTTTTTCCATGCCTATCCACACAGTGACCAGCTCAGTTCTCAACACATAATATGACATTAAGCAGCATTTTACCATTTTAATAACCCATGCCACCTTCATGGTTTTTGTCTCATCTACATATGACCTGTACTTAATATTTTTAATTAAATCAATGTAACTCTAAAAATGAATAGTCTGGGAAATAAATACTATTATGACATAAAAATTAAAAAGTTAATATATCTACACCTATGCCAGCCCCAGAATCCTCTCAAAGAATATACTCTCCAACCCTATGGATTCTTCAAGTGTTCACCCACCAGTCCCAGGCTCTCTTAGGGATTGGTATTCCCAGTCCTAGGGGGCCACCAGAGATATGGCCACCGGAGAAATCAGAAAGACCTGTTCCTGAAGCTAAGAACTCAGCAATTCCCCTATCTTGATCTCAAAATTTTTCTGAGTCTGGTGAAGTAGAGCAGATCGAGGACAAGGAAGGGAACAAGATGCTCATCTTGGCTTACTCCCCTTGAGGGTGAAGATATTCAACTTTATGCCTCTAAGATCCTAGGAAAGATCAGCCTCATAGCTTCTTTTTTTTTAAAAAAGACATTTACAAGTCAAAAGTCACAACTCTGAAGACAAACTGCCAAATTCCATGCTCCTCTCTACACACCTTCCCCAGAGAAATTATCCAACCAGACCCTGAAGGATAGAGTGGTGACACCAAGAGACTATACATGACAGAAAGAAGTTCCAAGACTCCTTTCTAGACTCTAAGACAGGATAGTCTCTAAAAACCTAGTATTAACAGAAAGAACATAAGACTTATGAGAAAGAAGAAAGCTTGAAGGTAGAAAATGATTTAGTCAATAAGACTTTGTCTTTTTAAAATACAAAACTGTGGATTTAATGACTTCAAAAAGCAGAAGTATCTATAGACACATTGCATAGACACTTGCATATATACACACACACCACTTCCCACATTCAAAGAATATACAGAAAATCTGTATTAACATGCAATCAATTTTGTGATATTTAAAGAGAAAGGAACACATTTTTCTCTTTGGCTAAAATAAATACATCGCAAATGCATTTAATGATTTCCAATATACTAAGCACTTAATGTATATTCTCTTTTATATTCCTCACAAAAAGCTTTATATATTGTTATCCCATTTTATAAGTGAGAAACTGAGACCAATAACTCTTTAATGACTTGCCCCAGTCCAATCCAGAGGTATTTAAGAGTCACAAGAATATAGTTTTTCATTTAATTATGGTCTACTAATTCTCCCTGGTTTCTTTCTTTTTTTTAAACTGATACAGCAGTAAATCCTTTTCATCCTATCTCCTTATGCTTTTCAGCCAGTTCTTCCCAGATCTACCCTAAGTTCTCTGCAAATATACTAGTGAGTATCAGAAAAATAATAAATATTTTAAAATATTTTTAACAGAAAACAAAGTTTTTTTTTAATGTCATGATGCATTTTAACTAAAATAAGTGTAGAAGAGGGGCCTTTGCTAACAATTACTGTAGCTAAGACTAAAAAAAATTGGGCTGTCAGCTAAAGTGTTAGAACTTTTTCTGTTACTTCTTCAATATAATTTCTAATCCAATTGCTTGAATAGATCCTACTTCTTTACTTCTTAACGGTCCCCCATGCCTGCATAATACACCCTTCATCTGGTCATACTAAACATTTCTGTATTCTTTGAAACCATATGCTTTCACTTCTGCACTCCCATACCCACACCTCATCACTCTCCTTCCCTTTACTCTTTTTCTTTCAGCTTTACTGAGGTATAACTGGCATTAAAAACTGTAGGATATTTGAAGTGTACAACATGATAATTTGATACATTGTAAAAGGATTCTTCCCATCCAGTTAATGAACACCTCACATAAATCCATCAGCTCGCACATTTACTCCCTTTTTTTGGAGAGAACATTTAAGTTCTACCTTCTTAGAAATGTCAATTATAAAATACAGTGTTATCAACTCTAGTCATCATTCTATGCATTAGATCTTTAGACTTTATTAATTTTATAACTGAAAGTGTTTACTTTTTTTTAAAGTTGGCTCCACCCCCAGTGTGGAACCCAGCATGGGGCTTGAACTCATGACCCTGAGATCAAGACCTGAGCTGAAACCATGAGTCGGTCACTCAACTGCCTGAGCCACCCAGGCACCCAAGAAAGTGTGTCCTCTTACCAAACTCTCCCTATTTCTTCCATCCAAAGCCCATTTTTCTATTCTGTTTCTGAGTTCTATTTTGTTTTTGTTTTTCTTTTCTAAAAAGGTCCACATATAAGTAATACCATGCAGTATTTGTTTTTCTCTGTCTGGACTGTTTCACTTAGCATAATGTCCCCCAGAGCCAACCATGTTGTCATAAATGGCAAGATTTCCTTCTTTGGGGGCACCTGGGTGGTTCAGTGGGTTAAGCCTCTGCCTTCGGCTCAGGTCATGGTCTCAGGGACCTGGGATCAAGCCCCACATTGGGCTTTCTCCTCAGCAGGGAGCCTGCTTCCCCCTCTCTCTCTCCCTGCCTCTCTGCCTACTTGTGATCTCTCTCTCCTGTTAAATAAATAAGCAAAATCTTTTTTAAAATATTTCCTTCTTTTTAAGGCTAAATAATACTCCATTGTGTGTGTGTGTGTAGGTATGTATGTATGTGTGTGTGTGTGTGTATATATATATATATATATATATATAATCCCACATTGCTTATTCATTCATCCATTGACAGACACTTAGCTCGTATCTATATCTTGGCTATGGCTGCAATGAACATGGGAGTTGAGATACCTCTTTAAGATCTTTGTTTTTTTTTCCTATGGAGATGTACCCAAAAGTAGGACTGCTGGATCATAGGGTAGTTCTATGTAATTTCTTGAGAAATCTCCATGCTGTTTTCCACAGCAGCTGTACCAGTTTAAATTCCCAAGAACACGTGCAAGATTTCCTTATTATCTACATTCTCACTAGAGTTTCTTATCTCTTGTCTTTTTGATAATAGTCATCCTACCTGGTCTGAGGTAATATCACATCCTGGTTTTGGCTTGTATTTCCCTGATGATTAGTGATGTTGGGCACCTTTCCATGTATATGCCAGCCATTTTTATGTCTTTTTTGGAAAAAATGCCTATTCCACTCCTTTACCCAATTTTTATTTGGGTTATTTGCTTGATTTCTATTGAGTTGTATGAGTTCCTTGTATATTTTAGATATTAACCCCTTATCAGGTAGTTTGCAAATTCTATTTTCCATTTCATAGGTTGTGTGTAATGTTCATTTATTGACAGTTTCCCTTGCTGAGCAGAAGCTTTTTAGTTTGATGTACTCCCACTTATTTTTGCATTTGTGGCCTTTGTTTTTGGTGTCAAAAAAATCATTGCCAAGGCCAATGTCAAAGAACCGATCCCATATTTTCTTCTAAGTGTTATACAATTTCAGG
Source organism: Lontra canadensis (assembly GCF_010015895.1). NCBI lineage: Eukaryota > Metazoa > Chordata > Mammalia > Carnivora > Mustelidae > Lontra > Lontra canadensis. Next base: position 4,094,588 of record NW_022631128.1, on the reverse strand, counting down.
TCTTACATTTAAATCTTTAATTCATTTGAGATTATTTTTATGGTGTAAAATAGGGGTCCAGTTTCATTTTTTTTTTGCATGTGACTATATAGTTTACTAATACCATTTATTAAAGAGCCTATCGATTCCCTATTGCATATTCTTGCATCCTGTCATAAATTAATTGACCACAGGTATGCGGGTTTATTTCTGGACTGTCTCCTCCACTCCACTAATCTATGTGTCTGTTTTATGTCAATACCACATTGTTTTGAGTACTATAGTTCTGTAAAATAATTTGAAATCAAGAATTGTGATACCTGCACCTTTGTTATTCATTCTCAAGATTGCTTTGGCTAGGGTCTTTTGTGGTTCCATACAAATTTTAGGATTTTTTTTCTTCAATTTCTGTGAATAATGCCATTGGAATTTTGATAGGGATTACACTGAATCTGGAGATTGCTTGGTTGAATTAATTCCTAAGTATTTTATTCTTTTTGATACAATTGTAAATAGATTATTTTATTTACTCTTTCCTATTGTTTGTTGTTACTGAATAGATATGCAACTGATTTTTGCATATTGAGTTTGTATCCTACAAACTTACTGAATTCACTGATTAGTTCTAACAAAATTTTGGTAGAGTCTTTAGGGTTTCTATATATAATATCATGTCATTTGCAAAAAGAGACGATTTTACTTCTTCCTTTCTGATTTGGATACCTTATTTACTTTCTTTATTTATTTTGTCTAATTATTCTGGCTAGGATTTTTAATACTATGTTGAAAATATTGGTGAGAATGGGCACTCATTCTTGTTCCTGATCTTAGAGGAAAAGCTTTTAGCTTTCCACCAATTATTATGATGTCTCATATGGCGTTGTCATGTATGGCCTTTATTATGTTGAAGTACATTTCTACTCTACCTAATTTGTTGAGAATTCTCATTACAAAAGAATGTTGGATTTTGTCAAATGATCTTTCTGTATCTATTGAAATTATATTTTTATTCTTTATTTTGTGAATGTGATGTATTGCACTTACCGATTTGTAGATGTTGAAACATCTTTGCATCCCATGGATAATTTTATTTATTTTTTATTTTTTAGACAGACAGAGATCACAAGTAGGCAGAGAGGGAGGTGGGGAAACAGGCTCCCTGCTGAGCATAGAGCCCAATGTGGGGCTTGAGCCCAATGTGGGGCTCGATCCCAGGACCCTGGGATCATGACCTGAGCCGAAGGCAGAGGTTTTAACCCACTGAGCCCCAAGCGCCCCTGCATCCCATGGATAAATTCCACTTGATCATTGTGTATAATTTTTTTAATATGCTACTGGATTCAATTTGATAATATTTGTTGAAGATTTTTGCATTTGTGTTCAACAGGGATACTGGCCTCTAATTTTATTTTCTTGTAGTATCCTTGTATGGCTTAGGTATCAGGGTAGTGCTATTTCATAAAATGAGTTTGCAAGTGTTCCTTCCTCATCAAATTTTTGGAAGAGTTTGAGAAGAATTGATGGCATATGGCCTGGACATTTCTTTCTTGGGACATTTTTTATTACCGATTTTATCTCCTTACTAATAATTGGTCTGCTCAGATTATCTATTTTTTAAATTTTTTATTTTTATTTTTAAAGATTTTTTAAATCTTTTTTTCAGTGTTCCAAAATTCATTGTTTATGCACCACACCCAGTGCTCCATGCAATATGTGCCCTCCATAATACCCACCACCAGGCTCACTCAACCCACCACTCCCAAACCCTCAATTTGTTTCTCAGAGTCCACAGTCTCTCATGGTTTGTCTCCCACTCTAATTTCCCCCAACTTAGATTATCTATTTCTTCATGATTCAGTATTGGTAGATTGTTTCTAGTAATTTATCCATTTCTTCTATGTTGTCCAATTTGTTGGCATATAATTATTCATAGTAGTCTTTGTGATCCTTTGTATGGTATGTGTTATAATGTCTTTTCTTTCATTTATAATTTATTTGAATCCTCTTTTTTCTTTTATGTGATGTTTTGTCAATTTTGTTTATCTTTTCAAATAAACAGCTCTTAATTTTTTTTCTAGTTGCTATTTCACTTATTTTTGCTTTGATCTTTAAACATTTTTTTAAAATTTATTTGACAGACAGATATTATAAGTAGGCAGAGAGAGAGGAGGAAGCAGCCTCCCTGCCGAGCAGAGAGCCCAATGCGGGCCTTAATCCCAGGACCCTGGGATCATGACCTGAGCTGAAGGCAGAGGCTTTAATCCATTGAGCCACCCAGGTGCCCGCTTTGATCTTTGTTATATTATTCCTTCTACTAACTTTGGGCTTAGTTTGTCCTTTTTCGAGTTACCTGAGGCATAAAGTTAGGTTGTTTGTTTGTGATCTTTTACTTAATGTAGGCACTTATGACTATAAACTTCACTCTTAGAACAACTTTTGCTACGTCCCATAGGTTTTAGTGCTTCCTTTCCTTCTCTGAATATATTTTCTGATTTTTCTTTTTATTCCTTCTTTGACCTATTAGTTGTTCAGTAGGATATTTTTAGTTTCCACATATTTGTGAGTTTAGTTTTCTTCTTTTTTAAAAAATTTTGTTTATTTATTTGACAGAGAGAGAGAGAGATCACAAGTAGGCAGAGAGAGAGGAAGGGAAGCAGGCTCCCCACCTAGCAGAGAGCCCGATGTGGGGCTTGATCCCAGGACCCTGGGATCATGACCTGAGCCGAAGGCAGAGGCTTTAACCCACTGAGCCACCCAGGTGCCCCTAGTTTTCTTCTTGTAATTGATTTCTAGTTTCATACCATTGTGGTCAGAAAAGATGCTTGGTATGATTAAAATGTTCTTAAGTTTATTAAGACTTGTTTCATGGCCCATATATAATCTATCCTGGGAATATCCCGTATGCACTTGAGGAGAATACATATTCTATTGCTTTTGGAGGAAATGTTCTGTAAATGTCCGTTAGGTACATTTAATCTATTGTGTAGTTTAAGTCCAATGTTTCCTTACAGATTTTATGAGTGGATGATCTATCCATTGTTGAGAAAGTTATTTTAAAGTCCCCAACTAGAGTTGCAGCAGCATCATGGCAACATAATTTGTTCTTTTTTCTCCCCACTTCTTAAATAAATAGACATCTATAACTGAACAAAAGTGCATCTTACATCCAGGGACCCAGGAAGATTTGCTCCTACCTGTGCATCCAAAAATAAACAAACAGTGGGATGCCTGGGTGGCTCAGTGGGTTCAGTGTCTGCCTTTGGCTCAGGTCATGATTCTAGGTTCCTGGGATGGAATCTCGCATCAGGCTCCTTGCTCAGCGGGGAGCCTGCTTCTTCTTTTGCCTGCCACTCCCCCTGTTTGTGCTTGTTCTCTGTGTGTGTGTGTGTGTCAAATAAATAAATAAAATCTTTTAAAAATAAAATACAAACAAGACTTCTGTAAGGGCTGTGGACCCAAGGAAGTTGTGAACCCACCCTACCCCCCAATTGCTGTGGTCAGAAAGAAAACCTAGAGAGTGGCACACCTGGGAAGATACCCACACATGAGAAAACTATTAAGAGTCCAGCCTGCCTGAAGGAGATTCCAATATACCTTTGGAGTGAAACAGAGATAAGTTTGGACATACAGTAGAGGGAGACACCTTCTTCACCAGGATAACACTGCAAGGATCTGAGTTATTTGGCAGCAGCAGTGGTGACCTTCCTATAGAGGAGGTGGAAAGTGGAAACCTCTTCCATGGAGGAGTGGAGAGCAAAAGCAGTGAGTGCCTGGCTATCTCAGTGCTGTTGTAGCTAGAGAAACCTATTTCTCTCCAGTAGCACCCTGATTTCTGAGGAAGGACCTCTATCACTGGAGGGAGGGAAGGAGAAAAAAAGGAAGAAAGGAGGTAAGAATATCGAAAGGCATTAAAGGAATGCAGTTTCCAGGTGTCTTCTTCAGGACTTCAGCAGAAATCTGCCCACAAGCCCTCGGGAGTACCCCCAGTGAAGCACTGCCCCACCAGGGCATGGGTATCCCCAAAGCACTGAGTGCTAAATCCTCCCATCTAGCCACCCTGTGGGCAGTTCCTTATGTGTGCTCCCTAATGTAGCAGTGAGAGCAGGTAAAATAATCTGAGTGCTCTCAGAAAAATGGTCCAAAATCTGTGGACAAGGAAGGAAACACAAACTGGAGCTGCACGGGGTGCCAAGTTTTGCAAAACAAAAGAGAGGCTTTCTGCAGGCAGCTTGGCAAATTGCAATAACAAGAGAAAACACAAAGGTTAAAAATTCTGCCACAAGAGGGAAGAAGAGTAAAACAGGTCTATCTCTTATAAGTCTGGTATTCCCCAGAGAAACAATACCAATTAACAGTATACCATCTGAAGATAATAAGATATTTAAAATGAGAAAGTAGCAACTCAGAAGTACAAGGAGCTCAAAAAATCAAGGAAATATGTCACTGTGAAAAGGTATCAATAATTCTCCAGCAACAGAACCCTAAAACCACAGAATAATGCAATCAACTGATAAAGAATTCAAAATATCTGTACTGAAGAAACTCAACAAGCTATAACTCAGAAAGGCAGATCAATGAGGGGCACCTGGGTGGCTCAGTCCCTTAAGCATCTGCCTTCGGCTCAGGTCATAATCCTGGGGTCCTGGGGTTGAGTCTGCATCAGGCTCACTGCTTAGTGGAGATTCTGCTTCTGCCTCTTCCCCCACTCATGCTCTCTGGCTTGCTCACTCATTCTCTCTCTCAGATAAATAAATAAAATATTTTTACAAAATCTCTTATGAAACAGATTGAAACTATAAAAAAGAGCCAAACAGAAATTCAGGAGTGGAAGAATTCAATGAATGAGATGAAGAATGCAACAGAAAGCATCTGTAGTAGAGAAGAACAGATGGAAGATAGAATAAATGACTGGCAGAATAGGAATTCTGAAACAACACATTTACAACAGAAAAGGGGGAAAAATACAGAGCAAAGAAAGCCTACATGATCTATGGGATTCAATTAAAAGGGCAAACATTTAAATAATCAGGATTCTGGAAAGAATAGAGAGGGAGAAGGGTGGAAGAAATTTTAGTTAAGTAAACAGTAGCTAAAAACTTCCCAAGCTGGGGAAAAAGAAGCTAACAGATGACCCTATTATCCCAATGCCAAAAGGCCTTCTCCATGACACATTATAATGAAACCATCAAAAATCAAAGGTTGAAAAAGAATACTAAAGACCACTAGGGAGGAAAAAAAGAGTACAACCTACAAAGGAACACCCATTAAGCTATCAGCAAATTTCACAGCAGAAACCATATAGGCCAAGAGAGAATAAAATGACATATTCAAAGTGGTGAAAGATAAAAACTGCCAGCTAAGATTATTCTATCCAGAAAAATTATCCTTCAGATATGAAGGAGAAATAAAGACTTTCATGGACAAATAAAAGCTGAGAAGGTATATCACCACTAGATTTGTCTTGGAAGAAATGCTGGAAGGAGTTCTTCATGCTGAAATAAAAAGACAATAATCACAGACATGAAAACATATAAAAGTATATGGCATACTGATAAAATGAAAAATATATAGCCAGATTTAGAAGACTCCAATTCTATAACAGGATGGCATATTAATTACTTAACCACAGTATATAATTAAAAGAAAAGAGTATTGAACATAACTATAACTACTTGGATTTGTTAACAAATACACCAAATAAAAAGAGGTAAATTCTGACATCAGAAAAGGGGGGAAGAGTAAAAAGGCAAAGCTTTAAAAAAATGAATGTAGATAAATTGCTGTCAGAAAAAAATGGATGGTTTTATCTATAAGATGTTCTACATAAGCCTCATGAAACCACAAAGGAAAAATCCAAAGCAAATTTACAGAACATAAAAAAGGGAAACAGAGTAAATAACTGTGGAGAACCACAAATTTATAAAGATAGGCCAAAAGAAAGGGAAAAATTTAAAAACTGGAAATATAAAACAACCAGAAAACAATCAATAGGAGGACAATAGTAAGTCCTTACAGATGAGTAATCACTTTAAGTGTAAATGAATTGAATTCACTGATCAAAAGGCATGAAGTGGTTAGATGGATTAAAAAAAAAATAAGACCCAATTATATGCTGCCTACAGGAGGCTCATTTCAGCTTTAAAGACAAACAGGCTCAAAGTGAAGGGATGAATAAAGATACTCCACACAAGTGAAAACCAAAAGAACATGAAGATAGCCAAACTTATATCCGACAAAATAGACTGTAAGCCAGAAATGGTAACAAGAGACAAAGAAGGTCATTATATAATGATTAAGTAGTCAAAACAAGAAAATATAAGGATCATAAATACATGCATTGGAGCATCCAAATATATCAAAGCACATACTAATAGATCTGAAGGGAAAAATATACAATGATATAATAACAGGAGGAGAATTCAATACCTCACTTTCAGCAATGGATGGTTCATCCAGACAAAAAATCAAGAAAACACTGGACTGGGGTGCCTAGGTGGCTCAGTGGGTTAAAGCCTCTGCCTTTGGCTCAGATCATGATCCCAGGGTCCTGGGATCTAGCCCCACGTCCGCTCAGAGGGAAACCTTCCTCCCCCACCAACCCCACTCCCGCCCATCTGCCAGCCTCTCTGCCTACTTGTGGTCTCTGTCAAATAAATAAATAAAATCTTAAAAAAAAAAGAAAAAAGAAAACACTGGACTTAAAACATGCTGTAAACCAAATGGATATAACATGCATATATAGAATATTCCATCCAACAGCAACAGGATACACATTCTACTCAAGTGTACTAGAATATTCTCCAGGACAGATCATACGACACAAAGCAAATCTTAGCAAATTTAAGAAAACTGAAGTCTTATCAACTATATTTTCTGATCACAGTGGTATGAAACTAGAAATCAACAAAAGGAAAGCCGAAAAAACTTCAAATATGTGGAATCTAAATAACACACTTCTTTTTCCTTAGAAGATTTTATTTATTTATTTATTTTTAAAATTTTTATTTCTTTTCAGCGTAACAGTATTCATTGTTTTTGCACCACACCCAGTGCTCCATGCAATCCGTGCCCTCTCCAATACCCGCCACCTGGTTATTTATTTATTCATTCATTCATTCATTCATTCATTCATTTGAGAGAGAGAGAGAAGGAAAGAGAGAATGTGCACCCAGTCAAGCAGGGAGAAGACTAGAAGGAGAGAGAATCCCTGGCAGACTCTGTACTGAGTGCAGAGCCCAAGGTGGGGTTCAATCTCATGATGTTGAGATCATGACCTGAACTGAAACCAAGAGTCCAACACTTAACTGACTGAGCCACCCAGACTGTACTAAATAACACACTTTGAAAAATCAAAGAAAGAAGAAATCAAAAGGGAAATAAAATATATCTCAAAACAAATGAAAATTGAAACCCAACATATCAAAACCTATGGGATGCTGCAAAAGCAGTTCTGTGAGGGAAGTTTATAGAGATAAATGTATATATTGAGAAATCAGAAGGATTTCAAATAAACAACCTAACTTCCCACATCAAGGAACTCGTAAAGGAAGATCAAATTAAGCCCAAAGTTAGCAGAAGAAAGGAAAGAATAAAGATCACAGTGAAAATAAATTAGAGATCAGAAAAACAACAGAAAAGATTAACAAAAGTAAGATGCTTTTTAAAAGAGAACTGACAGATCTTTGGCTAGCATAAGAAAATGAGAAAACTCAAATAAAATTAGAAATAAAAGAGGAGACATTATACTGATAATGCAGAAATACATAGCATAATAAGAAACTACTATCTACAGTTACATGCCAATAAATCAGATAACCTAGAAGAAATGGATACATTTCTACAAACACACAACCTACCAAAACTGAATCAGTAAGAAACAGAAAATCAGAACAGGCCAATAGCAAGTAAAAAGACTGAATTAGTAATTAAAACCTCCCAACACAGAAAACCCCAGGATGAGATGACTTTGCTGGTGAATTCTACCAAATATTAAAAGAAAAATTAATGCCAATCCTTTTCAAACTCTTCTAAAAATTTGAAGAGGAGGGAGCACTCAAATTCATTCTATGAAGGCTAGCATTACCCTAATGCCAAAGCCAGATAAGAGCACTATAAGAAAAATCCCTTGGGGTCAACATCCCTAATGAATACGGATGCAAAAATTCTCAACAAAATATTAGCGAACCAAATTCAAGAACACATTAAAAGGATTATACATCATGACCAAGTAATACTTGTTCCTGGGATGGAAGGATGGTTCAACATACATGAATCAATAAATGTAATACACTAAATCAAAAGAATAAAAGATAAAAATCACATGATTATCTCAATAAATACAGAAAAAGCATCTGACAAAATACAAACATCTCTTCATGATAAAAATTCTCAACAGACTGGTTATAGAAAGAGCATACCTCAACATAATAAAGACCTTATATGACAAGCCCACAGCTAACATTATACTCAATGGTAAACAAAACAAGGATGCCCACTCTCATCACTCTTATTCAATATAGTACTGAAAGTCCTAGCTAAAGCAATTAGAAAGACAAAGAAATAAAAGGCATCTGAATCAGAAAGGGGATGCAAATTTTTCATTATTTGCAAATGATATGATTTTGTATGTAAAAAACAGAATCACAAAGACATGATCAAAAACTGTTGTAATTAATCAATAAATTCAGTAAGTTACAGGATGTAAAATCAACACACATAAATCCATTACATTTCTATACACTAAAAATGAAACATCTGAAAAAGAAGTCAAGAAAACTATCCTATTAACAATAGCATCAAAAACAATAAAATACTTAGGAATAAATTTAACCAAGGAAGTGTAAGATCTGTATAATGAAAACTACTAGACTTTGTTGAGAGAAATCAAAGATACAAACAAATGGAAAGGCATCCCATGTTCATGAGTCAGAAGAATGAGTTTTGTTAAAATGTCCATACCACCCAAAGCCATTTATAGATTCAATGCAATTCCTATTAAAATTCCAATGATATTCTTCACAGAAATAGAAAAAAATAATTCTATTTATTTATTTATTTATTTATTTGAAAGAGAGAGAGAGCATGATGAGCAGGAGGGGCTTGGCAGAGGGAGGGATAAGCAGACTCCTCACTGAGCAAGGAGCCCAACGTGAAACTCAATCCCAGGAACCTGGGATCATGACCTGAGCTGAAGACAGCTGCTTAACAGACTGAGCCACATAGGCACCTTAGGAAAAACAATTCTATAATGTGTATGCAACCACAAAAGGCCCCGAATAGTCAAAGCAGCCCTGAGAAAGAAGAACAAACCTGGAGACATCAGACTTCTGATTTCATACCATACTCCAAAGCTATAGTAATGAAAACAGTAAGGTACTGGCATAAAAATAAACACAGAGACCAATGCAACAATACAATTAAACCCCCACATATTATGTCAAATAATATTCAACAAGGGAGCCAAGGACACCTAATGAAGAAAGAGTAGTGTCTTCCACAAATGGTATTGGGAGGGATGCCTGTGTGGCTCAGTCAGTTAAGTGTCTGCCTTCGGCTCAGGTCACGATCCCAGGGTCTGGGATCCAGTCCCACATCAGGCTCCTTGCTTGGCGAGGAGCTTGCTTCTCTCTCTGCCCACTACTTCCTCTGCTTCTGCTTACATGGTCTCTTTCTGTCTCCCTCTCTCTCTCTGACAAATAAGTAAATAAAATCTTAAGTGAAATAAGTCAAGCAAAGAAAGTCAATTATCATATGGTTTCACATATTTGTGAAACATAAGGAATAGCATGGAGGACTTAGGAGAAGAAAGGGAAAAATGAAGCGGCGGGGAATCAGAGGTGGAGAGGACCCATGATAAACTATGGACTCTGAGAAACAAACTGAGGATTTTAGAGGAGATGGGGGTGGGGGGATGGGTTAGCCTGATGATGGGTATTAAGGAGGGCACAGATTGCATGGCACACTGGGTATTACATCCAATGATGAATCATGGAATGTTACATCAAAAACTAATGATGGGGGTGCCTGGGTGGCTTAATTGGTTAAAGCCTCTGCCCTCGGCTGAGGTCATGGTCTCAGGGTCCTGGTATGGAGCCCGAATCGGGCTCTCTGCTCAGCAGGGAGCTTGCTTCCTCCTCTCTCACTGCCTGCCTCTCCGCCTACTTGTGATCTCTCTTTCTGTCAAATAAATATATAAAATCTTTAAAAAAAACTAATGATGTACTATATGGTGACTAACATAACATAATAAGAAAATAAAAAAAAAACACCTGGATCAATAAAAAAGGAATTTTTTTATGCAGAAAAATGAAACCAGACCTCTATCTTATACTACTCAAAAAAATTAATTTGAAATGGATCAAAAACTTAAACAGACCTTACACTATAAAATTCCTCGAAGAAAATGTAGGGAAGAAGTTTCTCAACATTGTCTTGGTAATCATTTCTTGGATATGGCACCAAAAGCACAAACAGCAAAAACAAAGATCAACAAATGGGACTACAACAAACTAAAAAGATTCTGTAAAGAAAAAGATTCTGTAAAGAAAAATAACAACTACAAAAAAAACCCCAACAAAATGAAAAAGCAACCTAACGAATGGGAGAAAAGTTTTGCAAATCATACACTGGATGAGGGGTTAATATTCAAAATATAAAGAACTCACACAACTCAATAACAATGAATACAAAAATACAATTCACAAATGGGCAGAGGAATCAAATAGATATTTTTCTGAAAAAGACATCCAAATAGACAACAGGTACATGAAAAGATGCTCAGCATCAATAATCAACTGGGAAATGCAAATCAAGGGACTCCAAATAGCCCCCCAAAATCTTGAAAAAGAACAAAATTGGAGAATTCACACATCCTGGTTTCAAAACATATTACAAAGCTACATTAATCAAAAGAGTGTGGTACTGGCATGAAGACAAACATATAGACCAATGGAACAGAATAGAAAGCCCAGAAATAAACCCTTGCATATATGGCTAAATGAGTTTGGACAAGGGTGCTAATAACTACTAATGGAGAAGGAGAGTCTTCTCAACAAATGGTGTTGAGATAACTGGAAATCCACATGCAAAAGAGTGAAGGTGGGCTCTTACACCATATACAAAAATTAAGTCAAAATGAATCAAAGACCTAAATATAAGGGTAAGAACTATAAAACTCTTAGAGAGAAAACAGGGGAAAACCTTCATAACATTAAATTCAGCAATCATTTCTTGGATATGACACCTACAGCATAGGCAGCAAAAATAGATAAATTGAACATTAAAATTAAAAACTGTGTATCAGAGGACAGAATCCACAGAGTGAAAAAATCAGCTTACAGAATGGGAGAAAACATTTGCAAATCCTGTATCTGATAAGAGGTTAATATCATGAATACATAAAGAACTGCTACAATTCAGTAGCAACAATTAGGTAACAACAATATTAATCTTACTTTAAAAATGGGCAAAGGACTTGAATACACATTTCTACAAAATTATATACATATTGGCAGCAAACATATGAATAGATGCTCAATATTGCTAACCATTAGGGAAATGCAAATCAAAATTACAATATCACTGCACACCCATAGGATGGCTGCTCTTTAAAAAAATGAATGCAAAATAAAAAGTGTTGTCAAGGATGTGAAGAAATCATAAATTCTGTGCACTGTTAGTGGGAATGTAAAATGGTTTAGTCACTGGAAAACAGTAAATTTGTTCATTAAAAAATTAAAATTAAATTTACCATATGATCTTACAATTCCATTTCTGGGTATATATCCAAAAATATTTAAAGAAAGGTCTTGAAGAGATATTTGCACACATAGCATAGCAGCACTATTCACATTAGCCAACAGCAATCCAAGAGTCTATTAATGGATAAGTATGAAAAGAAAATGTGGTATGTACATACAATGGAACATTATTCAGCCTTAAAAAGGACAGAAATCTTGACTCATGGTACATGGATGAACCCTGAAGACATTATCCTAAGTGACATGAACCAGTCACAAAAAGACAAATACTATATGATTCCACTTATATGTCTAGGACAGTCAAACTCATGAAAAAAGTATAACATTTGTCAAGGGCTGGGATAGGGGAAAATGGGATATTGTTTCCATTTTGCAAGATGGAAAAGTCCTATGGCTTTGTTGTAAATAGTATGAATATATTTAATACTACTGACTTTAAATTTTAAGAAAATAAAATTAAAATTTTTTAAATTTAAAATTTTTTAAGACAATGAAATTAAATGTTTTAAATTTAATTTTTTACATATTAAATTTTATATGTATTTTACCACAGTAAAAAAAAATAAGCAACTATTGAGTACCTGTTGTATGTCAGCCATTAAGCTCTGTTCTTTAATAACAGGTTTTGAAAACAGCTTTCTGGTGCACCTGAGTGGCTCAGTTGGTTAAGCTCCTCCCTTTGGCTCAGGTCAGGATCCCAGGGTCCTGGGATTGAGTCCCACGTTGGACTCCTTGTTCGGCGTTGAGCCTGCTTCTCACTCTGCCTGCTGCCCCTCCCCCCGCTTGTGCTGTCTCTCTTTCTCTGACAAATAAATAAATACAATCTTAAAAAAATACATAATAAAAACAACTTTCCTATGTGGAAACTCCTATGTTTCTTCCCATTTTATGGACATTAAAATTGAGGCTCTAAGCAACTTCGTGATTTTCATGATCTCTTAATATGTTGAGCTTAGCTTCAGTATCAGACATCCTGGGTTTCAGTTCCAAGTTTAGCACTGATTTGCTGTGTGGTTCCAGACAAATTAGTGAGCCTGGGATCCTGTTTTCTCATCTGTCAATTGGGCACAGTAATAACACATGCCTTCTAGATTTTTGTAAGGATCAAAATAGATGGTACATGGTAAAAGCCCAGAACAGTATCTGGCACAGTAAAGAGGGATTTCAGTATTATTATGTACGCAGATATTTCTGACCCCAATAGCTAGACTCAACATTCCACATGATGACAGAATCTCTGTATTCCTTAGGGCTAGATTATCATATCCTCAGATAAAGATCAAATCTGTATCAAGAACACTGGACTTCTGTATATCTAGTCTGCAATTATAACATTTATTATTCCACATTTTTCCTTATGAACAGTGAAATGAGCATAAGTGATAATTCTTTCCATTTGTTGACAGATTTTGTATACCTGGACCACGCAAATCCCTAATGCTCAAATGATGTATGACAGAAGTAATAGCTAACATTTACAGAAAGCTTCCTGTCAAACAAGCTGACGGTTTTGGTCAGTAACAGCAAGCCCAGATAGAGTCAGTTTGTTTCTGATATAGACAGGAAAAGTAATTTAAACATGGTGTCACCTCCCACCTCCCTTGTTCCACAGGACATCAAAGCAAAATTTGCCAGACGATAGGCATCATCAATGGTGTGGAACTCTGTGGCTTAGGAGTCATTTCCATATTGCAGTTAGGCATTGGAATATGTTATAGCTTTTGCCTGTACCCTAAGGTCAGGGAGAAGGGAGGAATCAAGTTGAAAAGTATTGGAACCAGAGAAGTGATAAGGGTGTTGTTGAGAAATGGTCTTGTACCAGCATCTCAGACACCAGCCTGTCTTTCCATGTTCATGGAGGACAACAGGGCATTCTACCTAGCTCCAGATCAAACTTCTGAAATTTTACCTGGCCCATATGCAAGTTTGTCAGTGTGCTGGCACAGAGAATTTCCCTACATATACTCTACGTGCCAGAAATACTCTGATGCTCATGACAGCCTACACCAAACTGCCTTGAGTTTTACTAGCGTACAAGATGCACCTCCATTCCAACTTGACTATAAGATCTTCAAATATAGACGGCAAGATTTAACATACTTTTACACTGCTAATACCTAGCTCAGTGCAAACAAATACTCATGAAATAATTGTTGGCTTATTCAAAGGAATTCATTTTGTACTTATGAGGCCTATTTGATAGAGTTGAATTGCTTATAATGACAACTGGTTACACAATCTCTGTAACAGTTTTTTTTTTTTACTTAAATGAAGCAATAGGAAAATAACTGTGTGACTTGATAATAATAATGGCATTCTTTGTTCCTGAGAGAGGACGGAGAGAGACAGAGGCAGACAGGGACAGAGAAAGATATTTATTTTTTCTATCATAAGGAAATCAACCTAGTAAAAGATTTGACTGTGGATTCAGAATAGCATATAGGTTCGATTCTAGGTTCTATTATTTTTGGTTAAATAACCTTGGGTAATTTGGTTAAACTTCCCTATAGCAATGATTCCTCTTCTCTAAAATGTGAATAGGACCAGTACTTACTGGTCTTGGATGCCTTGTTTTGAGTATTAAATTATACATACGTGTAGGGATGCCTGGGTGGCTCAGTTGATTAAGTGTCTGCCTTCAGTTCAGGTCATGATCCTGGGGTCCTGGGATCGAGTCCTGTATCAGGCTCCTTGCTCAGAGGTGAGCCTGCTTCTCCCTCTGCCTGCCACTCCCCCTGCTTGTTCACTTTCTCTCTCTCAGACAATTAAATAAAAAAATAAATTATAGGGGCGCCTGGGTGGCTCAGTGGTTAAAGCCTCTGCCTTCGGCCCAGGTCATGATCCCAGGGTCCTGGGATCAAGCCTCACATCGGGCTCTCTGCTCAGCGGGGAGCCTGCCTCCTCCTCCTCTCTCTCTCTGCCGGCCTCTCTGCCTACTTGTGATCTGTCTGTCAAATAAATAAAAATCTTTTTTAAAAAATAAATAAATTATATGTATATGTATACATACATACACACTTTTTTTACATTTACACACACATACATTTATATATATGTGCATATGTATATGTATAAAAATATACACAGTGATTGGCACATAGTGAGTGCTCATTAAATAAGATATTTCTGGGCCACATGTTATTGTGTAACAAAACTGTTTTGAAATCACCCAAAATTGTAGCAGCATCTTCAAAATTCCTGAGATGTGTCTTCAAAATATCTGTTTCTATATTTCATCCTTTTAAAGGAAGTCAACCCGACCTTAAGGGAAAGAGATTATTTTTAAAAACTCTATGTTACATTTGCTATGGGCTACATTTGTCACACTCAAATTCATATGTTGAAGCCTCGGTACCTCAGAATGCAACTGTATTCAGGTAAGAGCCTTTAAAGAAGTGACTAATTTAAAATACAGCCCTCAAGGTGGGTCCTAAGCCAATTTTGGTGTCCATATAAAAGAGAATTTGGACACACAAGAAGACACCAGGGATGTACACACACACAGAGGAAAGACGTGTGAGAACAGTGAGCAGGCCCCAGGTCCAATCCAAGAAGAGAGGCCTCAGAAAAAACCAAACTTGCCAACTTAATGGTCTTGGACTTCTAACTTCCAGACCTGTGGGGGAAAAAAATTTCTGTTGTCTAAGCCACCCAGGCTGTGGTATTTTGTTATGGCAACCCAAGCAGACAAATATAATACAAAGTGTTTTTCTCTTTTTCTAAACTAAAGTCAAGAAGTATGCCTAGATTCAGGAATATCAGAATAGACGGTGGCGGGGGGTCGGGGGGCAGAAGTCAAGATGGCAGAGAAGTAGCAGGCTGAGACGACATCAGGTAGCAGGAGATTAGCTAGATAGCTTATCAAACCATTGCAAATACCTACAAGTCCAACAGGAGGTCGAAGAGAAGAAGAGCAACAATTCTAGAAACAGAAAATCAACCACTTTCTGAAACGTAGGACCTGCGGAGAAGTGAATCCAAAGCAACAGGAAGATAGACCGTGGTGGGAGGGGCCGGCTCCTGGCAAGCAGCAGAACAACGGAGCACAAAATCAGGACTTTTAAAAGTCTGCTCCACTGAGGGACATAGCTACAGAGGCTAAATTGGGGTGAAGCCCACGCGGGGTCAGCATGGTCTCAGGTCCTGCGGGTGTGGAGGCGGAGAAAAATTAAGGCCATCCCACCTCAGGTTTAACCTTAGCATAAGTACAGCCATCTTAGTTCTGGCAGCCATTTCAGACCCCTGTGCCCAAGGGATGAACTTTCCCCTGCTTTACTTTAGTTCTAAGGACCCCCACCCTGCTTTAGTAACAAGAGCCCTCACCCTGCTTTAGTTCTAGAGACCCCCACCCTGCTTTAGTAACAGGAAGCCCCACCCTGCCTTGGTTCCAGAAACCCCCACCCTGCTTTAGTAACAGGAATCCCCACCCTGCTTTAGTAACAGGAACCCATAAATACCCCTGCCTTAACTAAGCTCGGGGTCCAGTCCCTACTCTGTTGTGTCGGGTATACTTGGGCCCAAGCTCAAGCTTGTTGAATAAACCCTCGTGTGATTGCTGGGTGATTGCGAAAACTCAGGTATAACATGGGGTCACAGAAGGATTGGGGGTGTCTGAGTGTCACAGAGCTTGCAGGTATTAGAGCAGGGAAGCTGGCTACAGAGACAGAGCCGAGGAGTGAGCTTTCAACTTGGGGTTACCTTGAACCATAATCCGTGGCACAGGCCACTGCTCTTTGAGCAGGGTCCCCACAAGATCCAGGGAGACCACCCCTGGAAGAGCTCAGGGATCTGTTGGGTTCAGAGACTCCAGGCGGAGCTGTGTGCCAGAGACAGAGATGCCTGGTCACAGGCTGGGTGAGCTCGGAGTGCGGCCAGAGGCCAGGGAGATGGGAGTGATTGAGCGCTTTTCTCTGAGGGCGCACTGAGGAGTGGGGCCCAAACTCTCAGCTCCTCTGGGCTGGAGATTGGGTGGCCGCCATTTTCATTCCCGTCCTCTGGAACTCTATGGAAAGCGTTTAGGGAACAAAAGCTCCCGAAAGCGAACCCGAGCGGATTACTTAGCCTGACCCTGGTAAGGGCAGTGCAATTCTGCCTCGGGCAAAGACACTTGAGAATCACTACAACAGGCCCCTCCCCCAGAAGATCAAGAAGAAATCCAGCCAAGACCAAGTTCACTTACTAAGGAGAACAGCAGAATTCCAGAGGAGGAGAAAGCAAAGCATAGAATTCATGGCTTTCTCCCCATGACTCTTTAGTCTTGCAGTTAATTAATTTTTTTTAGTTTTATTTTTTTTCTTCTGCTAATTTTTTTTTAACTTTTACCCTTTCCTTTTTAAACATTTTTAACTAGTTTATCTTAAGTATACCTTTCATAAAAAAATAATCTTTTTTGAACCTTCATTATTATAGTCATATTTTATCCTTCATTGTATCTAACTTTATTTTTTGTATACACATAAGGGTTTTTCTTCTAAAAAATTTGGGTTACAACTTCTTCTAATGGATCAAAATATACCCTAAATCTAGCTCCGGGCTTGTTCTAGTCTCCAGCCTGAGCAAATTCTCTCCACTTTCTTTTTCTTTATTCTCCCAACCAACTTACTTTATCAACTCCTTTTCATGAACTCCTTTTTTAGAAATTAAAAAAAAAAATTTTGCATCTTTATAGGCATATTCCATCCCTTCATTGTGTTTACCCTTATATATGTTTTTCATTCTTTAAAATTTTGGGAGGTAGTTTTTTCTAAGAGACCCAAATACTCCCAAAATTAAATGGGTGACCCTGTTCTAGTCATCAGTCTAATATATATATACGTATATATATACATACATATATATACATATGTATATACATACATATATATATATATTCTGTTTTATATTTTTTCTTTATTTGTTTTCTTTTTTCAATTTTTATTCTTTTTTCTGAACTTCTTTTTATCCCCTTTCTCCCCCACACAATTTGGGATCTCTTCTGATTTGGTTAAAGAACATTTTCCTGGAGTCTTTGCCACCCTTTTAGTATTTTATTTGCTCCTTCATATATTCTTATCTGGACAAAATGAAAAGGCAGAAAAACTCACCACAATAAAAAGAACAAGAGGCAGTACCGAAGGCTAGGGACCTAATCAATATGGACATTGGTAATATGTCAGATCTAGAGATCAGAATGACGATTCTCAAGGTTCTAGCTGGGCTCGAAGAAGGCATGGAAGATATTAGAGAAACCCTCTCCGGAGAGATAAAAGCCCTTTCTGGAGAAATAAAAGAACTAAAATCTAACCAAGTTGAAATTTAAAAAAAGCTATTAATGAGGTGCAATAAAAAATGGAGGCTCTTACTGCTAGGATAAATGAGGCAGAAGATAGAATTAGTGATATAGAAGACCAAATGACAGAGAATAAAGAAGCTGAGCAAAAGAGAGATAAACAAATACCGGACCATGAGGGGAGAATTCAAGAGATAAGTGACACCATAAGACAAAACAACATTAGAATAATTGGGATTCCAGAAGAAGAAGAGAGAGGGGAGCAGAAGGTATATTGGAGAGAGTTATTGTAGAGAATTTCCCTAATATGGCAAAGGGAACAAGCATCAAAATCCAGGAGGTGCAGTGCACCCCCCCTCAAAATCAATAAGAATAGGTCCACACCCTAAAAGTAATAGCAAAATTTACAATAGTAAAATTTCTACAATAGTAAAATTCTAATAGTAAAATTTACAAGTCTTAGTGACAAAGAGAAAATCCTGAAAGCAGTCCAGGAAAAGAAGTCTGTAACATAGAATGGTAAATATATTAGATTGGCAGCAGACTTATCCACAGAGACCTGGCAAGCCAGAAAGAACTGGCATGATATATTCAGAGCACTAAGTGAGAAAAACATGCAGCCAAGAATAATATATCTAGGTTATCATTGAAAATAGCTAGGTTATCATTGAAAATAGAAGGAGAGATAAAAAGCTTCCAGGACAAACAAAAACTGAAAGAATTTGCAAACGCCAAACCAGCTCTACAGGAAATATTGAAAGGGGTCCTCTAAGCAAAGAGAGCCTAAAAGTAGTAGATCAGAAAGGAACAGAGACAATATACAATAACAGTCACCTTACAGGCAATACAATGGCATTAAATTCATATCTCTCAATAGTTACCCTGAATTTAAATGGGCTAAATGCCCCAATCAAAAGACACAGGGTATCAGAATGGATAAAAAAACAAAACCCATCAATATGCTGAGTACGAGAAACTCATTTTAGACCCGAAGACACCTCCAGATTTAAAGTGAGGGGGTGGAAAACAATTTACCATGCTAATAGACATCAGAAGAAAGCTGGGGTGGCAATCCTTATATCAGATCAATTAGATTTTAAGCCAAATACTATAATAAGAGATGAGGAAGGACACTATATCATACTCAAAGGGTCTGTCCAACAAGAAGATCTAATAATTTTAAATATCTATGCCCCTAACATGGGACCAGCCAAATATATAAACTAATTAATAACAAAATCAAAGAAACACATAGACAATAATACAATAATAGTAGGGGACCTTAATACTCCCCTCACTGAAAAGGACAGATCATCCAAGCAAAAGATCAACAAGGAAATAAGGCCTTAAATGACACACTGGACCAGATACACATCACAGATATATTCAGAACATTCCATCCCAAAGCAACAGAATACACATTCTTCTCTAGGGAACATGGAACATTCTCCAGAATATATCACATCCTGGGTCACAAATCAGGTCTCAACCAGCACCAAAAGATTGGGATCATACCCTACATATTTTCAGACCACAATGCTCTGAAGCTAGAACTCAATCACAAGAGGAAATTTGGAAAGAACCCAAATACATGGAAACTAAACAGCATCCTTCCAAAGAATAAATGGGTCAACCAGGAAATTAAAGAAGAATTGAAAAAATTCATGGAAACAAATGATAATGAAAACACAATGGTTCAAAATCTGTGGGACACAACAAAGGCAGTCCTGAAAGGAAAATATATAGTGATAGAAGCCTTTCTCAAGAAACAAGAAAGGTCCCAAATACAGAACCTACACCTAAAGGAGCTGGAGACAGAACAACAAAGAAAGCCTAAACCCAGGACAAGAAGAGAAATAATAAAGATCAGAGCAGAAATCAATGAAATAGAAATAAAAAAACAAACAAACTAGGAGCTGGTTCTTTGAAAGAATTAATAAGATTGATAAACCCCTGGCCAGAGCTATTAAAAAGAAAAGATAAAGGACCCAAATGAATGAAATCATTAATGAAAGAGGAGAGATCACAACCAACACCAAAGAAATACAAACAACTATAAGA
The DNA here is from genome assembly GCF_010015895.1 of Lontra canadensis. Taxonomy (NCBI): domain Eukaryota; kingdom Metazoa; phylum Chordata; class Mammalia; order Carnivora; family Mustelidae; genus Lontra; species Lontra canadensis. The sequence continues at coordinate 4,074,521 of NW_022631128.1, read as the reverse complement.
ACATACTATGAGCAACTCTACACCAACAAATTTGACAATCTGGAAGAAATGGATGCATTCCTAGAGACATATAAACTACCACAACTGAACCAGGAAGAAATAGAAAGCCTGAACAGACCCATAACCAGTAAGGAGATTGAAACTCATCAAAAATCTCCAAACAAAAGCCCAGGGCCAGACGGCTTCCCGGGGGAATTCTACCAAACATTTAAAGAAGAACTAATTCCTATTCTCCTGAAATGGTTCCAAAAAATAGAAATGGAAGGAAAACTTCCAAACTCTTTTTATGAGGCCAGCATCACCTTGATCCCAAAACCAGACAAGGATCCCATCAAAAAAGAAAATTGCAGACCAATATCCTTGATGAACACATATGTGAAAATTCTCACCAAAATACTAGCCAATAGGATCTGACAGTACATTAAAAGGATTATTCACCACGACCAATTGGCATTTATTCCAGGGCTGCAAGGTTGGTTCAACAACCGCAAATCAATCAGTGTGATACAATACATTAATAAAAGAAAGAACAAGAACTATATGATACTCTTAATAGATGCTGATAAAGCATTTGACAAAGTACAGCATCCCTTCCTGATCAAAACTCTTCAAAGTGTAGGGATAGAGTGCACATACCTCAATATTATCAAAGCCATCTATGAAAAACCCACTGCAAATATCATTCTCAATGGAGAAAAACTGAAAGCTTTTTCGCTAAGGTCAGGAACACAGCTGGGATGTCCATTATCACTGCTGCTATTCAACATAGTACTAGAAGTCCTAGCCTCAGCCATCAGACAACAAAAAGAAATTAAAGGCATCCAAATCGGGAAATAAGTCAAACTACCACTCTTCGCAAATGATATGATACTATATGTGGAAAACCCAATAGACTCCACTCCCAAACTGCTAGAACTTTTACAGGAATTCAGTAAAGTGTCAGGATATAAAAATCAATGCACAGAAACCAGTTGCATTTCTTTACACCAACAAGAAGACAGAAGAAAGAAATTAAGGAGTCAATCCCATTTACAATTGCACCCAAAACCATAAGATACCTAGGAATAAACCTAGCCAAAGAGGCAAAGAATCTACACTCAGAAAACTATAAAGTATTCATGAAAGAAATTGAGGAAGACACAAAGAAATGGAAAAATGTTCCATGCTCCTGGATTGGAAGAACAAATATTGTGAAAATGTCTATGCTACCTAAAGCAATCTATGCATTTAATGCAATCCCTATCAAAATCCCATCTTTTTTTTCAAAGAAATGGAACAAATAATCCTAAAATTTATATGGAACCAGAAAAGATCTCGAATAGCCAAGGGAATATTGAAAAAGAAAGCCAAAGTTGGTGGCATCACAATTCCAGACTTCAAGCTCTATTACAAAGCTGTCATCATCAAGACAGTATGGTACTGGCACAAAACCGGACACATAGAGCAATGGAACAGAATAGAGAGCCCAGAAATAGACCCTGAACTCGATGGTCAACTAATCTTCGACAAAGCATGAAAGAATGTCCAATGGAAAAAAGACAGCCTCTTCAACCAATGGTGCTGGGAAAATTGGACAGCCACATGCAGAAAAATGAAACTGGACCATTTCCTTACACCACACATGAAAATAGACTCAAAGTGGATGAAGGACCTCAATGTGAGAAAGGAATCCATCAAAATCCTTGAGGAGAACACAGGCAGCAACCTCTTCGACCTCAGGCACAGCAACTTCTTCCTAGGAACATCGCCAAAGGCAAGGGAAGTAAGGGCAAAAATGAACTATTGGGATTTCATCAAGATCAAAAGCCTTTGAACAGCAAAGGAAACAGTTAACAAAACCAAAAGACAACTGACAGAATGGGAGAAGATATTTGCAAATGACATATCAGATAAAGGGCTAGTATCCAAAATCTATAAAGAGGTTAGCAAACTCATCCCCCAAAGAACAAATAATCCAATCAAGAAATGGGCAGAGGACATGAACAGACATTTCTGCAAAGAAGATATCCAGATGGCCAACAGACACATGAAAAAATGCTCCACATCACTGGGTATCAGGGAAATACAAATCAAAACCACAATAAGATACCAGTCAGAATGGCTAAAATTAACAAGTCAGGAAATGACAGATGCTGACAAGGATGGGGAGAAAGATGAACCCTCCTACACTGTTGGTGGGAATGCAAGCTGGTGCAACCACTCTGGAAAACATCATGGAGGTTCCTTAAAAAGTTGAAAATAGAGCTACCCTACGACCCAATTGCACTACTGGGTATTTACCCTTAAAGATACAAATGTAGTGATCTGAAGGGGCACGTGCACCCAAATGTTTATAGCAGCAATGTCTACAATAGCCAAACTATGGAAAGAACCTAGATGTCCATCAACAGATGAATGGATAAAGAGGATGTGGTGTGTGTATATATATATATATATTGAAGAGAACACAGGGAGCAACCTCTTCGACCTCAGGCACAGCAACTTCTTCCTAGGAGATATATATATATATATATATATATATATATATATATATATATATATAACGAAATATTATGCAGCCATCAAAATGAATGAAATCTTGCCATTTGTGACGACATGGATGGAACTAGAGGGTATTACGCTTAGCGAAATAAGTCAATCAGAGAAAGACAACTATCATATGATCTCCCTGATATGAGGAAGTGGAGATGCAATGTGGGGGGCTTGGGGGGTAGGAAAAGAATAAATGAAACAAGATGGGATTGGGAGGGAGACAAACCATAAGAGACTCAATCTCACAAAACAAACTGATGGTTGCTGCGGGGAGGCGGGTCAGGAGAGGGTGGTGGGGTTATGGACATTGGGAAGGGTATGTGCTATGGTGAATGCTGTGAAATGTGTAAACCTGGCGATTCACAGACCTGTGCCCCTGGGGCTAATAATACATTATATGTTTATAAAAAATTAAAAATTAAAAAAAATAAGTATGCTTAATTCTTCTCTCTCACCCCAGGGCACACAGACTAATATGCAGTAGGTGCAAAATAAAGAACTGCTCACTGGACAGTGCCAATGAAGTAGACTTAGGAGAAGGGGTTACTGTTTACTGAACACCTAATGCAGCAAGAATGACAGGGTAGACATAGGCTAAGAGTAGAGAGATTTGAGGTCCTACACACCTGGACTTGAATCTCCACCCCCAACTTTATACTTGAGGAGCCTGGCCAAGTTCTCTGTCCTCCTTGCAATAAACTGACTCACAGAGCATGCCCTGGGGTGAAGCTGCCTGGTTCATATCAGCTTCATTGCTGAATTTCAGTGTGACTGTGGGATATTCTTTGAACATCTCTGTAACACATTCTCTTCATCCATAAATTAGATAATAATATTTGCCATATCTTGCAGCTGCCTTGAGGATCAGTTATCATGTGGTTCCACTTTTTTGTGGAGCATAAGGAATAACACAGAGGACATGGGGAGATGGAGAGGAGTAGTGAGTTGGGGGAAATTAGAGGGGGAGACGAACCATGAAAGACTGTGGACTCTGAGAAACAAACTGAGGCATTTGGAGGGGAGGTGGTTTGGGGGAACCTGGTAGTGGGTATTATGGAGGGCATGTACTGCATGGAGTACTTGGTGTGGTGCATAAACAATGAACTCTGGAACACTGAAAAGAAATTTTAAAAAATTAAGAAAAAAACAAAACAAAACAAAAAAACTGTGCCTGACTCAGTATAAGCAGTCAGTAAAGTTTAGCTCTGAAAATGTATATACCTCAGAACAACCAATTACGTAAACTTAGTAAGTGTTGGTAATTAATATTAGTTTATGGTAATTGATACTAACATTATTTCACTTAGTTCTTCTAACATTATGCAATGTAGGTAATAATATCTGCCTCCTATAGTTGCAAGGGCTAGGAATCCTAACCAAATAGCTCCTGAGAGAAAATATTGGTCAAACAGAAAAAATTTATATGTGTTTACAGATAGTGTTACTAAAATGTCAACATAATTTTCATCATAAAACTTTTTTTCATCTTAAAATTTTATCTCAGGTAGACCGACTCCAGCTTTGCTGACTTTTTGGCTTCACTGAAAAGGAACATGGAGGACTGAATATCCTGCATCATATATGAAGTGGAATTTATACTGGTCTTAACGCCGATAGGACACTACTGGATTTTAGACTTGGTCTTAAGTACTCACTTTTCTCATTTGTAAAACGAAGGTGACCATAACTATTTTGAAGCTATGTTGGAAGGTGTAAATTGAGTAAGGTACAAAAACCTCCCAACTTACAGTATTACTACATAGTAGGTTTTTATAAATGGTTAGAGGTGTCTTTGTATTCCCATCATATGTCACAGAAACCTGTTACATGGTCAATGATGTGCTTTCAATATTTTTTTTTAATGAATGAACTAGAGCAATGAATCTCAAATATTTTGGTCTCAAAAACCCTTTAAACTCTTAAAAACTTTTGAAGATGTCAAAGTGCTTTAGCTTATGTGAATCATGTCAATTAATCTATATTAGAAATTAAAACTGACAAATTTTTCAAATACAAGAATATACAAATACTTTCCATTAAATATCAGAGTGAGGATCTCATTACAGTTCCTGTCATATCTGGAAAAATCTGCTATTAGAGAGTGAATGAGAGTAAAAAAGGCAACTAACTTTTAATATTATTATAAAAATAATTTTGACCTCTCTAATCCCATGAAATGGACTTATGAACCTCTGACCTAGAGAGAAATACTGCAAATTGTGGGGAACTATAAATTCAGGGAAATCCATCGGGCAAACTGAAGCTTTAACTTATAACCTGACTTTTGGGTTCATTGACCTCCACTAAAGCTTTACCTTGTCTTCAGAAGCTGCATGAATTGATGAAAAAAACTTGATTCTGTGGTGATTGAGGTATTTTGTCCAAGGAATCATAAATATTCCTCAAACTAGGACAACTAAAGAAAAGAAATAAAGCAGGGTGAGGGAATGTGGGAAAAAAAGAGTGAGTAACATTCTTTGATCAACCAACTAGTGGAGGACTGGTAGTCTTGTTTACCTCCACAAAATGCCTATAAGTAATATGTGCATTCTGAATGTCATTATACACAGACAAAGAAGTGAATAATTTTCTAATGTATGGGATGGCCAAACACTAGATGGACAATGAATATACAAAAATACTCTAGTTATGATTCTGAGATTTCAAGAGACATATGTAAATTACTTAGGGGTTAACTGTGTAAGAACTATATCTAAAGTTTTACATTTAATTGTTTTCTTGAGATGATGTCTCCTCCCAAGGGAAAATGATGTACTTATTTATTTAGAAACATTTATTTCTACTATTAAATTGTATACGATTCTTCTTTTAGAGTGAGCATTAATACTTGCATCTGTCCAAGTTGCATACATGAGGGTTTTTTCATGTGTTTTCCTTGTTTTCTGCCTTGGCATGTGCTGCATCTTTGAGGTTGTTAATAACAATTCACAAGTTTCAATATAATATTTAGGAAACTAGTAGATAATTGGCTTCTATTTTTATGGATTATAGTTGATGCTAGGCAACTGAACTAAATATCTACCTTCTACTCTTAATTTTGAAAAATTTCAAACTTACAGAAAATTTGAAAGAACTGAAAGAAGACTAAAATGAGTATCCAAAGGGGCACCTGGTTGGCTGGCTGTGGCACATGTAGTTCTTAATCTTGGAATTGTGAATTCGAGACCCATGTTGGGTATAGATATTACTTAAAAATAAAATCTTTAGGGATGCCTGCATGGCTCAGTGGGTTAAGTGTCTGCTTTCGGCTCAGGTCACGATCCCAGGATTTCTAGAACAAATCCCTCAACATTTTTTTGTTTGTTTTTCATGACATTGGACTTTTGAATGCTGCAGCCAGTCTTCCTTTAGAATGTCCCACAATCTATATTTGTCAGTTTCTTCATGATTAGATTCTAATTAAACATTTTTGGCAAAAATACTACATAAGTGCAATTATATATTTAATACTGTACATCAAAAGGCATATAATGTCAGTTTACCTCAATCTTGGTTAAACTGGTGACCAACTATCTTTCCAGTTAAATGCATCTTTTCTCTTAGTAATTATTAAGTCATCTGTGGGTTAACTTCAATACCTTATTCTCTAATAATATTTAACTTGATGATTTTATCATTCATTGATTATCCTGGCCTAAATCAATTGTGACATTGTATGCTGCATTTATTAATTAGTATTCTTATTTTAAGAAGAATTAATTCCCCAACTTTTATCTTTCATTCTTCACTCTTTTTAAAAATGTTTTGTACTAGGGATGTCTGGGTGGCTCAGTCAGTTAAGTGTCTGCCTTCAGCTCAGGTCATGATCCCAAGGTCCTGGGATCGAGTGCCGCATCATGCTCCTTGCTCAGCAGGGGAGCCTGCTTCTCCCTCTGTCTGCCGCTCTCCCTGCTTGTGGTGTTCTGACAAATAAATAAATAACATCTTTAAAAAATAGTTTAAAAATATTTTTGCACTAAGTAGATTATAAATTTTTAAAAGCAGATGCTTCTTCTATTCTTCTATATGCCTTTGTTACAGTACCTTGTGTCTTACTATATGTCTTTGAAAGGTACAAATGAGAGAAATCATAATCCTGCTTCATGTTACTAATAACATTTAATAATGACTGTTTCCACTACTGAGAACTCATCATATGCCACACACAAGGCTGAACACTTTAAATGCATTTTTTTAATTATGACAACAATTCTACAAAGTATTCATTATTCTTATCTGGTTTACATAGGTTATAACTGAGGCCTAGAGAATTTAATCATCTCAGAGAAGGTTATTTAATAATGAATTGCTGATGATCACATCAACTTCTGAAATCAGGGATTCCGTGATCTGACTCTGAGCTAAAATCTAGGCAGAAAAAAAATTATTCCTAGTACAATAGAATATTTAGTGTTCTGTGTAACTGAATGTTTTAAGACCTTAACAAACCTATCTGAACAATGTTATGGACTATAATTAAAGATGTATTAGTTGTTGTTGTTGTTGTTTTTTAAGTAGGCTCTGCACCCAGTATGGAGCCTAATGCCAGGCCCAAACTCACAACCTCAAGACCAAGACCTGAGCCAGGATCAAGAGTTGGATGCTTAACTGACTGAACCACCCAGGTGCTCCTAGTCTACTCTATTCTAACAGTATCCAGTAAATAATTATATGTCCCATTGATGGTTATTCTAAATGTCTACCAGGCATTCTGTATACCATAACTCTTTTAATCTCCATGAGAGACCTCAAGTAAGTTTTAGTTTAATGTTAACAGAAACAAGGATGTGTATGAAAAAAATCAATAGCTTTGAAAGAACTGCAAGACTGTCTTTCAAAGTGGTCATAAAATTTCTTATACTCAACAGCAATGAATGACAATTCATGGTTCTCCACATCCTTTTCTGCATTGGGTATTGTCAGTGTTTGGGATTTTCTAATAGGTGTGCAGCAGTATCTCACTGCAGCTTTAATTTACAATTTTGGCTTTATTAGTAATTTCTACCAAACATTTAAGAAAGAATACCAATCCTGGGTGCCTGCGTGGCTCAGCTGGCTAAGCAGCTGCCTTCAGCTCAGGTCATGATCCCGGGGTCCTGGGATCTAGTCCCACATCTGGCTCCTGTGGGATTCTGCTACTCCCTTTCCTTCTGCCTGCTGCTCTGCCAGATTGTGCTCTCACTCTCTGTTAAATAAATAAATAAATCTTGAAGGAAAAAAAAAGAAGGAATACCAATCCTTCTTAAACTCTTCCAAAAAATAGAAGAGGCAAGAAGATTCCCAAACTCATTTGTAAAGAATTTGTTATCCTAATAACAAAGACAAGGACACTACAAGAAAAGAAAATTAAAGGACAGTATCACTGACTAATATAGATGCAAAACTCTTCAATAAAATACTAGAAAACAAAATTCAACAGCACATTAAAAGGATTGTACAACAAGATTAATTTAGTCTTATTCCTAGGATACAAGGATGCTTCTACCTATGCAAATCAGTAAATGTGATACGCCACATTATCAAGATGAAGGATAAAAATCACATAATCTTCTCAACAGATGCAGTAAAAGCATTTGACAAAATTCAACATTCTTTCATGATAAAAGCTCTCAACAAATTAGGTATAGAAGGAATGTACTTCAACAAAATAAAAGCATATGTGACACAGAACATCATACACAGGAAAAGCTGAAATCTTTTCCTCTAACATCAGGAATAAGACAAGGGTGCCTACTTTGACCACTTCTATTCAACATAGTTCTAGAAATTCTAGCCAGAACAGTTAGGCAAGACAGAGGGGAAAAAACAACCAAATCCTAAAAGAAGAAGCAAAATTGTAGCTATTTGCAGATGACATCTTATAGAGGGAAATTCCGAAAGATTCTACAAAAACCTGTCAAAACTAAATAAATGAACTCAGAAAAGTTGCAGGGTACAAAATCAACATACAAAATTCCCTTTGTTTCTATATACTAAAAATAAACTATCTAAAAATGCCTTAAGAACACAACCCCATTTACAGTAGTATCAAAAAGAATAAAATACTTAGGAGTAAATTTAACTGGGAAGTTAAAGATCTGTACTCTGAAAACTATAAAACACTGATGAAACAAATTGAGGAAGACACAAATAAATGGAAATATATTTGGTGTTCATGGATTAGAAGAATTAATGTTGCTATAATGTCCATTTTACCCAAAGCAATCTACAGATTTAGTGCAATCCACAGATTTAGTATATTCCCTGTCAAAATTCCAATGGTGGGGCGCCTGGGGGCCTCAGTCATTAAGCATTAAGTGTCTGCCTTAGGCTTAGGTCATGATCCCAGCATCTGGGGATCCAGCCAGCACCAGGCTGCTCCCTGCTCTGCGGGAAGCCTGCTTTCCCTCTCCTAGTCCCCCTGCTTGTGTCCCCCCTCTCTCTGTGTCTCTCTCTGTCAAATAAATAAAATCTTAAAAAATAAAATAAAATAAAATTCCAATGGCATGTTTCACAGAAATAGAAAAAAAATCCCAAAATTTTTATAGAACCACAGAAGTTCCCAAGTAGCTAAAGCAATGTTGAGCAAGAATAACAAAGCTGGATGCCTCACACTTATTGACTTAAAATTTATCACAAAGCTACAGTTATCAAAACTATATGGTACTAGCATAAAAACGGATACATAGACTAATGAAACAGAATAAAAAGTCCCAAAGTAAATACATACATATATGGTCAACTAATATTTGACAAGGGAGCCAAGAATACTTAACAGGGAAAGGATAGTATTTTCAATAAACGGTGCTGAAAAAACTTAATATCCACATACTAAAGAATGAAATTAGACCCTTACATCATATACAAAAGTAAAGTCAAAATGTTTTCAAAATTTAAATATAAAACCTGAAATCATAAAACTCCTAGCAGAAAACATAGAGGGTAAACTCCTTGACATTGGTCTTGACAATGACTTTTTTTTTTGGATTTGACAACAAAAGCATAAGCAACAAAAGCAAAAATAAACAAGTTAGACTGCATCAAAGTAAAATGTTTCTGAATAGCAAAGGAAAAATTAAAAAATAAAAAGGAACAGGAGAAAATATTTGCTAATCATATCTGATAAGGGGTTAATATCCAAAATGTATAATGAATTCATATAACTCAATGCCAAAAAACATAACCATTTAAAAATGAGCAAAGGACATGAATATACTTTTTTTCAAAGAAGACATACAAATAGACATAGATAAATGAAAAGATACTAATATCAGTAATCTTCAAGGAAATGCAGATGAAAACCACAACGAGATTATCACTTTACACCTGTTGGAAGGGTTATTATCAAAATCTCAGAAAAGGTAAGTATTGGTGAGGAGATGGAAAAAACCTTGTGCATGGCTGGTGGGAATGTAAATTAATTCGGCCATTAAGGAACACAGTATGGAGGTTCCTTGAAAAATTAAAAATAAGACTACTATAAGGTCCATCAATCCCCCTTCTGGGTATAAATCTGAAAGAAATAAAATCACTATCTCAAAGAACTATCTGCACTCCCATCTTTATTGTAGCATTATTCACAGTAGGCAGGGTATGGAAGCAACCTAAGTATTCATCAAGAGATGATGGACAAAAAAATATGTGGATACATGCATAAAATGGAATATTATTCAGTCTTTTAAAAAAGAATATTATTCAGTCTTTAAAAAGAAGGAAATCCTGCACTTGGGACAACATAGATGAACCTGGAGAACATTATGCTAAGTGAAATAGGTCAGACACAGAAAGACAAATATTCCATTTTCTTATTTATATGTGAAATCTAGAAGGGGGATTGCTGATCATATAGTACTCCTATCTTTAATTTTTCAAGGAACTTCCATACTGGGATCAGGCTATCTAGTTCATATCAGCTCTATTATTAACTTCTGGTGGGGCCACGGGAAATTCTGACCATCTCTGTGTATCAGTTCCCTCATTTGAAAAACAAGCTTAGTAATACTTCCAGTTGGTCCTCATCTGTTTTCCTAGAGCCCCCTGCACTTGCTATTTATTTTCTAGGTGAAAGGCATAGATGTTGTTCAGGATTACACTGAAAGAATTAAGAACGTGAACCCAAGGATAAGTGAAATTGTCAAATGCAGATGAGCTCCTTCGCACGTACTAGGAGATGGCTTTCTTGGGTATCCTGTCTCTTCTTTGGCCATTCATCCCCAATCCATCCTAGTACGCAGCTTCTTCCTTTGTATCTTTCCTCTACATTCTCATGATATCCCTAAAAGACAGCTAATTCTTCATGGTAAACCCTTTCATGTAATTTGTCTGTTTGCCTACCACACTAGAACTTGAGATGCTTAAGGAGAAGGATCAAGTTATGCTGGAGTTTTCCCCTCCGGCATCCAGAATGCTTCCTGAAACTTAGCATAGAAGAAAACTAAAACTAAATCTAATGAAAATTTTTAAAACTTAGGAAATTAATGGAAAATGAATTTAGAAATAATATAGATATAACAAATCCAATTATTTTCTGCTGTGTTAAAAACTTCAAGTATGTTCTTGAATTCACTCCCCCCTACACTTGAGAGTGTATTCTTACCCTTTTCTCATAGAAGATTACTGGGACCCAGAGAACTGCAGAATCATGTCCAGGGTCCCAGGGCAGGTATGTGTAACAAAATGAGCAAGGATATAGGCAATCTCCAAGTGTCTATGGACGTTGTAAAAAAAAAAAAAAATCTTAGGCGAAGGTGCTACAGATACACCTTGCCAAGACGTTACCCCAGTTAAGTTATTTTAGGATCGGGGAAGGGTCTTTTGACCTCATTTTCAACAAGTGGTCAACCGTGGTAGTGCAGACAAAGGGGCAGCCCCAAAAGTTCTTAGAACCCGAGCACTCCCTTGTATTACATTCCCCCTCTCCACCCAGCACCGCAGGGTGACAAGTTAGCCAGACTTACACATATGGCGGAGGATGCCACAGTCAGGTTAAGGAAAAGGACTGCCGCCCAACCGCAAAACGGAGTGGCCCAGGGATCCCTGCTCCCGGTTCTCCCTGCCATCCACCTCCACCCTCACCCTTACTACCCCTCACCAGCTCAGCCGCGGGTCCTGGAGTCGGGCGCGCCCCCCCACCCCCCCGCCCCGCATATTAGTCCAAGCCAGGGTCAGGAGCCTGGTGGCGGCAAACAACACTGCAGAAAGAAAGCCAGGAGTCCAGTGAAGCTGGCTACAAAGAACACTGTCGTGTACATGGCTCTAGCGTCCTCGCAGTCCCTCAATGAGATGGACCTGGGCGCGCAGCGGGAGCACTGGGAAACGTACAGGAAGCGGCGGGGCTTCAGCTGCGAAGGCACCGCCAAGTTCCTGCTGGACACCTTCGAGTACCCAGGCCTGGTGTATCACACCGGAGGCTGCCACTGCGGCGCGGTCCGCTTCGCCGTCTGGGCCCCCGCAGAGCTGCGCGTGGTGGATTGCAGCTGCAGGCTGTGCAGGAAGAAGCAGCACCGACACTTCCTCGTCCTGGCCTCGCGCTTCACTCTCCTGCTGGGCGCCGAGAGCATCGTCACCTATCGATCCCACGCGCACCCGGCGCTGCACAGCTTCTGCGGCAGGTGCGGGGTGCAGAGTTTCCACGCCTCTGTCTCTGACCCCAGCGTGTATGGCGTCACCCGGCGCTGCCTGGACAAGGGAACATTTTCCTAGAGGTAAAGCCCACAAACTCGTGAAGGCCCCCTTCACGAGTGTACTGTCCGAGCAGTACACGCTCAGCTTTAAGCAAGTTGACCATTTAAGTGTTCTATGTTTATGGCTCTAGAGGCATGTGCTCCAAGTAAGCAAATCGTGGTTGTTGAATCTGTTTTTCAGGCTGGTGGCTTGCCCTGCAACCTCAATTATCCAGTGGGTTAAAAAAAAAAAAAACAAAACTGATTCAGTTTGTACAGGGTCTTCTTGTTATATGAAAGGGGGTGATGATTTCCAGCCTCTTCACACAATGGCACTGAAAACCCAAAGTCCTCTTTGTGGCCATTTTTGCAGTACGCTAAAACGAGTATAAGGCTCTGAATTAGAAATATCATGGCAGGGGCGCCTGGGTGGTTCAGTGGTTAAGCATCTGCCTTTGGCTCAGGTCGTGATCCGTGGGTCCTGCAATCCATCCCTGAGTCAGGCTCCCTGCTCAGCCGGGAGCCTGCTTCTGCCCCCTCCCCTGCTCCTGCGCAGGGGCGCTCTCTCTCTCTCTCTCTCTCTCAAATAAATGAATAAAATCTTAAAAAAAAAAGAAGAAATATCATGGTAAATTTCAGAAAAACAGAAAAGATGAAAGTCTCAGAGCCAGAGCAGGATTAAGTAGGGTGTGCAGAGTGGGGGTTGGGTGATTGGTTAAGTGGGGATTTCATGAAAGGCTAGTGTTACTACTTAACTTTAAAGATCTTGTGTGTATGTTATTTTGAGAAAACTAAAGACTAGGTGATGCACTTTATATAAAATAGCCTGTAGAAATTATATGTAAGGAAATACATAGAAATGGTAAATTTAATTTCAAGAAGATTAAATAAATGCTTAAACATACATACAATTCCTTAAAGTTATTGCCTCCTTTTTTTTAAGTTTTTGTTTTATTTTCAGTTAGCTAACATACAGTGTTATAGGAGTTTCAGGTGTACATTATAATGATTCAACAATTCCAAACATCACTCTGTGCTCATCACAAGTGTATTCCTTAATCCCCATCACCTAGTTAACTCATCCCCCTACCCACCTCCCCTCTGGTAACCATCAGTTTGTTCTCTAGAGTTAAGAGTCTGCTTCTTGGTTTGCTCCCCTCCACCAGCTTCTTTCCCCTTTGCTTGTTTGTCTTGTTTTGTGTCACAGGGTGAAGAAAGAACATTAAAGCATTAAGAAAATAGAACCAAAGGTCAGTCTTAATGGAGGGTTCAATTTGAAAGGCTGCCAGAATTGTTTGTTTTTGTGGATGGGAAATTAAGGAGATTTTTAAAATTTTTTTAATTAAATTTTTGATTTTTAAAATTCCAATGTAGTTAACACACAGTACTATATTAGTTTCAAATGTAAAATATAGTGATCCAACAGTTCCTACATTACTCAGTGCTTATGAAGACAAGTGCACTCCTTAATCCAAATCACCTATTTAACAACCCCCTCCACTCCTCCTGTCTGGTAACCATCAGTTCTGTATAATTAAGACTCTGTTTCTTGATTTCGCTCCCTCTCTCTCTCTGTTTCTCTTTTATTTTTTCCCTTTGCTTATTTGTTTTATTTCTTACATTCCACATATGAGTGAAATTATATGATATTTGTCCTTCTCTGACTTATTTCGCTAAGCATTATACTCTGTAGCTCCGTCCATAGCATTGCAAATGGCAAGATTTCATTCTTCTTGTAGCTGAAGAATATTCCATTGTATATATATGCCACAACTCCTTTATCCATGGACACATCGGTTGCTTCCATATCTTAGCTATGGTAAAGTAACACTTCTGTAAACATAGGGGTGTATGTGTTCCTTTGAATTAGTGTTTTTGTATTCTTTGGTTGAATACCAGTAGTGCAATTGCTGAATCATAAGGTAGTTCCATTTTTAACTTTCTGAGGAAACTCCATGCTGTTTTCCACAGTGGCTGCACCACTTTGCATTCCCATCAACAGTGCAAGAATATTCCTTCTTCTCCACATCCTTGCCAACACTGGCTGTTTTTTGTGTTGTTGATTTTAGCCATTCTGACAGGTGTGAGGTTGCCTCCCCCTTGTTGATGTTAATTGTAACTATTTGTAAATTACGTGGGTTTTTTTTAAATTTTTTTTTAATTTTCAGCATAACAGTATTCATTGTTTTTGCACCACACCCAGTGTTCCATGCAATCCGTGCTCTCTCTAATACCCACCACCTGGTTCCCCCAACCTCCCAACCCCCGCCCCTTCAAACCCCTCAGATTGTTTTTCAGAGTCCATAGTCTCTCATGGTTCACCTCCCCTTCCAGTTTCCCCCAACTCCCTTCTCCTCTCTAACTCCCCTTGTCCTCCATGCTATTTGTTATGCTCCACAAATAAGTGAAACCATATGATAATTGACTCTCTCTGCTTGACTTATTTCACTCAGCATAATCTCTTCCAGTCCCGTCCATGTTGCTACAAAAGTTGGGTATTCATCCTTTCTGATGGAGGCATAATACTCCATAGTGTATATGGACCACATCTTCCTTATCCATTCGTCCATTGAAGGGCATTTTGGTTCTTTTCACAGTTTGGCGACCGTGGCCACTGCTGCTATAAACATTGGGGTACAGATGGCCCTTCTTTTCACTCCATCTGTGTCTTTGGGGTAAATACCCAGTAGTGCAATTGCAGGGTCATAGGGAAGCTCTATTTTTAATTTCTTGAGGAATCTCTACACTCTTCTCCAAAGTGGCTGCACCAACTTGCATTCCCACCAACAGTGTAAGAGGGTTCCCCTTTCTCCACATCCCCTCCAACACATGTTGTTTCCTGTCTTGCTAATTTTGGCCATTCTAACTGGTGTAAGGTGATATCTCAATGTGGTTTTAATTTGAATCTCCCTGATGGCTAGTGATGATGAACATTTTTTCATGTGTCTGATAGCCATTTGTATGTAAATTACGTGTTTTACTCTTGATCCCAGCAGGTTTGCACATTCCTTAACTTCAGTAGTAATTAGAAAATTACACTTGGCTAAATTTGGAATAAACAACACAAGAGAGGAGATTTTATCCCTATCTCCCAAATAGAGAAAATCACTGCTCAAAAGATGAAGTACTTGTTTAAAGACATACACTAAGTAAGTGGTGGGCCTGGGACAGTTGCCCAAGTCCATCTGAGGTTTCGATCTATGTTATCTGTAGTATCTCTCTCTCCCTTTTCTAGAATGCACGTCTTTTAATACCCAACACTTTATGAGAAAATGATGTGATTCTTTTACTGGGTTTGGGAACCAAAATTACTACTGAATGCAGAAAGAAAGTTGTGCATTCAATAGTAAAATCATACCATTCTTTTAAGGGATCACAAATTCCTAAAACAATAAAAATGTTATTTAGAAGCTAGAAGAAAAGATAGAAATCTTCCAAATTTATTTAATGGAATCTAGCCCCTGATTCTGAAGCCTGGAAGAAATAGTATTCTACACACATAGAGAAATATGGATCTATTTTACTTATTTATAATTTATTTATTTATAGATTAAATTTTTTATCAATAAAGTTTGAATAAAATTCAACAGTGTTTAAAAATCTACCATGCCTTGGTATTTTCCTAGTCATGAGAATATGGTATAATATAAGGAATATTTCAACATTTTAATAATCCACTATATCCATTAATCAAAGCAGAAAAATCATATGTTCATCTTAAGTGCTGAAAAAAGAATTCAATAAATTCAAACTGCAGTTTTTCTTAGTTCTTGTTTAGTTCTTAATCTGTCATCAGATGATGGAATTATGTAAAAATTCTCCACTACTACACATGTATAATTCCTTATCCAAGAGTCTCGGGACTAAATATTTCAGAATTCATATACCATACATTATATAAATCCACAGCAGGGTCTGGAGCAATACTACTAAATCTAATACAACAATATTTCTGCAGTGAAACATATAAATAATCACTCCAAGATATATAAAGATTGCAACTAGCCTTATGTCAGTTTAGGTCAAATTTTATGGGCAAATGAATCAGGAAAATTAAGTTCAGTTTTCAAAGCATTTCAACTTTAAAATTGCCTATATGGGATTATGAGTCTAAAGCATATGTCAGTTCTTCTTGCCTTTTATAAGTTTTTTTTTTATGTTGGCTTTTATTTGTTATTGAAGTAGAACATATAAAAAGAAGAGTGCATAAATTAAGAGGCAACAACTTGATGACATTTTACAAAGTGAAAACATGGGGATGCATGCACCCTGATATTTATAGTAGCATTATGAACAATAACCAAACTATGGAGATAGCCCAAATGTCCATCAACTGATGAATGGATAAAGAAGATGTGGTACATATATACAATAGAATATTACTCAGCCATCAAAAAAGATGAAATCTTGCATTTGCAATGACGTGGATGGAGCTAGAATGTTTTATGTTAGGTGAAATGAGTCAGTCAGAGAAAGACAAATACTATATGATCTCACTCATATGTGGAATTTAAGAAAGAATACAGTTGAATGTATGAGAAGAGGGAAATGGAAAAAAGGGAGAGAGGGAAACAAAGCATAAGAGACTCTTAATGACAGAGAACAAACTTGAGGGTTGATGAAGGGAAGTGGGTGGAGATGGACTAGTTGGGTGATGGGTATTAAGGAGGGCACTTGTTCAAATGAGCATTAGCTGTTGTACATAAATGACGAATCACTGAATTCTACCCCAGAAACCAATATTGCATTTTATGTTAACTACCTATTATTATTAAAAAACAATGTAAAGACATGAATCAAGAGTAAGAAACCTATACTAAGCCCCAGAAACCTATATTATTCCCCCATCTAGTCATTACATTTGACTTAACCACTATTCTGACCTATGTCACTATATATTCATTTTGCCTGTTTTTTAAACTTTATACAAACGGAATTATCTTGTACCTTTTTTATGATTGGTTTGCTTCACTTAATACTCTGATTTGGGGCTCTGTTTATATATATTTGCTGTATATGGGGTTATTTGCTTGTTTCATGTCTGTGTGGTATTCCCTATTATGAGTATACCACACTGTATTTATTCACTCCGCTGTTGATAGGTGTTTGGATTGTTTCCAGCTCCTGACTACCATCAATAATGATGCCATGAACATTTTTATTCATGTGTTTTGGAGAACATGTTTGCACTCCTATTTGATATATACATGGATTGTGTAATAGCCAGAATCTATGGTGATGACCGGTGACACTTGTCTTTTCCCATTTCCTCCCATTGGATGTGGATGGAACTTGTGGACATGATAAGATATCACTCCCATGATGATGTGAAATTATATAGCAAAAGGGATTTTGCAGATGTAATTAAGGGCACAGTTGACCTTAAGATTGGGAGATTATTCGGGGTGGGTCAGACCTAATCAGGGGACCACTTACAAGGGCCTGGGCCCCTCCCAAAAGAGAGATTTGAGGCACAAGAGAGTATTTTCAGGGAACCACATAGTGAGGAACTGAAGACAGCCTCTAGGAGACGAATGCTGTCCCCAGCTGACAGTCAATGAGAGAAAGAGTCCTCAGTCCTCCAGCAGCCTGTAATGGACTCTGGCTGACAACATGGATGTGTTTGAAAGGGACTCTTCCCAAAAGCCTCCAGAAAGGGACACAGCAAGTCCACTGCCATCTCACCCTGTGAGACCCGAGCGGGAAAGCCAGTCACACTGGGCAAAGGTTTTTGACCTGCACAACTGTGAGCCAATAAATGGGGTTGTTTTAAGCTGTTAGGAGCGTGGTCATTTATTCCACACCAACAGGAAGCTAATACAGATTTTGGTACCTGAATGTGGGGTGCCGCCACTGCAAACAGCTAAAGATGTAAGCGTGGCTTTGTGGGAGTGGGTGAGGGTGAGGTAGTGGGGGAGGGCTGGAGGAATTTTGAGGTGCACACTAGAGAAAGCCCAAGTGGCCTTAGAGAAAGCCCTGTTGGGCACCTGGGTGGCTCAGTCTGTTAAGGGTCTGTGTTTGCTCAGGTCATAATCTTGGGGTCCTCCCATGGAGTCTGGTAGCTGGCTCCCTGCTCAGTGGGGAGTCTGCTTCTCCCTCTGACCCTCCCCCCACTCATGTGTACGTTCTCTCTCTCTCCCCCACCCCAACACAAATCAATAAATAAAATCTTAAGAAAAGAAAAGAAAAAGCCCCGATTACCTCTGACAGACCTTTAGTAGAAAACTGCTGAATTTCCAAACAGCGCTGGGACTCTTAACTCCTTATTACTTTCCGTTCCCGTCCCTCCACCCCCAAATTAAATCAGAATGTTATAGGTGTTATCCTATGCCTGTCCCAACATTGTATATTGGAGTAAGATAGTCTATCACTTTAGTGTCACTGGTGCCAGTTGGAAAGGTATTGTGCCCTGGGAGTTGTACTGCATGGATTTTACCCAGAAACCTCATCCATGCCTACTTTCAGAGGACTGAGATGAGATTCTGGACTGATGAGCTGATGAGCTTTCAGTGAGCATTTGGAATTGAGCTGATGCCATACTACTAGGAGAAATTTGGAGACTGTGGAATGGAGTGAATGAATTTTATATATGGGACAGACTGGATCCCTGGGGACCAGAGGGTAGACTGTGGTTGGCAGAATTCTAGGATGATTGCTAATGACCTTCCGCCTTGTGTAATACCCCCCTGTTAAGTGTGAGTGTGCACTTCCAGAGAGACTCATCTGTGTGTGGATGTTCAGAGGGATCAATGTGGCAAGGAACTGTGAGAAATCTCTGGGAGATAAAAGTGGAACTAAATTCTGCCAATGCCTTGAATGAGCTGGGAAATGTATTCCTCCAAAGAGCCCCCAGAAAGAAACACAAGCTGGCTGTCTTAAATCAGCTTGGGCTGCTATAACAAAATACCATACACTGGATGGCTTAAATAAGAAGCATTTATTTCTCATGGTTCTAGAGGCTGGTGAGTCCAAAATTAAGGAGTTGGCAATTTTATGTCTGATGAAAGTCCATTTCTTGGTTTGCAGATGGCCACCTTCTTGCTGTACCCTCACAGGCTCTGTTCTTTTCATCCCCTTATGAGGGCACCAGTCCCATCACGGGGCCACTCCTTCATTATCTCATCCAAACCCATTTCCCTTCCGAAGGCTTCACCTCCAAATACCATAACAATGGGGAATAGGGTTTCAACTTGCAGATTTTAGGGGGACACAAACATTTAGTCTGTAGCATTGGACAACTAATTTCTCAGACTGATTTCACCCTGTGAGGCCCTGAGCAGAGAACCCACCCACACCATGCATGAACTTCTGAAATTACAGCATTATGAGCTAAAAATGGACATTATTTTAAGCCACTACATTTGTGGTAATTTAGTATGCAGAAATAGAAAACTAATACAGATGGAGTTGCTGGGTTCCAGAAAATGCAAAAATTCAGCTTTCAAACTGCCAAGCAGTCTTCCCCACAGTAGTACCAATTGACACTCCCACTAGCAGTTAGAATTTCAGTTTCTCTCTATTTTCTCCAACTCTTGATATTGGTAGAGATTTGGGGTATTCTGGGAGATGTTTACAGATATTTCATAATTTCAATTTGCATATCCTTGATGACTGAGTTTGGGCAATATTTTTTCTTCATAATTTTTGATACTAATATGTAGAAATATAACTCAATTTTGTAATATTGATCTTATATCAAACTAAATTCACTTATTCTAACATGATATATATATATATTTATTTGCTTTAAGTAATTTTGTGTAAACAATTTGTATCTTTTTTTTTAAGAGCTGAGAAGACTTTCCCCCAAAGACCCCAAGACATTTTACATTTATGTTTTGTAAACTACAACTGGGAAATGTCCATTCACAAACCAGTCACTGGAATGGTAATGAGAGTACCATGACCTGGTTAGTCAAACATACTGCCCTTTATATATTAGATATATTACATTATGATTATGATGATCATAATTTTTCTTTTTTAACCAAATATATAAATACTTTGAAATTAATGCTTTGAGGGTTGAGAATCAGGTGAGAGATGATGATGAATTGTTATGTGTAGAATATTCTTCCATGTAAATGGGTTGAAATTAAAATTCTTAAGTTATATAATTTCTTAAGCAATGACTAGAATATTTCTTGTGAAAAAAAATCTGTAGCTTGTTGAATTTTTTTTGAGATTTTATTTGTTTATTTGACAGAGAGAGACACAGTGAGAGAGGGAACAGAAGCAGAGAGAGAGGGAGAAGCACGCTTCCCCCCCCCACCGCCCCCGAGCAGAGTGCTTGATTTGGGGCTCAATCCCAGGACCTTCGGATCATGACCTGAGCCAAAGGCAGATGCTTAACAACTGAGCCACCCAGGCGCCCCTTGTTGAATTTTTTAAATGAATTAATTTCAAAAAACAGACCTGCTATTTAAAAAGCACAAGATCATCATAGAAAATCTAACACCTACATATATCAAACTTTTAAGAATAGTTATCACTGGAAGGATTGTGATTTAAATTTTATCTTGAACTCTTCTGAGTTATCTAAATGCTCTGTGACAGATTTTGTCAAACTTGACAGCTTTGGCATTTTGCGTCAGACAACTGCATGTTGTCAGAGGCTCTCCTATGCACTGAAGTAATTGGGAGTATCCCTGGCACCTGCATACTAGATGCCAGGAGCACTTCTCCCTCGCTTCAACATTTTCAAAATTCTCCCCTCCCCCATTAAGGGGCAAAATGCCCCTGGTTAAGAACTGCACTACAGTGAATAAAATTCTAATATATGTAGAGAGCTTAGGTAGATATAAAAATACACAGATGTAAATATAGATCAGCAGATAGAGTACATCGTGTCCTTTTTGTATATCATAGATATTGTCCCATGGTACTAAAATTTTTTTCAAAAACATCCTGTAAAAGCTGCATGTTTATTCTATGGACATCCGATATCCTATTGGAAAGTGAGATTGTTTCAGATTATTTAAAATAAATGACACTATAATAATCACCTTTGGGCATATAACATTGTGAGTATATGAGTATTTCCTCAGAATTAGTCCCTAGAAGAGAAATTGCAGCGTCAATTTTAATTCTCTAAGGTTTTGTTTTGTTTCGTTTTTGGGGGGGTGTTTTTTGTTTGTTTTTAGAGAGAGAGAGAGTAGGGGAGGGGGCAGAGGGAATGAGAACCTCAAGCAAACTCTGCTGAGTGCAGAGCCCAAGGTGGGGCTTGATCCCATGACCCTGAGATCATGAACTGAGCTAAAACCAAGACTCAGTTTGTTAATCAACTGAGCCATCCAGGCACCCCTAAGACTTTTTATATGTATCATTAACCTTTCCATCAGGCAAAAATGTTATGAATTTATAACACCATCCAGTAGTATAAAAGATGGATTTTTTACAAACAGCTCAAAACCTTATTAAATATTAAAACTGTTTTTTTTAGAAGATTTTATTTATTTATTTGACAGAGAGAGAGATCACACGTAGGCAGAGAGGCAGTCAGAGAGAGGGGGGTAATCAGGCTCCCTGCCAAGCAGAGAGCCTGATGCAGGGCTCAATCTCAGGACCCTGAGATCATGACCTGAGCAGAAGGCAGAGGCTTAACCCACTGAGCCACCCAGGCGCCCTGAAACTGTTTTAAAAGCGCAAATAGCTGCACTTTTTTCTGAGTATAAGAGTTATGTATTCTCACTGAAAACATTCAGAAGATATAGTATGAGAGACTAAAACTCATCCTTGTAGTTATTTTTTTTCTATGTGCACATACATACACATACACTATCTCTAAACAGGAGCACAAGGAAAGAAAAAGGAGAAGGCACTGAAGACACACCAGTGGGGTTAAAAGGGAACTTAGGGACTTCCTTAGCATAAAGTTTGAGAACTTTAGAGAAGATTATATATGTCTCCATTATATAATTTGTATATATATAATTTATATATATATATATAAAATATATCTCATACATACCATATATAATAGATATATAGTTATGTATAGCATATATATTATATATCTAAATACTATATATTATATATCTATTATGTCTGCTGTATATGACTCCTTTATATGTATTTTTTTACTGTGTGTGTGTGTGTGTGTATATATATATATATATATATATATATATATATATATGTATATATACAGACACATCCTTCAAAGAGAACAAGGAATAGATGGAAGCATTTTAGTTATTACTAAGTTAAGGATCATGACTGGGTGGCTCAGTAGGTTAAGCACCTGCCTTCAACTCAGGTCATGATCCCGGGGCCCAGGGTTTGAGTCCTGAATCGGGTTCCCTGCTCAGTGGGGAGTCTGCTTCTCGCTCTCCCTCTGCTGCTCTTTTTATCTCTCTCTCAAATAAATAAATAATCTTTACAAAAAAAAGTTAAGGATCATGACTAAGGCCCTGAGATTCCATAACGGAGGAAAGGAAATATCTTAGAGAGTAAATTGAAATGACTCCCAAGAGGAAACTGGATCCATGAAACTGGTGAAAGGTGACCTAGAATTAAGAGAATGGCTTCAATATAAGTTGGGGTTCATAACCCTAAATGACTAGGACAAGTATAGAAGATATAGTGGCCAACATAATCAGAACAGGGATCACCAATTCCCACTGTGTCCCTAATCTGCAAGCCTTCCCTTTTCAGGAGGTAGCACCAATGTCTGCCCAGATACTGTGGCCAAAATCTGGGAGTCATCATTGATTGCTGTCCTTCCCTCATTATCTCAGACATTTACATTTTCTCAACTGAGGCCTCAGACAATGACATCATAGAACAGAACTGCTCTACCCTCTCTGAATTCCAGCTTTATAAAAGCCATGAACATAATTTAATGGATGCTGCTCCACACTATACTATATATAGTATATAGAATGGTAGATGACCAGAACATATTCTATTCATTTATTCTTCATTTAAATCCATCCTTCATCACTATTTCATTTTCCACATTGTTTTGGTTCAATTCCCATTCCATCTTTCATAATCTTGTGTTTTGTATTTCATTCCATCTTTTAATGTTATTTTAAAATTTATAATGTGTATTTCATAGTCAATTCATTTCAAGCCATTGCATATTTTTCCATTTAGTTTTTCCATTTAGTTTACAAGTTCCATTGTAGTTTTTCCCATTTCAATTTGAATTTCCTTCGATTTGCTATTTTATTTCACACGATATTCCATTCCATTTTTCTTTTTTTTTTTTTTTTTAAGATTTTACTTATTTGACAGAGAGACACACACAGAGAGAGGGAACATAAGCAGGGGGAGCAGGAGAGCGAGAAGCAGGCTTCCCGCTGAGCAGGGAGCCCAATGTGGGCCTGGATCCCAGGATGCTGGGATCATGACCTGAGCCGAAGGCAGCCACTTAATGACTGAGCCACCCAGGCACCCTCCATTCCATTTTTCATATAACAATATATTTTTCTTTCATTCCATATGCTATATTTATTTCTGTTGTGCATTCCACTCCTTTTTTTCCCCATTATATTTCATTCAGTCTCCATCCCCTTCAATTTCCCATTTCACCTCCACTGCAATCAGTCTCCACTTCATCCCATTCTGCATTCCCTTTCAAATCCATTTTCCATTCCACATTATTTAACATTCCAAATACCATATTCCATTCTATTTTGAGCTGTGTTTCAGTCCCGTTATCCACCCCACTAGGTATCTCATTCCATTCTGCCAAAATTGCTATAACAGCAACTTTCAGGAAAATCAGTTATCAATATTTTTATCAAAGGATTACAGATGTGCATGGTCGGTATTAAGAATTTTCTAGGAACTTATCCACAGTGAGGTTATATTTGAAACTATGAATAATTTTTAGCAAAAAGGATATGCCTCACACTGATGTGTTTATAAAAAGTTGGGAACGTGTTGATCAATAGAGCAGTGTTTAAAAATGTAAGCTTCCTCCATAAAAGGAATATTTTGTAGTTACACTGACCTTGTGGAACCATATTTATTGACATGGGAAGTGTGTTTTCTAGACCCAAAACACAGGTTACAAAATAGTAGTATGCATAAATAATTCCATTTTATGAAACAGAACTATGAATTATTTAATGGCCATTCTACCAAGAATGAAACATTTCTAATATTTTTCCCCAGGGGTATGTGGGAATTGAGGTTCTAGTTTTCCTAGGTTAAGTTCTATGTGCTTTTCTGTTTTGGGTTCTGAGCATGCAGTAATAATAACTTTTATAATTATGATTACAGTATCCAAATATTAAACTTTAAGTCTGCATCACAGCATAATAGAGAACCATAGCCAAGAATGGAGACTGGGTCAAACAAATTAATGTACATTCATCAGTGGATTACTATGCAGCCCATACAAATGATGATGTATATTTAAGGACAGTGTTATCCTTAATTCAGGGCAACGCTAGCCCATGCCTCAGGAGATGAGGTAGGGGGAAGCATGTTACTTCAAAATCCCCCTCTGATACAAAGCAGTGCAGAAATCCTGAACCAAGACAGCAAGGGCCCCATCCATTTTCTTGATTTCAGGCAGCTTTCAAGACTCCAGTGCAGAGTCATCCAGATAACAGGGAGGAGTTCTGGGACGGTCTCTTCCAGAGTCAGACACAGGCCGTGTCCTGTCGGGATTCCAGGAGGGATGCCCAGCTCAGCGGTTAACTCCTGTTGGCCAGTGTGGTATTTCTTTCAGGCCACTGCTTGAAAGTTTCACCACCAGAGTGGTGCTGACAAGCTAAACTGATTTGGGTGACTCAAAGTGTTTATACAGAAAGCATCGCCGCCCCTGCCTGGCCCAGGTATGGATGGGGGAATTCACATCGTGGACCTAACATCAGCGGTCCCCAGAAGCGCAGAGCACACGGTCTGGTTTGGCGCCGAATGGAGCTAGGTTGGCTCGCTCCCTTTAAGACGAGAGTCACATGACAACTGACTGACCAATCAGAAGCGAAAATCCAAGCAGGGTACGCCCATCCTCCTCACTCCTTGCCCCAGAGCTCTACTCAGGCGGCGTCTGCAGCCACGCTCTCACGTCTCTGAGAGAGAATCTAGCATTATGGCCACTCCATCGTCCGACAAGAAGGCGCAGAAGCAACCGCGGGGTGAGGTGCCCGTAGGGCCGAAGAACGAGGTCGCCTCTGCCCCTGGCGACGCCCATAGGGTCAGCAACCCCGATCCTGGTGCCTCCGTCCCCTCGGTCTCGAGCGGTCTTTCTCCATCGGGTGGTGGCGCCCCACACAGCGGCACAGCAGGTTCCTCTGCCTCCGCCCTGGCTGCCGTCGGCGCCATTTCGATCAATGGCGAGGGCCCGGGGCTGCCCTCCACAGACCGTGTGCAGGCGAGCGAGCGTGCCGACCTCCAGGGCGGCCGCAGTCCCCACGCTGAGCTGAGATGTGTGGTGCCCGGAGCGGGCCAAGGTCTCCAGGCCTCACACACAGGTGGCGTGGGCGCGGTGGTGCAAGCCACGAGGGGAGTTGGCCAGGCCAACGGGCCTCCGACCCTGCCCACGAGCCTGGGGAAAGGCCGTGGGAGGAAGCAGCTCGGCCGCAAGGAGACTGCCCAGGTTCAGAAGCCTCCAGGGCGTCGCTGTCTGTTTCCTAGGCTTCTTGTGCCTCAGTGCCCTGTGCCTTCGCCGCCATCTTCTCCGGGGTCTCAGCCCAGCGGCCGTCGCCGTTCTCGGGATTCTCCGTGGGGTCAGGCAGCCCAGCCAGGCCCTGCCCTCCGAAGTCGGGCCCGAGCACCAGGCCCAGCTCTCCGCAGTCAAGCAGCCAGGCCAGGCCTCGCCCTCAACAGCCATGCCACCCCGCTAGGCACTGCCTTCAGTGGTCATGCTTCCGGGTTGGTCTCTGCTCTTCGCAGCCGTACATCGGCACCAGGCCCTTCTCGTCGCCGTGGTGTACCCGCGCCAGGCCCTGCTCATCGCCCCAGTGCTTCCGGGTCAGGCCCTGCTCTCCAGCGTCGCCGTACATCTGCGCCAGGCCCTGCTGTCCCTCGCCGCCATATGCCTGCGTCGGGCCCAGCTCTCCGCAGCCGCCGCCGTGCTTCCGCGCCGGGCCCAGCTCTCCGCAGCCGCCGCGGTGCTTCCGCGCCGGGCCCAGCTCTCCGCAGCCGCCGCGGTGCTTCCGCGCCGGGCCCAGCTCTCCGCAGCCGCCGCCGTGCTTCCGCGCCGGGCCCAGCTCTCCGCAGCCATGCATCCGCGCCGGGTCCTGCTTACCGCAACGGTGCAGCTGCTCCGGGTCCTGCTTACCACAACCGTGCTTCCAGTCGCCGTGCATCTGGGCCAGGCCCTGCTCTCAATAACCACGCCAGCCCAGGCCCTGCTCTCCGCAGCCGTGCATTGGGGTCAGGCCCTGATCTCCGAAGCCGAGCCAACCGGATAGCCCCTGCCCTTCGCAATGGCTGCTCGACTTCGGGCTTTGTCCTCCGGAGCCGCACCATCGAAAGGTCATCCCCTAGAAGCCGGGCCTCTCTACCTGTGCCTACTAGCCTGAGTCCTCCTTCTTCCCCTGGGGTAGCCTTACGAAGGCTGGTCTGCCAGAGCAGCTCAAGTTCTCCTAATCCTGAGGTCCCAAGCGTTGATGCCCAGCCCCGTTGGCATGCAGTCCGTATGCGTGCCTCATCTCCCTCTCCTCCTGGTAGGCTCTTTCCTTTCCCTGAACAGCTGTGTGGTGAAAGCTCCTCCTCTTCCTCTTCTGCCTCCTCCTCCAGGTCTCCTGGCCAGAGCCCCTCCTCTTCCTCCTCCTCCTCCTCTTCTTCCTCTTCCTCTTCTTCTTCCTCTTCTTCCTACTCTTCCTCCACTAATTTTTCTGGCCAGGGCACTTCTTCCCCTAAGTTTAGTGGTTTGGGCTCCATCTCCACTCCTAGTCCTGCGAGCCTGAGGCGTGCTTTGCTGCCAGAGCTTGATGCCCTGAGCCCTCTCTCTCCAGGAGAGGAGGCTGAAACAGGGAGCATGCCTTCCTCCCCTATACCTCCAGTGGTGTGACAACCACAAAAGGAATTACCATGCACCCATTGACCTGAAAGGGGGTGACTGCTCTGCAGTTAACCTGGGAGGTTTACAAGTGCTCTAACTATTAACCAGCGTAATGAGAAATTTTGATGCTGTTGTTTGAAAAGGCAGTTTTAAAGCCTCTTTTCCCCATAACTTTACTACCTAGCACTTACTTGCTATTGGCCCCTGATTCCAGGCCCACATTTTTCTGAAAAAGGCCTGCCTTTGCCCCTGTGTTGAGATTTCTCTTTTCCATGTTACCTTTGTATAATGAAATTTTTGAATGAATAAAATAGAAATGTTAACTTCATTTTTAAGATGTAGTTTTTTATTGTCTAAAAAACCATTAATCCTACATCTGATTTAGAGGATTAAAGAAAGTTGTTAGCATGCTAGCTGAGGTCTTGGGAAGAGAGAGGGAATAAAGTGCTATTCCTATAGTCATTTATTTCTACTGTCTAAAATGCAGTTTTGTCCAGGAAATTCCCATTTATATGGTATATACCCTCTTACCATAGGTGATTTGCAAATTTAGTCAAGAAAAGGCAGCAGGGTTCAGCCTAAGGAGGGATGAAGCAGATATTCAGGGTCAGGAAAGAGAGCATGACTCTGTGTGTGTGTGTGTGTGTGTGTGTGTGTAAAGAGAATATGACTGTATGTGTGTGTGTTGGGGGGAATACTTCCCAGAAGGAGAAAAACAGGATTCCGGAGTACAAAGGGGAAAGGTCTCAGTTTCTAGAGAAGGAAAAAATTTGTGTATTGGGAAAAGGGACTCCTGAGATCTGTGTGGGGGAGAGAAAGTTCTGGGAGGGTGATTCAAGTTTAATGATACAAAAATGGTTAGATTTTTAGTGGAAAAAAATGTGTTAATGGAGAATCTCATTTAAAAAAATAATTGTGACTAACTTTGTAAGCAGGTATGTAAGGGGGTATGGGGGGTGTGTGTGTGTGTGTGTGTGTGTATAGATATATTAGGAGAGAACTGGATGGACATGCACTACCATTCTGTGAACAGGATGTATACGTTTTTTGGAATAACTGATGGTGTGGTCTTTTATGTGCTACATTTTAAACTGATATATTGCTAGTTCTATAATGAAATTCAGCTATTTTTTAGGAAGTTGTGGAAACACAATGGGAGAACACGGTAAAGGAGTGGAATGAAAAAAATCAGTAAGGACCCCCCTCTACCTACTTTGCCATATTCCTCCTCTCTTTGCTTTTCTGATATATGGCTGATTCTGGCATAGACTTGGCCACGTAGGGCCTTCCTCCTGGGCCCCACATTTTAGAGGTTACTGTCTAGTCTATATTCAGACTACAGAGCTAGGAATCCACGGGGACAATGGTATGTGCCCAGCAGGTCCCAACACCCTGCAATTTTTATAGAAAATATTTTATATTTTTAAAGATTTTATTTATTTATTAGAGAAAACAAGCAGGTAGAAGGGTAAAGGGAGAAGCAGGTTTCCGGATGAGCAGGCGGCTCGATCCTAGGACCCTGGGATCATGACCTGAGTCGAGGGCAGATAGATGCTTAACTGAGAAACCCAGGTGACCCTGTAGAAAATATTTTAGGTTCCCTCATTCCCCAAGGCTGCTTCTAGATTCTGTAAGTCCCTATTCTCCTAAGGAAGGGAGGTCTGGGCCTGTGGAATACATCCTGTTAGGTCTGAAATGTTGCCAGGAGGCCACTGTAAAAACGAAGGATATACAAAGCTCGATGGTGTAGGCTGAGGTGTTCTCAGGGTTGGGTATAAGACACTTCTTGGCGTGAAATAGCTGGCAATGGGAAGAGATCAAGGACACGGGCCAAAGGCCTTAATTTGTACTTTAGCCACTGAAAATGTTAGTGACCTGTATATATAATTACCTCTCGAGACCAGCTCCAGAGAACTAGAGACACCCAAGGATACATTATTTAGGAAGCCATACCTTGTCCCTGGTGGTGTCTTTGACCACAAAACGTCCCCAGTTATCTCAGACATTGGGGGAAGCATTAGTTCAGGTACTAAGCCTGATTCCTTCTTGCACTGAGCCAGCATTTAGTGGGCTAAATCAGAGATCCCACTACCATTCTGCATGCTAGTGTCTTAGTAGATAACTGGGCATTTGATGTGCTTGAGAGTGGACCTTAATCCAATGTCCTTAGCCCAAGCCCATGATACCAAAATTTGTATAGCCCCTCTAGACCATAGGCTCTTCTTCCTTCTTGTAATCTTTGGTCTTTTTTTTTTTTTTTGGATTTTAAATGAACTTTTTTTGGGATTTTAAATGAACTTTTTTTGGATTTTAAATGAAGTTAAATGAACTCTTTTTTTTTATTAAGTTCAGTTAGCCAAAATACATGACATCATTAGTTTTTGATGTAATGTTTAATGATTCATTAGTTGCCTATAACACCCAAGGCTCTTCACAACACATCCCCTCCTTAATACCCATCACCCAATTACACCATCCCCCACCCCCCTTCTGAAACCCTCAGTTTGTTTCCCTGAGTCCAGAGGTCCTTCTAATACTCCATCTTTATGGAGGTATCAAATGCCATCACACAGTAGACCTCTATACTGCAGAACGTAAAGGATAATTTTTTAAAAAGACTTTCTTTGAGGGAAAGAGAGAATGCATGTGCGCATGAGGGGAATGTGGCAGGGAGGGCAGAGGGACAAGTAGAAGCAGGTTTCCTGCCTAGCAGGGAGCCCCACGTGGAAATTGTGTTCCTGGGGGATCCTGGGGTGGTGCGCCTGGGGTGGGGGGAGATTTGTGCTCAGGAATCGGCATGTGGGGATCAACGGAGATCACTGGGGAGATCGCCCTGGGATCAGCAAGGGGATAAGTCCCAGGACCCCAGATCACGACCTGAGCCAAAGGCAGATGCTTAACCAACTGAGACACCCAGATACCTGGTAAATGATAATTCTTAGATTTCCTATTACTTGACCTTTTGGCACCATCTGACACTATTGATCACTCTTTTCTTTGATACAAGTTCTTCCTTAGTCTTTAAAGAGTGTTCTCTTTGTGTTCACCCCACGTTCTCCTAGACTTCTCTCATTTTCCACACCTCTAATTATTAGAATATCCAAGGCCTTGTTTTTTTCCCCTTTTTTTATCTCTACACATTTACTTCCTAGGAGATCCCATCTAGTCTCATGTGTTCAAATATTATTTTAAGCTGGTAAATCAAAATATTGTATATTCCCACCAATTCTCTTGTACTCCAGTCATGTATATCCAGCTGCATAACTGGCTTTTCCATTTGAGATGTGTAAAAGGCATATCAAACTTCAGTAATAGGGAGTTCTGTCCGGTAGAAATAGAATGCTAGCCACACATGTAATTTACCATTTTCTACTAGCAAAATTAAAAAATGTGTAAAGATACACATGACATTAATAGTCTACTTAATTCCATCTATACAAAATATTATTTCAACATGTATAAAAATTATTGAGATTTTATTTTCTTACTAAATCTTCAAAAGCTGGTATGTAATTTACACTTTCAGTATATCTCCATTCTGACAGCCACATTTCAAGTATTCAAAATAGTTGCAAGTGTGGACATCTGTGTACAGCACAGTTTTAAACCTTCTCATTTCCTTAATCTCTCTTGTTCATTTCCTATTGAATTGTGATTCCACCCCCAGCAGTTTCTGATAATTGTGGGCTCCTGTCAAGAGAGACCTGAGTGTCCATTTTGAGAGTTCACATGCTTCTAGCACCTTTAGTGCCTCTTTTTTTTGAAAGAAGATTTTATTTACTTGAGAGGGAGAGACAAGCAGAGATAGAGCACAAGCAAGGAGGAAATGGAGAAGCAGGCTCCCCACTGGGCAGGATTTCCCGACATGGGGCTCAATCCCAGGACGCTGGGGTCATGACCTGAGTGAGCCAAGGCAGATGCTTAACCGACTGAGCCACACAGGTACCCCATCTTTAGTGCCTTGTGAGCTGGGCCCCTTGCACTCACCTGATATGAAAAGTGCAAAAACCCTGTGAGTCTCTGCTGCTTTTTGCTGAGTTAGTTTGTGGTTCTATTACCAAGTTAGTCAGATGCTGTTCCATCACTTATTTCTCCTCCTGCACAGACACTTACCATGTAGGTAATATGACTATTGGTGATTTATCTTCATTTACTTGAATTTCATTTACTTGAATTTGGGGGTTTTAAGGGATGTCTTGTAACCTAGAGTTTTTTTAAAGATTGTATTTGTCAGAGACAGAGACAGAGAGAGAATACAAACAGGGCGAGTGGCAGGCAGAGGGAGAAGCAGTTTCCATGCTGAGCAAGGAACCCCGTGTAGGACCAATCCCAGGACCCTGGGATCATGACCTGAGCCAAAGGCAGATGCTTAACTGAATGAGCCACATAGGTGTTCCTAGTAACCTAGATTTGCTGAAAACATTATCTACCCATTTTGCTTTTGCTCTCTAGTTGCTCTGTTTTTCTGGTTTGGAGATATTGAAAAACTATACAGCCAATGCTGCCAACATCTTCCAATAACCTCCACGAAGTGTCCTTACTCCTTGAAAATTATGCCACCTCCTCCTTAGGTGTTGCCCCAATGTCTGCTGATAACAATGTGTATAGTCAACCCTTTGGTAGCTCTCAAAGAACACAATCGGAATCATGATCTGTACTATACTGGAATAAAAGGAAAAAAGAACTTCATTTAAGAATCAGAACAAAAAGCTAATGGGCATGTCACTAAAAATCTTGATAACTAAAGGGAATATTTTTGGGAACACATTTCAAAAGATTTTACTTTGTCATATTACTTTGTTGATTTGCAAAACTAGTCCCTGTACTCAGAAGGCAAGGAGAAAGAGGAACACCACTCCAGATTGGTGGGTGGCAGCCTTAATAAGCAAGGGAACTTACTTATCTTGGGCTTATCTTGGGCAGCTGTAAGATGAGTAAATCTCCTTACCTGCCCACAGGAATTTTAAAAGTTTATATAGAGGCCTGAACTGGGTTCAGTCACATATACTGACTGGATGGTCTTAACAGCACGTTGCTCTCGAAGGCTGCATTCTTGAAAATGGCTCCAGTTGTAGGAATAGTTGGCAAAACATATGATCTAAGGACAGGGGAGATGGTGAGGAACCTCTGATTTCCTGGGACCATTTCATGTGTCAGCCCGTGATCTTTTGATTACCTCCTCCAACACACTTATTCTTGAAGAACTCTGCAGATGACAAAAGATTGGAACAAGAAGTAGACAATTTTATTGCAGCAATTCTCACAATCTCCTGAAGTCAGAAAGCCTGCATTTATTCCCATTTCACTGATATGGAAATTGATGCTCAGAGCAATTTTGTGACTCTTGAGATCTCTTCACTAGTAGGGGTTGGCTCTGGTGTTGGAATTCTTAGATTTGAATTCTGGCTTTCCTATTGACTCATTGTGTGTTTCTGGACAAGTTAGTTAACCTGGGATCCTAAATTTCCTCATTTGCCAATTAGGAATAATAAAAAAAAATGCCTCCTAGATTGTTGTAAGGATTAAAATGGGTGGTGAGTGTTAAGTGCTTCTAACACTATATGGTACACAGTGAGTGACAAAGATGATTCTTTTTTAAAAAAAGATTTTATTTATTTATTAGAGAGAGAGAGCATGAGAGAGAGAGAGAGAGAGATCACAAGCAGAGGGGAAGGGTAGAGGGAGAAGCAGATTCCCCACTAAGCAGGGAGCCTGAGTCAGGACTCAATTCCAGGACTCTGGGATCATGACCTGGGGCAAAGGCAGATGCTTAACAGACTGAGCCTCCCAGGTGCCCAAGATGGTTCTTACTCTGATTATGATCATGTACCCAGATATTTCTGACCCCTCTGCTCTTCCACCCTCTCTGTCTCTCTAATAAATATATAAAATCTTTAAAAAAAATCAAATTAGCCATTTCTGCCTGCTGCTCCCCCTGCTTGTGTGCATTCTCTCTCTCTCTCTGACAAATAAATCAAATCTTAAAAAAAAAGGATACCTGAGTGGTTCAGTTGGTTAAGTGTCTGCCTTCAGCTCAGGCCATGATCCCAGAGTCTTGGGAGTGAGTACCGCACTGGGCTCCTTGCTCAGTGGGGAGTCTGCTTCTCTCTCTGCCTGCCATTACCCAGGCTTGTGCTCTCTCTCTCTGATAAATAAATGAATTCTTAAAAAAATCAAATTAGCCATTTCAAAAATGGGAAGAACAAATCATTATTGTACTCACTTAATAATATAAACACATTTCCACAGACTGTTGAGCAACATTTTGCCAACACTGGAAGTCACTGCATACAAATACAAAAAACAAAGTGTTAAGTTTCCAAGGTACAAACTCTAGGAATTTCACAAATTTGAACTTGAAGTAGTTATATAAATGCTTATGAGGAGAGTAGTTTTCCTCCAGACATCATTGCATCTTAATCTATTTAATGGATGAATAGAATACACTTGGGGTTAACGTTACTGATTGTAAGTTGCTTTGTGTACGTTACATGGCATGCAGATATACCAGATAAGAATCATCATATATTTATAATTTAAGTACTGTTTTAACATTTATACATATACCTTTAATTCATGGAATAGCCCTAGGAAATATGTGCTTATGTTGAGCCTGTTTTTTACAGATAAGGAAATTTAGGAACAGAGGCTACATAAGATATAGTATGGAAGAAACACATGTTGAGTTTTGGACTCTGTCATGGTCCTTTCCAAAGTTATGAACTTCCTTCGTGAAATAAACTGCATGATATGCTCCTATACAGAGTACTACTATTCTGCCAAGTGTAAAGTGATAGTTTAGACACATTCATCTGCTGTTGTTTATTATGAGAAGTAGTGTTGTTTTTGTGATGTGGAAAATTACTCTATCCACCCAAACTTCAAATGGAGGTAAAAAATTCCAGCTCAGACACATTAACTCAAAGATACATTAAAAAATAAACAAAAGTTGTTTTGTTATAATTTATTATAACATTATTATTATGTAAGTTATAATTTATTGTTCAGGGAAGATTAATCTACCTAGAATCAGAGCAGAAAGTCAGGACAGCAACATCACTGGCCTCTGATTGAGAATTTCTGTGCCCTCTCTAGGATAATGAGAACATATAGCTTCCCTTTGTGTCCCCGCATCCAAGTGGTGTCCAATCTACAGAAATCATGAACTGGCAAAAGGAAGGTGAAAGACTTATCTCAGGGTACTGTGTCACTCACAGCTGGGCTGAACTTTTACAGGCTTTCACAGGCTCCCACTGGGCTGAGGACCCAGGAAATACCAGAAAGACCTTCTTTCCCTGGAGTCTTTCCCTGAAAGTTACTTGCTGATCAACTACTGTGCTGTATAAGGCTGGCTTTGTGGCATGTGACTGGAGCAGTTCCACAGACCCCTGCTTGGTTTAATGATGTCCTGCCACTGTCTTGAAATTCTTTGTTTTTTCAACAAGGGACCCCATATTTCATTTTGTACTATGCTCTGTAAAATACATACCCAGTTCTAATACTATACTGAATAGATTTTTAAAGAATTTATGGGCCAGCAGCATCCAGGAAATGTTGCCGGTGGTTGTGAGTTAAAACAGATGAAGTCAGGGCACTTGCGTAGCTCAGTCAGTTAAGCATCTGCCTTCAGATCAGGTCATGATACCGGGGTCCTGTGATCCAGCCCTGCATCTGCATCCTTGGGCTCCTTGCTCAGGAGGGAGTCCGCTTCTCTCTCTCTCCCTGCCCCTCCCCCTGCTCATGGTCTTGCGAAATCTCTCTCTCTCTCTTTCAAATGAACAAATAAAACATCTTTTAAAAAAAGTAAAACAGATGATGTCATTGTTGGGTCCCCCAATAATGGGTCTGTGATTAAAGGAGCAAGACTGATACAAAGCAAAAGTCAAACAAAGCTTTATTTCGCGCCAAGCATTAAGAATCAAACCGACCATCAAACAGACCAGTCGGGGCCGCCCCTTACAGAGAGGACGACCCCTCTCTGTTTCACAGGCTAACTTTTATAGAGCAAAGGCCATGTGGTTGGGCCTGGCCACACAGGTGGCCAATGAAATTGTAACACAGAGAAAGCTGCACAGTCATGCTAGGTGACCAATTTAATTAATTACAATTTACCCTAGTAGACATTTGAACCAGCCTATCACCTTGGTCAGAATTGGCGCCCAAAAGGTGCCCAAAGGGCAGGGCCCATACTCCTTGGTAGCTAGGAGACAGTATGCGCCCCCACTGATTGAATACCTCCACCTGGCCTGACCCACCCTTGTATTTGGACTTTGTTACCTGGGACTGGTTTCTGGGACTTGTTTTTTAAGTATGTTCCCTTGGGGGGAGGGGCAGAGTCAATTTAAGTTTTACAACAAAATGGCAGTTCAACCGGGGTGGGGCCACTCTGGCTAAATAGGCCCTTACAGTCATAACAGAGATCACAGGGTTGTATTTAAACGTATCTTTTTTTTTTCTGATGCTTTGCCATCATGGTGCCCTGTTGACACTGAAAGGTACTGCCCCTTCCAGAGTTAACCCATTCCTAGAGAAATGCTTCTTCGATACACAAACCAGCCAATCTAAATCCAAACCCATACCCAATCCACCTCCTTTATCGGGCTTTTACAGGGCTCTCTCACATTTGGGGCACCATTCTTCTGTCCTAACCACCCAGAGGTCAGGTATCAGACAACTAAGCACAGCCTCTATGCCCCACAGCCCACTAAAATCTGCTTACCCTGCCTTGCCTGTTTCTTTCTGCAAAAACCATAATGGAGGCTCTTGCCCAAGGCTTTGACTTCTCTCCTGACTGATGCTCATGCTTCCCTGTGGCCTTGCCTGGCATGGTGGGTCCCCTCCTCTTGGGAACTGTGAGCAACAGACTGTCTTTCTAATGGCAATCATCTCTTGATCTGTTGGCATCAATATACCCGAATGATAATAAAACCTACATTTTAAAACAAGGGTAATATAAACTGCAGAGGGCACTGCAATTACATAGTCCTAGGTTTGAAAAATGACCACATGCTTGGTTTACTGTGTGGCTTTGAGCGAATTGCACAACTTCTTTGACCTTCAGTCACTTCATATGTAAATTGATTAATGGTATCTACATCTAATCTACCCACCCCTCTGGCTATGATTTAGAGTCCTTCTTCTGTGTCTTCAGAACTCTTTGTTCTTAACCTTATCAGAACTTCTCCTTCCCTTTTAAGGTTTTATTTTTAATAGTTTAATTGAGGTACTATTGAGATAAAATAAATGAGCATATTTAAATATATTATTTGATAAGGTTGGATATATGTATATTCCCATGAAACCATCACCACAATCAAGTTAATAAACAAATACATTACCCCCAAAAGTTCCCTCATGTCCTTCCCCACCAGGCCCCTCATTCATGGGCAATCACTAGCCTGCTCTCTGTTATTAAATCCTGCTTCCCATTCCTGTTGTTTTATATAAATCAAAATGTATGTTCTTATTTCTATGTGGTCTCTTTCACTCAGCATAATTATTTGGAGATTTCATTTTGTGTATATCAATAGTTAATTCTTCTTATTGACGAGTGGCATTCCATTGTGTGGATATACCACAATTTAAAAAAATATTTTATTTATTTATTTGACAGAGAGGGAGAGAGAGCACAAGTAGGCAGAGCAGCAGACAGAGGGGGAAGCATGCTCCTGCTGAGCAGAGAGCCTGATATGGGGCTCCATCCTAGGACTTTGGGATCATGATCTGAACAGAAGGCAGACACTTAACTGACTGAGCTACCTAGGCACCCCCATACCACAATTTGGTTATTCAAACACATGTTGATGAGTATTTAATCTGTTTTCATGTTTTGGTATTGCAAATAAAGCTTCTGTGAACAGTTATGTATAACCCTTTTTATAGACATGCTTTTTTTTCCCTTGGGGAAATACCAAATGGTGAAATGGCTGGGTCATATCTTTAATTTTTTAAGAAACTGTGAAATTGCTTTCTAAACTGTTTATACAATTTTACTTTTCCTGTGGCAGCAGGAGTTTAATTCCTCCTCATCCTTGTTAACATTTGGTAGAGATAAGACTTTTAAATTTTAGACATTTTAATAGGTGTGTAATGGTATTTCATTGTTTTTTTGATATACATTTCCTTAACGACTAATGGTACTGAATATCTTTTTAGGAGCTGATTTGTTAAAACTTTTGGCAATTATTTATTGGGCTGTTTGTTTACTTTGAGTTTTGAGAGTTCTTTTTATATTCTGGATATGAGTCTTCTGTCAGATATGAGATTGGCAAATATCTTCTCCCACTCCAGAACTCTTCATAATATCTTTTGAAGAGCAGAGAGTCTTAATTTTAGTGAAATCCAGTTTATCAATTCAAAATCTTTTCTTAAAGATTTTATTTATTTATTTGAGAGAGAGAGAGAGAGAAATTGAGAGAGAGAGGAAGATCATGAGCAGGTGGGGAGGGGTAGAGGGAGAAGCAGTCTCCCTGCTGAGCAGGGAGCCCAGGTCGGGAGGCTGAATGCAGATGCTTAACCAACTGAGCCACCCAGGCACCCTATCAATTTCTTCTTAAATGGATCATATTTTTGGCATCATATCTACTAAATCATTCCCAAACACAAGATTTTTTCCTATTTTCTTCCTAGAAATTTTATAACTTTAACTTTTACATTTGGTTTTATAATCTGTATTTTGAGCTAATTTTGAAGTTATTGTTCAAAGTATAGATCAACATTAATTTTGAATTTTGGGATATAGATAACCAATGGTTCCAGGACCATTTGTTGAAAAGAGTAAACTTTTCTGACTGAATTGTCTTTATAGATTTGTTGGAAATCAAGCTACCATGTATGTGTTTTTCTTGGCTCTCTGTTCTATTCCATTGAATATCCAAGAGCCAATACCACACTCTCTTGATTACTATTACTTTACAATAAGTCTTGAGGATAGTTTCTTCTTCAAAATCGTTTTTGGTTATTTTAGCACTTTATAATTTTATATAAATTTTATGTAGTCAATTTTTCAATTTCTATCAAAAGAATACCCAGCTTTATTGAAGTATAATTTGAAATACAATAAACAGTACATATTTAAACTAGACAGTTTGATATGTTTTGACAGAAGTATACCCATGAACCCACCACAATCTAATTTCCCTCCTGTTTAATTCTATTTCCTCCCTCCTTCTTTCCCATTCCTATGCCCTGTCCCTAGGCAATCTATCCTATAGTCTGTCACTACAGATTAGTTTGAATTTTCTAAAATTTTATATAAATGGAATCATAGTAGGTAAATTTTTTTGGCCTGGCTTCTTTCACTGAGCATAATTATTTTGAGATTCATCCATGTGGTTATATATATTGATTTTACAGCCTTTTGTAGTATAGTGAGAGGTAGCAAATGTATATACCAAGATTTATCTTTTTTACCTGTTGAAAGACATTTGAGTTCTTTCCCATTTTTATATATCATAAACTATAACTATCTTTGTATATCTTTATATGGACATATGTTTTCATTTTTTGTAAACAAATACCTGGGAAGGGAATGGCTGGGTCATATGGTAGAAATATGTTTAATTTTATAAGAAACTGCCAGATAGTTTCCAAAATGGTGTTATCGTTTTGCATTTTTACCACCATACCACCAGTGTATGAGGTTGCTAGTTTCCTTATATTCTTGCCAACACTCAGTGTGGTCAATCTTTTTTTAAATTATCACATTCTGACAGCTGTGTAGTGTTATCTAATTGTGATTCTAATGGGCAGAAGACATGAATAGACATTTTTCCAAAGAAAACATCCAGATGGCTAACAGACACATGAAAAGATGCTCAACATCATTTATCATCAAAGAAATACAAACCAAAACTACAATGAGATATCACTTCACATGTGTCAGAATGGCTAAATTTAACAATACAAGAGAAAAACAGAGGTTGACAAGGATGTGGAGAAAGGGGAAGTCTCTTGCACTGTTGGCGGGAATATAAACTGGTGCAGCCAGTGTGGAAGACAGTATGGGGGTTCCTCAAAAAGTTAAAAATAGAACTAGAAATTGTGCTAGTAGGTATTTACCCAAAGGATAAAAAAATATGGATTTGGAGGGCAAATGCACCCCAAAGTTTATAGCAGCATTTTTAACAATAGCCAAATTATGGAAAGAGCCCATGTCCATTGACTGATGAATGGATAGGGATGTGATATTATATATACATACTGGAATGTTACTCCACCATCAAAAAGAATGAAATCTTCCCATTTGCAAAGACTTGGATGAAACCAGAGGACATTATGCTAAATGAAGTAAGTCAGTAGGAGAAAGACAAATACCATATGATTTCACTCATATATGGAATTTAAGAAACAAAACAGATGAACATAGGGAAAAGGAAAAAAAAAAAAGGCAAACCGTAAAAGAGAGTTTTAACTCTCGAGAATAAACTGAGAAGTGTGGGAGGGGAGGTGGGAAGGGAGCTGGGGGGTGGCCTAAATGGGTAATGGGTATGAAAGAGGGCACTTGTGATGAGCACTGGGTGTAGTATGTAAGTGATGAATTACTAAATTCTACTCCTGAAACTAATACTACACTATATGTTAACTAACTAGAATTTAAATAAAAAATTGAAACAAAAAAGTAAAAATATGTAAAAAAAGAACATAAAATTATATACATAAAGCTAAGGAATGAAAACATCCTGACATAGTTGCATCAAATCACTTTATATTTTTTGAAAAATAAATACAAATAAAAAAATTGTGATTCTAGTTTGCATTTCCCTCATGACTAATGATGTTTATTGTTTTCACTGCTAATCTGTCATTAACATATTTTCATTTGTGACGTACCTGCAACACTTTACTCATTTCTGCAGGTGATTATTATGATTTGAGTTGTGAAAGTTTTTCTGTATGTTCAGAATAGAAACTCATTTTAAAATATATGATTTTCAAACTTCTTCTTCCAGTTTGTAGTGTTTTTTTATTGTCTTTCTCTAAAGATTTTTTTTTTGAGGGAGAAGGAGCAGAGGGAGAGAATCTCAAGCAAACTTGGTGTTGAGCTCAGAAACAAACGTAGGGCTCGATCTCAGAACCCATGAGATCATAGCCTGAGCTGAAATTAAGATTCCAAAGCTGAACCCAGGTGCCCCTTTATTGTCTTTATAGTGTCTAAGAGTAATTTTTAATTTTAATGACGTGGTTATCCACTTTATTTGGTCATGCTTTTGGTACTGTATTTAATGAATCTTTGCCACAAAAATCTTACATATTTCTTCTAGTTGTTTTATAGTTATAGGTTTTACTTTTATTTATTTTTATTTCATGGATTTATTCTAATGTTAACTGTTTTTAAAATTGTTTTTATTATGTTTAGTTAACCACCATATAGTACACATCATTAGTTTTTGATGTAGCGTTTAATGATTCAATAGTTGCATGTAACACCCAGTGCTCCTCACAGCACATGCCCTCCTTAATACCCATCACCAGGCTACCACATCTGCCCCCCCGCCTCCCCTCTGAAACCCTCGGTTTGTTTCTCAGAGTCCATAGTCTCTCATGGTTTGTCTGTCTCTGATTCCCCCCGCTTCAGTTTTCTTTCCCTTTCCCTGTGCTCTTCCATGCTATTCCTTATAGGTTATACTTTTAGATCTAGGATCCAATTTTGTATATGCTGTAATATAAGGAGTCTTTTTTTTTCCTTTTGCATATAGATACCCAGTTCTTTCCTTGCAATTTGTTGAAATCTATCCTTTCTACACTAAATTATCTTTGCACCTTGTTGAGAAATAATTGATCATATATGTGTCAGGGTATTTCTGGACTTTCTGTTGTGCTCTATTGTTCTAGCTCAAAGCTAATAAAATGCCTTCCTGATTGCTGTAGCTATATAATGAGTCTTGAAATCAGATAGTATAATTCCCTCAAGTTTGTTCATCTTTTCAAAATTGTTTGGGCTAGTCTAACACTTTTACATTTCTATATGAATGTAAAGGAATTTTATTGGAATTATGATGATAGATCAATTTGGAGAAAATTGACATCTTAACAATATTAAGTCTTCCAGTCCATATGTATTTATCCATTTACTTAGGTCTTTAATTACTTTCAGTAATGATTTTTTTTATAGTTTTCACCTTGCAGATATGTCTTACATGTCTTGTTTATTATACTTTATAGGTATTTCCTATTCTTTAAAAATTGTACTGTAAATTGAATTTCATTTTAATTTTTTGGTTTTTCTGTTCCTGGAATGTAGAGATACAATTGAATTGTGTATATTGACCCTGCATATATCAGCCTATTTTTTTTCAAGATATTATTTATTTATTTGAGAGAAAAGAGGAAAAGAGAAAGCATGAGCCGGAGAAGGGGCAGAGGGAGAGGGAGAAGCAGACTCCCCACTGAGCAGGAAGCCTGATGCAGCTCAAAGCTCAGCACACTCAGATCATGACCTGATCTGAAGGCAGATACTTAACCAACTGAGATACCCAGGTGCCCCATTTTTCACCTTATTAATAAATCACTAATTTATTCTGGTAATCTAACTTTGTCAATTCATTAGTATTTTCTATCTAGATAAAATTGCTATCTGTGAATAGAGTGTTTTAATTCTTTCTTTTCAATGCAGATACCTTTTATTTCTTTAACAGACACTGGCTAGAATCTCTATTACAATGTTGAATGGAAGTGGTGAGAGTAGGCATCCTTGTACTGTTCCTGATTATAGGAGTAAAACATTCAGACTTTCTCTATAAGTTACGATATTAGCTATTATTATTGCATAGGCCCTTTATGAGTTTGAAGACGTTCCTCTTTAACCCTAGTTTTCCTTGGGAAAAGATGTTGGTTTCTCTCAAATGCTTGTCAGTATTTTGAAGAATATATTGTTTTATATCTTGATGTGTGAATTTGGTAAATTTGGTAAATTATACTGATCGACTTTCAAATTTTAAAATTAACTTGAGAAACTGGGATAAGCTCAACTCTATGTTTAATCTTATGTTAAATATTACTTTATTTTAAAAATATATTACTTTATTTGTAGGGGCGCCTGGATGGCTCAGTGGGTTAAAGCCTCTGCCTTTGGCTCAGGTCATGATCCCAGGGTCCTGGGATCGAGCCCCGCATCAGGCTCTCTGCTCAGCAGGGAGCCTGCTTCCTCCTCTCTCTCTCTCTGCCTGCCTTTCTGCCAACTTGTGATCTCTATCTGTCAAGTAAATAAATAAAATCTTTTAAAAAATATATTACTTTGTTATGTACATAAAATTTTTTACATCTTTGTCATGATGGATTTGTATCTACAGATTTCTTTTTTAAGATTTTTTTTTATTTATTTGACAGAGAGAGATCACAAGTAGGCAGAGAGGCAGGCAGAGAGAGGGGGAAGCAGACTCGCCAATGAGCAGAGAACCCAATGTGGGGCTCGATCCCGGGACCCTGAGATCATGACCTGAGCTGAAGGCAGAGGCTTAACCCACTGAGCCACTCATGCACCCTTATAGATTTCTTTTTTAATATTTTTGTTCTTGTTTAAGAGAAATGCTGGCATCACGTAATGTGTTGGGAAGTATCTTCTGTTGAATTTTCCCAAAGAATTAGTAGAGTAGGTACTGTTTCTTCCTTAAATATTTGGTACAACACAACACTAAAATCTGGTTGGTCCTGGAGTATTCCTTATGGGAAGGCTTTTAACTACAAAATCAGTTTTTAAAATAGTACAGAACTGGGCATATTGCATGGAGCACTGGGTGCGGTACATTAACAATGAATTCTGGAACACTGAAAAGAAATTTAAAAAAAAGAAGAAAATAACACAAGAGTGTAGTGTCATATAAAGCAAGCAAGAGAAAAAAAAATATTATTGCAGATACCAATGAGATGGACACAGAAGATTCTCAGAATGAATCCACAAAACCAAGACACAAGCTCGTTCCTTGTAAGTATCAGTAAAATGGATAAAGCTCTAGCCTGAAAAAAAATGAAAGAAAAAGAGAAGATGTACATTAACATTGGATGAAAGAGGAGTCGTCACTACAGATTTTATGGAGGTTGAAATGATTCAAAATACTGGGTATTTACCCCCAAAGATACAGATGCAGTGAAAAGAAAAGCCATCTGTACCTCAATGTTCATAGCAGCAATGGCCACAATTGCCCAACTGTGGAAAGAGCCAAGATGCCCTTCAGCAGACGAATGGATAAAGAAGATATGGTCCATACATACAATGGAATATTATGTCTCCATCAGAAAGGATGAATACCCAACTTTTATATCAACATGGACAGGACTGGAGGAGATTATGCTGAATGAAATAACTCAAGCAGAGAGAGTCAATTATCATATGGTTTCACTTACTTGTGGAACATAAGGAATAACATGGAGGATATTAGGAGAAGGAAAGGAAAAGTGATTTGGGGGAAATCAGAGGGGGAGA
Organism: Lontra canadensis; assembly: GCF_010015895.1. Lineage (NCBI taxonomy): Eukaryota > Metazoa > Chordata > Mammalia > Carnivora > Mustelidae > Lontra > Lontra canadensis. Next base: position 4,030,960 of record NW_022631128.1, on the reverse strand, counting down.
TGAACCATAAGAGACTGTGGACTCTGAGAAACAAACTGATGGCTTTAGAGGGGTGGGGGGTGGAGGGGATAGTGATGGGTATTAAGGAGGGTATGTATTGCATGGAGCACTGGGTGTGGTGCATAAACCATGAATCTTGGAACACTGAAAAAATAAAATAAAATTTAAAAAATACTACAGGAATGCTCAGATTATGTACTCCTTTTTGAGTAAGCTTTGATAATTTAAATCTTTCAAGGAATTTGTAAATTTCTTATAAGATGTCTAATTTTTTGGTATTAAGTTGCTTTCATTAGCCCCTTATCATCACTTTAATGTCTGTAGAATCTGTGGTGATGTTGCCTGTCATTCCAAATATTAATAATTTGTATTTTCTTTCTTTTTTCTAATTCTCACTAGAGATTCATTAATTTTACTGATTTTCTTAAAGAAGCATTTTAATTATTTTATTGTATAATTGTTTTTACTGTAAAAAATTTTTTTGAGTGAGGGGGAAGGGCAGAGGGAGAGGGAGAAAGAGTATTTTAAGCAGGATCCATACCCAGTGTATAGCCCAACACAGGGCTCAGTCTCATGACACTGAGTTCATGACCTGAGAGCATGAACTTAGCGGAAATCAAGAGTCAGATGCTTAACCAACTGAGCCACCCAGGCACCCTGGCTATAAGAAACATTTTACCCGTACTGTTTTACTACGTTCTATTTGATTGGTTCTTACTCAATTTTTATTCTTTTTTCCCCCAGCTCTATTAAGATATAACTGAATTATAGCATTGTTTAAGTTATACAGCATAATGATTTTATATACATTTATATTGAGAAATGATTACCACAGTAAGTGTTCTTAACACATCCATCACCTCAGATAGTTACTACTTTTTTGCTGTGGTGGTGAGAACATGGAAGATTTACTCTCTTAGCAACTTCCAGGCGTATAATACAGTATTTTTAACTAATGCCACCATGCTGTAGATTAGATACCCAAACTTATTAATGTTATAACTCAAAGTTTGTACCCATTGATCAATATCTGCTTATTTTCCCCACCCTTAGCCCCTGGCAACCACCATTTTTCTCTACATTTCAATTAGTTCTATGTTTTTAGATAACACATAAAAGTAATATAATTCATTATTTGTCTTTCTTTGTCTGACTTGTTTCACTTAGCATAATGCCCTCAAGGTCCATCCATATTGTAGCAAATGGCAGAACTTCCTTCTCTTTTGTGGATGAATAATATTCCATTGTGTGTGTGTGTGTGTGTGTGTGTGTGCACGCACATGTGCACGCATGCATATATTCTTTATCCACTCATCCATCAGTAGATACTTAGGTTGTTTCCTTGCCTTGAATAATGTGAATAATGCTGCAGTGAACATGGCAGTGTTGATACCTCTTCAAGACAATGATTTTATTTCCTTCAGATATATACCCAGAGGTGGGATTGATGGATAGTATAGTTCTATTTTTAATTTTTTGAGGGAACTCAGTAATAATTTCCATAATGGCTGTTCCAGTTTTCATTCCTTCCAACAGTGCACTATTTCCCTTTTCCAACATCCTTGCCACCACTGTTATTTCTTTTCTTTTTGATAATTGATATTCTGACACATGTGAGGTAATATCTCATGATGGTTTTGATTCTCATTTCTCTGATAAGTAGTGATGTTGAGCACCTGTTCATATACCTGCTAGTCATTTGTATGTCTTCCTTGGAAAAATGTCTACTGAAGTCCTTTGCCTATTTTGTAAATTGAGTTATTATTAATATTATTGCTACTGAGTTATATGAATTTCTTCCATATTTGGCATATTAACCTCTTAACAGATATATGGTTTGCAAACACATTCTCCCATTTCATAGATTTCCTTTGCATTTTGTTGATAATTTCTTTGGTTCGGCAGAAAATTTTTAGTTTTATGTAGTCCCACTTGTTGGTATTTGCTTTTGTTGCCTTTGCTTTTGGCGTCGTATCCAAAAAATCATTGCCAAGATGAATGTCAAGAAGTTTGTTTGTTTGTTTGTTTAGGAGTTTTATGGTTTCAGGTCTTATATTTATCCCATCCAATTTGGAGTTTATTTTTGTGAGTGGTATAAGATAGGAATCCAATTTCATTTTTCTGGATATGATTAGACAGATTTCCTAACACCATTTGTTGAAGAGACTATACGTTCACTATTGAGTAATCCTAACTTGCTTGTCAAATATTAGTTAACTGTATATGTGTGGGTTTATGCCTAGGCTCTTGACTCAGTTCAATTAGTCAATATGTCTGTTTTTATACTAGTACCAGACTGTTTTGATTACTACAGTCTTGTAATATACCTTTAAATCAAGAAGTGTGATGTTTCCACCTTTGTTAATTATTTTTTTTATGCTTTAAATTATTTTAATTTAAGTTCAGTTAACACACAGTGCATTACTGGCTTCAGAGGTAGATTTAGTGATTCATCAGTTGCATATAACAGCTAGTGCTCATTGCATGAAATGGCCTCCTTAATGCCCATCAGCCAGTTAGCCCCTCCCCCACAGCCACCCCTAGTTTAAACACAAAATTTTGAATATAATTTCAGTATTTGGATTGGGGAATGTCCATCCTAGAATTATAGCTTTATTTATTTATTTCCTCACAACATTATCTGCTTAAATTCTATTTAAAATTATGTTCAGTTAGCTACCATATAGTACATCATTAGTTTTTTTAATCATTAATTTTTTTAAATTTTTTAAATTTATTTTCAGCATAACAGTATTCATTGCTTTTGCACCACACCCAGTGCTCCATGCAATCTGTGCCCTCTCCAATACCCACCACCTGGTTCCCCCAACCTCCCACCCCCTGCCCCTTCAAAACCCTCAGATCGTTTTTCAGAGTCCATAGTCTTTCATGGTTCACCTCCCCTTCCAATTTCCCTTAACTCCCCTCTCCTCTCTAACTCCCTTGTCCTCCATGCTATTTGTTATGCTCCACAAATAAGTGAAACCATATGATAATTGACTCTCTCTGCTTGACTTCTTTCACTCAGCATAATCTCTTCCAGTCCTGTCCATGTTGCTACAAAAGTTGGGTATTCATCCTTTCTGATGGAGGCATAATACTCCATAGTGTATATGGACCACATCTTCCTTATCGATTCGTCCATTGAAGGGCATCTTGGTTCTTTCCACAGTTTGGCGACCATGGCCACTGCTGCTGGGTATTTACCTCAAAGATACAGATGTAGTGAAAAGAAGGGCCATCTGTACCCCAATGTTTATAGCACCTTTGTTAATTCTTAAGATGGCTTCTACCTGGGGTCTTTTATCATTCCATACAAATTTTAGGATTGTTTTTCCTATTTCTTTGACAAATACCATTGGAATTTTGATGAAAAGGTTGCATTGGATTTTGGTAGTATAGACATTTTAACAGTATTAAATCTTCCAGTCCATGAACACAGGACATCTTTTCATTTATTTGTTTTTTGTTCAGTTTCTTTCATCAGTGTCTTATATTTTCAGTGTATAGATCTCTCACCTCCTTGGTTGAATTTATTCCTAAGTATTTTATTCTGTTTAATGCTATTGTACATGAGTTGTTTTATGTTTTTTAAGAAAGTTCATTGTTAGTGTATTGAAATACAACTGATTTTATATGTTGATTTTGTATCCTTAAACTTTATTGAATTTTTTGGTTAGTTCTAACAGTTTTTTGGTGGATTCTTTAAGGGTTTCCTATGTATAAAATCATGTCATCTGCAAACAAAGAAAATTTTACTTCTTCTTTCACAATTTGGATGCTTTTGATTTCTTGTTCTTGCCTTGTTGCTCTGAATAGGACCTACACTATTATATTGAATAGGAGTTTTAAGAGTGGGCATCCTTGTGTTCCTTATCTTAGAGGAAAAGCTTTCAAACTTTCACAATTGAATATGATGTTAGCCATATGTTATGTTGAGATACATTCCTTCTGTACCCACTGTGTTAAGGGATTTTTTCATGAAATAATCTTGAACTTTTTCAAATCCTCCTTCTGTATCTATTGAGATAATTATATTTCTTTATCTTTCATTCCATTAATGCGGTATATTACATTTATTGATTTGCATATGTTGAATCATCCTTGCATCTCAGGAATAAATCTCACTAGATTTTAATGTATGAAAAATTTAATGTGCTATTCAATTTAGTTTGCTAGTATTTTGTTGAGAAATTTTGCAACTATAATTGTTAGGGATGTTGATTGGCAGTTTTCTTTTTTTGTTGTATCCATATCTGGATTTGGTATGATAGCCTCATAAAAATGAGTTTGGAAATATTACTTCCTCTTCAATTTTTTGGAAGAATTTGAGGACTGGAATTAATTTTTCTTAAAATGATTAGAATTCACCATTGAAGCCATCATCTGGTCCTGTGCTTTTCTTTGTTTGGAGGTTTTGTATTGCTGATTCAATCTCCTTCTGCTTCACTCACTCTTTTTTTTTTTTAAAGACTTTATTTATTTATTTGACAGAGATCACAAGTAGATGGAGAGGCAGGCAGAGAGAGAGAGAGAGAGAGAGAGAGAGGGAAGCAGGCTCCCTGCCGAGCAAAGAGCCCGATGCGGGACTCGATCCCAAGACCCCGAGATCATGACCTGAGCCGAAGACAGCGGCTTAACCCACTCACTCACTCTTAAAAACAATTTTAACTTAATGCCTTCTCAAAATCCAATCAAATAACAATATAATATGGATGTTTTTAATGATCCTAAAATTTCCTCCCCTGAAAGACCATCCAGTTGGTTATTCACATCAATGAAAACTGGACTTGGAATGTTATAAAAATCCTGCTCAAAAGCATATATTAAACCATTATCCTTTTTTAGTGAGTATACATTTTAAAGGGCCAATTAAAAACATACCTCATGTGAGACTCCAGAAAGGTGGCTTCTAGTAACTCTTGAATTATTTCCCCCTCCCCTTTTGGGTATTTGGTATCTGGTAGTAGTACAATAGAATGAAAAAAATAAAACTAAAACTAAACCCTTTCTCTCTTTTCCATCTTTCTTATTTATCTCTATGCAATACACTGGCCTTGGTAAGAAAACTGTGATAACCACATGTTCATGCATGTGTATATTTTCAACAATTTATGACCTTTGTCTATAGTGAAATTCCCTCTCTGGTTCTTGGTTTCCCCCTATGTAAAATTTTGGGTAAAAAATTACTTCTCAGAGATGATGTGAGGATTAGATGCCATAATATGCATGGAGATATTTTGTGAAATATAAAAGGCAATATGTATGTTTGCCCAACATTATTGATATAATTTTAAAAAGCATTACAAGACATAGTATAGCACAGTGGTTGAGAATAGAAACTCTAGGGTTGGATCGCCTGGGTTTGAAATTCAGTGCTTCATCTTATTGCTATATGAGAGTAAGCAAATTTTAACCCTCCAGTATGCTCATCTATAAAATGGTATATTAAATAGTAGTTCCAACCTCACAGGTTTTTATGAAAATTCAACTACTTAATATGTTAAGTAGTACAAAATAGTACCTGGTGTACAGCACTATATGTTTGTACTATATGTTGTACAAACATAAGTTTGCTAAAAATATTAAAAATACATAATTTAAAGTTTTGAAAATCTCATAGGATATGAAAATAACAAATAGTAGCTGCTATTATGCCATTATAGTCTCATCTAAAATCCTAATTTTTAAAAATGGCATGATATGTCTTTATAGTTTAGAATTCCTTTATCTTTAAAATGGAATTCCACTGTGAATCCTATAGTTCACTGAAGAACTTGTCTGACTCACCCACTAAACTGTGACTGACAGACAGTAGCGTGGCTTACTCAGGACTACTAATCGGTAGGTATCTGATCTTTCAAATGTGGTCCTCAACAAGGGTCAGTTTCCTATGACCAGAGAAGTTTCACAGAAGCTTTGGTACACTGGCACCATGAGTTGCCCTGCTGAGGATGTGGCCCCCACACTAAGGGTCATGATAAGACCTGAGATCTCAAAGTTTGTTCTTCTCTTTTCCTTCTTAAATCCCACTAATATTCGCCCTGTCTGACTTTCTCTTCATCCTACTGCCCTTTGGAACCAGGCACATAAATGTCCTATCCTCTGGCAGAGTGCTATTAGGACTAGTTGTGAGACAGACTTTGAATATGTGGATTTTGAGCTTCCAGAAACAGGTAAAGTACAAAATCTAAATAACAGATAAAATATATTCAAATAGAGGTAATGTTTTTAGAGTGGAAGCAGTAAATGTTTGTTTAGTTTTTCTTTTTTTTATTTATTTGACAGAGAGAGAGATCACAAGTAGAGAGAGAGAGAGAGGAGGAAGCAGGCTCCCCGCCTAGCAGAGAGCCCGATGTGGGACTCAATCCCAGAACCCTGAGATCAGGACCTGAGCTGAAGGCAGAGGCTTAACCCACTGAGCCACCCAGGCAGCCCCTGTTTAGTTTTTCATTTAAAAACAGGATTACAAGGAAACCATCAGCAAAACCAAAAGACAACTGACAGAGGGAGAAAATATTCGCAAATGACATATCAGATAAAGGGCTAGTATCCAAAAATCTATAAAGCACTTATCAAACTCAACACCCAAAGAACAAATAATCCAATCAAGAAATGGGCAGAGGACATGAACAGACATTTCTGCAAAGAAGACATCCAGATGGCCAACAGACACATGAAAAAGTGCTCCACATCACTGGGTATCAGGGAAATACAAATCAAAACCACAATGAAATACCACCTCACATCAGTCAGAATGGCTAAAATTAACAAGTCAGGAAACAACAGATGTTGGTGAGGATGCGGAGAAAGGAGAACCCTCCTACACTGTTGGTGGGAATGCAAGCTGGTGTAGCCACTCTGGAAAACAGCATGGAGGTTCCTCAAAAAATTGAAAATAGAGCTACCCTACAACCTAGCAATTGCACTACTGGGTATTTACCCTAAAGATACAAATGTAGTGATCTGAAGGGGCACGTGCACCTGAATGTTTATAGCAGCAATGTCCTCAATAGCCAAACTATGGAAAGAACCTAGATGTCCATCAACAGATGAATGGATAGAGAAGATGTGGTATATATAAATAATGGAATACTATGCAGCCATCAAAAGAAATTAAATCTTGCCATTTGTGATGACATGGATGGAACTAGAGGGTATTATGCTTAGCGAAATAAGTCAATCAGAGAAAGACAATTATCATATGATCTCTGATATAAGGAATTTGAGAGGCAGGGCAGGGTTTTGGGGGTTAGGGAAGGAAAAAAATGAAAAAGAAATGGGATTGGGAGGGAGACAAACCATAAGAAACTCTTAATCTCACAAAAAAAACTAAGGGTTGCTGGGGTGGTAGGGGTAGGGAGAGGGTGGTTGGGTGATGGACATTGGGGAGGGTATGTGCCATGGTGAGTGCTATGAAATGTGTAAGCCTGATGATTCACAAACCTAATAGGTACAAGGGCTAATAATACATTATATGTTAATAAAAATAATTTAAATAATTTAAAAAAACAAAAATTGAAATTAAAAAAATAAAAACAGGATTACATTAAATAGAGTTTCTATAGGTCTGTAACCACTTGTCACCACACAAATGTTTTCTAACCTCACCAGGGGCCCTTACTACTGCCTAGAAATCTTGTTCTGTTTTCTGTCAGTTCTCTTTCCTCTTCTTGATAGAGCTACACCAATTCTGCTCCCCTTTCTCCTAACCACTTATCTTATGCATTTTCTCCTCACACTCAGTAAATGACCCTGACACTTACCTTTCCAAGGAAAACAAATCTCTCGAGTATAACATACTTCAATTTCATAACTCAATTTCATAACATAAACACACAATCTTCCTTATACCCTAATCCTGCCTTTCCTCCTTCCCTCCAGGTGCAATAGAAGAGGTAGTCTTCCCCCAATCTGAGATAAGTTCCTTCTCTGTGCTTCACATCACAAATCCAACATCTCTCTCAGGCTCTTGTTCCACTGATTACCAGATTTTCCTATGTCTCCAGGAATTGCCTCTCTAATGGCTCCTCTCAACAAATAAGGGCATCCAAGTGTCACTTTGAATACAGTAAAACTCTCCTTCTATATAACATCACCTTTGAGCTACCATTCCATTTCTCTCTTCTACTTCACAAACTACTCAAGTGAATTATTTAGACTCACTGAATCTAATTCTTTATCTGCCACTCATTCAGCTCACTGTTATCTGCCTTCCCAACCTACCACTCTATTAAGATAGTTCTCTTTAACAATCTTTTCTATGTCACTGTCATTGTAACACTCCATATGCCTTACAACTCCCTCCTTAAAATGTTGTATATCCTTGATTCTGTGACTTTACTTTCTCCAGATTTCCCTGTTATTTTGATGACCACTCCTTTTTTGAGGATCCCTTTATATGCACTCCTGCCTATTCCAAAAATTTGTAAGTTTTATTAATATATAAATTACATAACATAATCTTCACCCATTTAAAGTGTATAATTCAATGGTTGTTAGTGCATTTACAGAGTTGTGCAACTATCATCATAATCTAATTTTAGAATATCTTCTTCATGGCAAAAAGAAATCCTATACATATTTGGGGTCAATATCCATTCTCCTTTCTTTCAGCCATGGCAACCATTAATCTACTTTTTGATTACATGGATTTGCCTGTACTAGAGATTACATATAAAGAAATCACACCATATATAATGTATTAGGTCTGGCTTCTTCAATGTAAAGAAATAATATTCCCTTCCCTTTTATTGCTGAATAATATCTCATTGTGTAGATATACTATGTTTTATTTACACATTCATCAGTTGTTTTCATTTTTGGTAATTATGAATAACATTGCTATAAATATTCATGAACAAATCTTCTGTAGAATATATTTTCATTTATTTTGCTAAACTATACCTAGCAAAATTGTTGGGTCATGTGGTAACTACATTCAACATTTTAAAGAACTGCCAAACTATTTTCCAAAATGGTAGTGAAATTTTACACATGAGAGCTCCAATTTCTCCACATCCTCACCAGCACTTGTTATTTTTAGTCTTTTTTAAAAAAATATTTTATCTATTTATTTGACAGACAGAAATCACAAGTAGGCAGAGAGGCAGGTAGAGAGAGAGAGGAAGGGAAGCAGGCTCCCTGCTGAGCAGAGAGCCAGATGTGGGGCTCGATCCCAGGACCCTGGGATCATGACCTGAGCTGAAGGCAGAGGCTTAACCCACTGAGCCACCCAGGCGCCCCTATATTTAGTCTTTTTGATTACAGTCATTCTAGTGGGTGAGATGTGGTTTCTCATCATGATTTTGATTCATATTTCCCTAATAACTAATAATGTAGGGCATCTTTTCATGTGCTTATTTTCCACTTGTATATTTCTTTGGAGAAATGTCTTTTTAAATCCTTTGCCCATTTTTAAAATTTTAATTTAATTATTTATTTTATTTATTATTGATTTGTAAATCCTTAATATTCTGGATACAATACAGATTATTGATCATTCAATTTTTTAAATTTAATTTAATTTTATTTTTTATAAACATATATTTTTATCCCCAGGGGTACAGGTCTGTGAATCACCAGGTTTACACACTTCACAGCACTCACCATAACACATACCCTCCACAATGTCCATAACCCCACCCCCCCAACCCCCCTCCCCCCATCAACCCTCAGTTGATCATTCAATTTTTTTAAGTTTTTATTTAAACTCCAGGTAACATACAATGTAATATCAGTTTCAGCTGTACAATATAGTGGTTCAACACTTCCCCACTCAGTGCTCATCACAAGTGTACTCCTTAATCCCACCACCTATTTAACCCATTTCCCCCACTCACTTCCTCACTGGCAACCACTAGTTTGTTCTCTTTAGTTTAGAGTCTGTTTATTGATTTTTCTCTCCCTTTTTTTCCTTTTTTCCCCCATATGATCATTTCAATGGAAGCAGAAAAAGCATTTGACAAAGTACAACACACACTCATGACAAAGACCCTCAACAAAGTAGTTTTAGAGGGAACATACCTCAACATAATGAAGGCCATCTATGAAAAACCCACAGGTAATATCATCCTCAGTGGGGAAAAACTGAAGGCTTTTCCTCTATGGTCAGGAATAAGTCAGGGATGTCCACTCTCACCATTGTTATTTAACATAGTACTAGAAGTCCTAGCCAAAGCAATCAGACTAAATAAATAAATAAATAAATGGCATCCAGGGGCACCTGGGTGGCTCAGTCAGTTAAGTGGCTGCCTTTGGCTCAGGTCATAATCTCAGAGTCCTGGGATCCAGCCCCACATCCAGCTCCCCACTCAGTAGGGAGTCTGCTTCTCCCTCTGCCCTCCTTGCTTGTGCTAGCTTGCTCACTCTCTCTCTCAAATAAATAAATAAAATCTTTAAAAAAAGAAATAAAAGGCATCCAAAGCAAAAGGAAGTAAAACTTTCACTCCTTGAAGATGACATGATACTACTATATATAGAAAACACCAAAGACTACACCAAAAATTGCTATAGCTCATAACATGAATTCAGTCATAGGACATAAAATCAATGCACAGAAATCTGTTACATTTCTATACACCAATAATGTGGCAGCAGAAAGAGAAATCAAGGAATCAATCCCATTTACAACTGCACACACAAAAAATAAGATACTTAGGAATATACTTAACTGAAGAGGTAAAAGACCTATACTCTTTTTTTTAAAGATTTTATTTGTTTATTTGACAGGCAGAGAGAGAGGAGGAAGCAGGCTCCCTGCTGAGCAGAGAGCCTGATGTGGGGCTCGATCCCAGGACCCTGGGATCATGACTGAGCCGAAGGCAGAGGCTTAACCCACTGAGCAACCCAGGTGCCCCAAGACCTATACTCTTGAGAACTATAAAACATTTATGAAGAAATTGAAGATGACACAAAGAAATGGAAAGACATTCTACATTCATGGATTAGAAGAACAAATATTGTTAAAATGTCTATACTACCCAAAGACATCTACACTTTTAACGCAATCCCTATCAATATGCCAACAGCATCTCACAGAGCTAGAACAAACCATCCTAAAGTTTGTATGGAACCACAAGATCCCAAACAGCTGAAGAAACCTTGAAAAAGAAAAGCAAAAGTGTAGGAATCACAATTCTGGACTTCAAGTTATATTACAAAGCTGTAGTGATCAGATAGTACGGTACTGGCAAAAAACAAAACAAAACAACAACAACAACAACAACAAACAGACACATAGATCATTGGAACAGAACAGAAAACCCAGAAATGAACCCACAACTATATGGCCAATTTAACTTCAATAAGATAGGAAAGATTGTGCAATGAGAAAAGTACAGTCTCTTCAACAAATGGTGCTGTGAAAACTGGGCAGCAACATGCAAAAGAATGAAACTGAACCACTTTCTTACACCAAACACAAAAATTAATTCAAAATGGAGTAAAGACCTAAATGTGAGACAGGAAACCATCAAAATCTTAGAGAAGAACAGAGGCAGTAACCTCTTTGACATCAGCTGTAGCAACTTCTTACTACATATGTCTCCTGAAGCAAGGTAAACAAAAGCAAAAATGAACATTCGGGGTTTCATTAAAATAAAAGGCTTTTGCACAACAAAGGAAGTTTCATCAACAAAACTAAAAGGCAACCTATGGGGTAGGAGAAGATATTTGCAAAGGACATACTTGATAAAGGATCAGTATCCAAAATATATAAATAACTTCTAAAACTCAACACCCCCAAAATGAATAATCCAATTAAAAAGTGGGCAAAGGAGATGAATAGATATGTTTCCAGAGCAGACATCCAGACGGCCAACAGACACATGAAAAGATGCTCAATATCACTCATCATTAGGAAAATGCAAATCAAAACTACAATGAGATACCACCTCACACCTATCAGAATGGCTAAAATCAACAACATAAGAAACAACAGGTGTTGGCAAGGATGTGGAGGGAAGAGAACCCTCATGTACAGTTGGTGGGAATGCAAACTGGTGAGCCACTCTAAAAAATGGCATGGAGGTTCCTAAAAAAAAAAAAAAAAAAAAAAAAAGAACTACCCTATGATCCAGCAATTACATTACTAGATATTTACCCAAAGAATACAAAAATACTAATTCAAAGGGATACATGTACCTTGATGTTTATAGGAGCATTATGTACAACAGTCAAATTGTGGAAACAACCCAAGTATCCCTCAACTGATGAATGGATAAAAAAGATGTGGTAGGGGCGCCTGGGTGGCTTAGGGGGTTAAAGCCTCTGCCTTCGGCTCAGGTCATGATCTCAGGGTCCTGGGATCGAGCCCCGTGTCGGGCTCTCTGCTCAGCGGGGAGCCTGCTTTCCCCTCTCTCTCTGCCTATTGTGATCTGTCAAAAAATAAAAGTAAAATCTTTAAAAAGAAAAAAAAAAGATGTGGTATATATATACACAATAGAACATTACTCAGCCATAAAAAAGAATGAAATCTTGTCATTTGCAATGGTATGGATGGAGCTAGAGAGTATTATGTTAAGTAAAAGAAGTCAGAGAAAGACAAATACCATATGATTTCATTCACATGTGGAATTTAAGAAACAAAGCAGATTGTTGATCATTTTATTTTATTTTGAAGATTTTATTTATTAATTTGAGAGACAGAGAGATAGTGAGAAGGGGAGGGGCAGAAGGAGAGGGAGAGGCAGAGAATCTCAAGCACACTCCACGCTGAGTGTGGAGACTGATGTGGGTCTCGATTTCACCATCAGATCATGACCTGAGCCAAAACAAAGAGTCAGATGCTCAACCAACTGAGACACCCAGGCACCCCAGATTGTTGATCATTTTAAAGAGTAAACTTTTTCTATTGTTTTTATAATTTTTCATTTTAATTTTCATTCTATTCTTTTGTATTACCTTCTTAAAAAAAAAAAAGTAATCCCTACACCCAGTGTTGGGCTTGAACTCACAACCCTGAGATCAATAACATGCTCTACCAACTGAGCCAGCCAGGAACCCCATATATCACCTTCTTTATTACTTGCTTTGTGTTTACTTTGGCCTTATTTTTATAGGAACTTATAATTATGAATTGTCCTTTAGGTTCTGCTTTAGTTGCATCTCAAATTTTGGTGTTTTGATTATATCTATCTCAGAGTTTTTTCTAATTTCCATTGTGAACTTTTTCTTTGACACATTAATTATTTAGGAATGTATTGCCCAATTGCCACAAATTCATAAGTTTCCCACATTTCTAGTATTGATTTCTAAGTTAATTCCATTTTGGTTAGAGAACATAATTTGCTTAATTTCAATCGTTTAAAATCCATGGAGGCATGTTTATAGCCTAGGATTATGGTCTCTTTTGGAGAAGGTTCCATCTATTTGACAGGAATGAATATTTTGTTGTTCTTTGGTAGAGTGGTCTTTAGATGTATGTTAGTTTAGTTGTTTTATAGTATTGTTTCCTTGTTGCTACTAGTATCCTGGAACTACCAGGCCCCTCTTAATTCCTCACCATTAAGATTCCCATTGTTTTCAACATTGCTCTTAGGCATTAATTTTTCTAGGCTCTTTTCCAAATAAATTCAGTCCCTGCAAGCAAAGGTGCTGTGCTTATTTCTCATGGCCTGCCTCTCTACCTGGGCAGAAACTCCAGACAACTGTACTGGAACAGAGGGTAGGCCACTTCTCCTGTAGTAACTACCACTGGACCCTGGGGGAAGAAGGTAGTCCCTGGTTATTTCAGTTTGCCTGTCTCCATGTAGAAACTTTGCCCTACAAAGGTGCTGAGATAGAGGAGAGTGGAATCCCACTATTCTTGGCCTGTCGTGCCTAAGGCTGAGACCTCACTCTGTAATTGGGAGTTAGTCCTCTAGCCCAGGCTTGCTTGGAATAGCACTTCTGCAACATGGGCCTGCAGGGGAATGGAGACACTGGTGGCCTTCTCCTCCTGGGGAGAAGGCATAGCCCTAGACTAACAGCTGGAGGGATAGAGAGCCCCTATCTTATTGGGAACATCCATATCTCGAGTAGAGATTGTTACATGGAGCTGGGGGAGATGGCATTGCTGAAATGCCACTGATCTCACGATTTTTATAGAGATTTAGTATTTATTCTTGAACAAACCTTTATTCACTTGATGTGTGTGATATGATGATTTCCAGGGACTTTAAATGTGTGTGTGTATAATTGCCACCAATTAAATGGTATTTCAAGGGGATGGGTCTACCAAGATCCTTACACAACCATTCTGGAAGTCCTGTACCCATCCTTAAATGTTGATACTCCTCAGGGAGATCTTCATTGTCCTCTCTCTAGTCTCTCCCAGATGACTTTGTTTATACCTACCTCTTCATCTACTTCCCATCTACTGATGACTCCAAAACCTCCACCTCCTGCTCATTCTTCTTTTCTAAGCAGCATCAGTGTGTATCTCTGGCCTTTTGGACATCTCCAAGTTAATATCCTTTAGTCACCAGAAACTAAGTTATAAAATTAATCTTATCATCTTCTCAGTCCCAGGGAATGGTATCATCAACTCTGTTGCTCCAGTGAGATATATCAAAGATACCCACCTCTCTTTCATTTCCAACGTCCAATTAATCACCTTATGCCCCTATAAGCCCTATATATTTCTAAAATATATTCACTTCTATCAACACTCTCTCAGGTCACTATCATTTCTCAACTGGACTATCTCCACAACCTCCTCTCCCTTTCAAACAATTTTCTACTTTTCAGACAAATTGATGTCACGACTCCTCTCCCAAATCCCTGAACAAGTTGCATCAGACCCTCTATAATCTGGCTTTTCCTTGCCCCACTGGCTTCATCTCTAGAAGATCCTTTCTTCTTCTCTGCACTTTCAGATTATATTATAGATATGACGAGCAAGCTCCTATTCCTAAAAACACCATTTTTTTTTCTAGCTTCCAGGACCTCATATCTGCTCTTTCCTCTTTCTGGAACACCCCCACCTCAATTATTTCTCCTAGTTAAGTCCTATCAATCCTTCTGGTGTCATGTTACATGGCATTTCCTCTGAGAATCTTCCCCCAACCCAACTAAACTAGGTTAGTTCCCCACTATGTGCTGGCAGAGCCCACTGAATTCCCACTATCGTAAAAAACACTTGGCAATTTTGTTGGGATTTCTTGTTTTATTTCCTATCTCCCCAATAAAGTGAGAGCTCCATGAAGACTGGGGCCATGTATGATTTGCCCAATTCATGTACCTCTAGAGGTAACAGAATTCTTGGCCTAATTTTCTAATAGTTCTGAATAGTTTGGTTTATCACAGCTAAAGCTCAGTAGTAAGGATCGAGGTACTAGATAAATGCAAATAATTTCCTACTTATCTACCAGATTAGATGAAAAAACACAACTTAAACTAAAAATTTTACTGATTGGAACATGATAGAGAATATTTCTTCCTATATAGAACATATTAATACTTAATTCAGGATTAGAAAAAAGGTAATTCTAAATAGACTTGGACAGTGGGGTGTTCTTGGGTAGCAGGGTGTTCCTGGGAAAGGTTTCTTTGATCTAAATAGAATATACCCAGGGTTGGGCTAATTCCTAAAATGTCCACTAGAGAGACAGATGCCATTGTTGGTACCATATACAAGTTTTCCCCACTATCTGAAAGTAGAGCATTCCTATGAAACCTTTCATAAGCTGGCAGAGAGTAGAAAAACAATTACTATTAATTTATATGGGAAATTTTTTGAGTGTTCTTAGACCCAAAAAATAACTTCTCTTAGGTTTTTCTGATACCTTAAGACACATCTTGCTAATCTAATAAATGCAAGGGAAATAAAGTACAGATGCTTACAGACACAGTTCAAAGCTATTGTGGTTTGATGTAGAAATACAGAGTATAGTTCCTGGGGAAAGAACTTGGTGGGGGCCACTCTCGTTGCTGGGGTGCACACTGCCTTATAAGGAGTTGCTGCAAAACAAACACTGAACGTTATTTTTTTTTCTTTTTTGGCAAAAGCAAGAATTCTCTTAAGATTTCTTTCATTTAGCAAAAATAGGTACAGTAATCCCTCCTTACCCACAGGGGATATGTTCCAAGACCCCCAAGTGGATGCCTGAAATCATGCATAGTACCAAACCCTACATATACTGTTTTTCCTATACATACATATACATGATTAAGTTTAATTTATAAATTAGGCACAGTAAGAGATTAACTGGTATTAAAATATAAGAATTATAACAATATACTATAATAACATGTGAATGTGGTCCATCAAAATATCTTATTGTACTGTACTCACACTTCTTGTGATGATGTGGAATGATAAAATGCCTACATGAAGAGATAAAGTCAGGTGACTTATGCAGGCATTGTGATATAGCATTAGGCTACTATTGACCTGACAATAGGTCAAAACGGTCATCTATTCCTGGAACATGGTTGACTGTGGGTAAGTAAAACTTTAGAAAGCAAAACCATGGGTAATGGGAGGACTACTGTACCAATGAAGAGAAGTGACCTAATCTGAACTTTTGAAAAAGATGAAGGATACATGTACTAAGAATGATTCTGCAGTCTATTTATGTCTTTTTAATAGCCAACAAGGTCTAAGTTTGAGTGGGTAGACAAAAGGAAAAGAGAATTGTTATGAATCCTGTCCTAAGCCCTCTATACCCTCTGCACTGGCCCCAAATAAATCTAAACTTACAGAGGTCCTGGCCTGCTTCTTCACACTGCTGTGTAGGCTTACACAGGGAAAGGTGTTAAGTCTTCTTGTACTATGGGTGGGCTTTTTGGTTCCCCATATTTACCACCCAGAAAAATGTGGAGCACCAAATTCACTGTATTGTCAGTCCTGTTCATCTTAATATAGAGCATGAGCTTTGGAATAATATAAAACTGAGTTTCCATCCCCAACACTTCACATTCTAGACCTTAGATCCATTAATTTCAGGCTCACATCTCTGATTCTGAGACTATAAATTTGAGATACCTTAAGTACTGTTTGGAGATTGAGTTGCAGGAAAAGCTTTCTCTTCTGCATGGGTATGGGAATCACTTTGTACAAGACTTGAAACTGTACTCTCAGCTGTTAGTAGTGGTGGAGAATAGGGAATGGAAGGATGTCCCTAGGCCATTTGGAGTCAGCCTGTGCTAGGGAACCAGTCTAGCATTGGAACCTAGAAAATATATGACCTGTGAAATAGTTTTGTATTGTGTATTTTGTATTTGCCTCACATAACCTGGTAATCTTCAGTAAAATCTTATTAAAAGTTATATTCTGATCTCTTGTGTGTTGTAGGAAATTAGGGAATCATGAGGGCACATTCTAGAGTAAAAAGGTAGAAGAAGGAGGACAGGATTCCATTCCAAGTGCAGAGTAGTGGTATCCTTGTTTACCAGTTGAAAACCACTGTGCCCAGAGGAGCAACAACTTAATGACGAGCAGACACTAGAGAGATAGTGATACGGTAGCTTGCTGAGGATCCAGAGAAGACAGAAGGAACTTTCTGAAAAACAAGATACTAGCAGGCCTACTTTTAGCTAATATATTGTAACTGTGTGATTTATTAAAGGGGCACCTCCTCTGAATTGATGCCCCCCACTCCCACCAACTTCTTGAGTAGAATATTTGTGATGGAATTAGGAAACAAAAAACCAAAAACCAAAAAGGGTTATTCTGTCCTGCATCAGGAATTAGTGAGTACAAGACATGGCCTAGATTTCAGACTCAAGCTTTGTGCTATGTCTGCTGCACTTGTGCAGCACAAAAGTGGCAAAAATTCCATAATGCCCTGATCATTAGCCTAAAAAATTCTGAAGAACAAGTTACCTATGTGGTGTATGCCTTGTAATAAAAGGGATCCTGGATTTTTTAAAATATTCTGGTGGAAGGGGCTCACTTGTGCCATCTGCTTGGGTAACATATAGTTACATTTGAAAAGAAAAACGCTGGAATATATATAGATATACATACATATTTTTCAAATATGGCTATTCCGAGTAGGGGGATCATGTGTGATTTTTTTATTCATTTACCTTGGAGGGAATTTTCCAAATTTTCTGAAATTAAGGTAAATTAATTTTCTAATCAGGAAAAAAATTAAGTTTTTTAAAGTTACATTGTAGAATGGGAGTGCTGTCTCATCTGGAACCTAAGCTTATGTCCACCATTGGGGTTCAAAGTTTGCTGATCACATTTGGCATGCTAATGAGGCTAAAAGTCTTTTTGCATGTGAAATTGACAGACTTTCAAGGAAATAATTCACATTAAGGGAAGAGCAAGTCTGCTAATATGTTTAGCTCAGGAACAAAACCTGGGTTTTTGGAGAGGAGAGGTGTGTGTGTCTGTCTAGATCTGTCTTCTAATCAGCCTTCCCTACTTACGTTTTAGGGATAGCAAGGGCCTACAAATAAACAATGAATTATTTTTCAATTTTTATTACGGAAAATTTCAAATATATTCAAAAGTATAGAGAACAGTATAATGAACTCCCAAGTATCTGTCACATGGTTTCAGAAATTATCAGTTTATCACCAATCTTATTTCATCTGTATGCTCACCTACCCCACCCTCAGATTATTTTGAAGCAAATACCAGTAGCATATCACTTCATCTGTAAAATTAACAGTACATTTCTCTAGAAGGATTTAGAAAAACATAACCACAGTACCATATCACATCTTAAAAAACCCAATAAAGTGGGAGATGTGTTATTTCAAATTATGTAAGGATTGATACAACAGTTACTATATTTCACTGGTACCATGAGGAAGGGGGTAACACCTAAAATGGAACTCATGGTTTTTCTGATGCAATTGCTTTTATAAATGCAAAGGAAACAAAACTACTGTATTAAAGCCCCTCTGAGACCTTTGTGGGAAGCTGGGTAAGAGTGCTGACATTACAAACCCCATGGCAAGACTCCATAAAATTATCTCTAAACATCTTTGTCATTTTCTTTTTTTTTTAATATTTTATTTATTGATTTGACAGAGAGAGATCACAAGTAGACAGACAGGCAGGCAGAGAGAGAGAGAGAGAGAGAGAGAGGGAAGCAGGCTCCCTGCTGAGCAGAGAGCCCGATGCGGGACTCGATCCCAGGACCTCGAGATCATGACCTGAGCCGAAGGCAGCGGCTCAACCCACTGAGCCACCCAGGCGCCCCTCTTTGTCATTTTCTTAAAGTTGTTCTCCTGGAGACAGCTGACCCAAGTCGTCTCTTCCCCACTCACAGAAGTTTTTTTTTTTTTCAGCGCCTTTTCTAAGTGACAATTTAGCTGTCTCTCAGTCCTTCACATTCTCACATGCAAAAAATAGGTGGAATGAGAAGTCAGCTGAGTGTGTTGGAAAAGGGGTTGAAAATTGGCAAACTGAATCAGTAAGAGATGCAAAAGAAACCTAGGCAAAGTAACTGGTGTAATTAACTTTGGAAACTGCCTGTACTGCAGTTTTTGTTGGCTCTGGCATCAAATAATACAGTACACTGAACTTATAAAATGAGAAAAACAATCTTCTTCAAAGGGAAGTTAAGATTACATGAAAGAAGTGCTTTGGGCATTGCAAAAGCATTAAATATATCATTTGTAAATCATCTTAAAATTTATTTTTATAAAAATCCACAATATTATCTTGTGTTCATTGTATTTATTTTATAGTTAGTTTTATAACAAGTGATATTTTTGAATAAAATTTCAGCAAAGTAACAGCAGTACAAAAATACTGAAGTTGTTTCACAAAAGACTGATTCTACAAAATATTGCCCTATGTATTGGGGTAATCTCAAAATGGTGTTAGCCACTGTGTGGTATGATATAGAAATATGAGTAATAATTCTCATCTTGAACATCTTACAACTGCCTTCAAAAGTTTCTGAAACACCTGATACAGAAAAGCCACATACATGGTGCCTAGACAGCATATATTCTACTAGCACCAGATTGAAATGGGAATGTTTTGCCACATGGTGATTACAAAATATAAATCGAATCAAAGAACCTTCAGGGATGTCAATCATATTTCCAGTGGTGTTTCATATACAGAATATGCAAAGAGTAAAGAAACATGGTCCTTGCTCTCAAGGATATCACAGTCTAATGGCCAAGGCAGACACATCAAAAAAGCATAACAAAAGGCTACAGGTGTTAAAGTAAGAGTCTGTTCACGTACAACAGTAACAACCAGGGCAAGAGAAGTCAGTGGAATAGACAGGTAAGGAATGTCCCAAGATGTAGAAGGAAAGTCAGGTGAGCTGTCTCCTTGGAAACATGGAATTGCTCACCTCCACTTGAAAATTCCATTGATCAATGATTCATATCAAAGACTCTTTTACAGCAATCTTGAAAATCTTTGCTGTTCATCTGGAAAAACAAACAAACATATAATTAGCAGGCTTATATACTAATTTAACAATTCCTCCAACTGACAAATTTACAAAAGGCCTATTATCTGCATCATTCACTTTGTGTTTGGAAAGCCTTCATGGAATTATCTAATGCAGATGCAATTTAAGACCGGATCAGCAGCTAAGGGAGTTACAGGTTATATTAGAAAACAAAAGAGTCAGGAAAGCAGTGATACTATAAGTTTTGCAAAAAAGGATAGGCTGGTCATGTAAGACATAAAAAATTCTAAATTACACCTTCTGGAGTCTAGGCTTATGGAAATAATTCAAGACAGTCCCACCCATCACAGAGTCTGTGGTCTAGCCACACAACCATGCAAATAATACAGTAAATTGTGAGAACTGTGACACACGCAGAAGAAAGTATCTTAACCCAGTGGTCAGAGAAGACTTCTCATTGGAGATTATAAAGTATCTATTTTTATTATCTCAAATTTCATATTTAAAAAAATCTAACTATCTGAAGTTAGATAACCTGGCTGAAGTTAGTGTGAGCAAGAACTGGAGCCAGTTTTCAACCTAAGTCTGTCTGACTTCAAAACCCCAACTGTAGTTTCTATCACACCAAACTCTGTCTCATAAAAATGTCATGTTTTACTTCTGTTATCATAGTGACTTTTCCAGTTCTCATAGTGCTGTTTGTCCATGAACATTTAAAATCTACTAAATACAGTATAATAGTTTATCAGGAGACAACTACCAATAAAATATTGATAAAACCCTGGTAGTGCCTGGTAGCTCTCCCACATGGGACAACTGGAAGTAAAAACCCTTGCTCAGCCAAAAACACCGTGTGTGTGTGTGTGTGCATGTGTATACACACATCATTTCTTGAAAAAAATATACTTTATAGACACAGCATCAATTATTTAGAGTTTACCTATGTATCTATATTAACCCCCAATGTTTTCTCTTTATATCTTAATAAGAATAAACTATTTGACCGGCTGAAAATGTAAGCTGTTTATAAAACATGCAGAAAATAAATTTCTGATGCATGTCTGCAAACCTTAATTATCTGTGGAGAGCACTCATTGTCCTTTTTTATCGAAGGGAGAGCTGAAAAACCAAACAAATAACGTACAGTTGCCTTTTTAACAATCTTAGAAGGAAAAAAATCGCAACTGTGCATCGATATTTGGAGTGCTGAGGTGATAGAAATTTTCTATATACTATTTCTGGTTACCTGTTTTGGCCTGAAACTCTTGGTCTTAAAGAGAAAAAAAGAATCTCCTTGGAAATTTTAACTATTCTGACAAGGCTAAGCTATACAGAATATTTCACAAAAACTACTTAAATGAACCTGATAGTCCTGAAAAATATCATGACTTATTCTAAATGTTTCTGTCCAAAAAAAGAAGGAAAAAAGCCCACAACATATTTATAGGCTAATCATTCTTAATAATAGGTTAATATGAATACTGTTCATCTTTGCCTTTGTTAGATACTTAAGAACCAAATAAAATGATGTAGTATCACCTCCAAGAATAACAAGCAGAAGTCTCCAAAATATTTGTGGCAGCATTTCAGGTGGAAGGGATATCTATCAACAAAACATATCTTTAAAATAAAACCCCAATATATCTGCTCTGTTAAGGCAGAATTTAAGAATCTTCTAAAATAACTAGGTTATTGGGGAAAGATATCTTTGGGTCGATGTGAGACTGAAATTAAATGTGCTCAAACAGATATTCAATACAGATCACTTCTTAAGAGAAAATAGAAAAATATTAAATAACCATATTTGATCAAACTATGTAATTCAGATGATAAAGTTGTCACTGGTTTTAAAAACCCACTCATTTTTTAGTTTACTTTGATAGCATTATTACAGAAAATGTTTTGTGAATTGAAACCTGTACTTTATCAGTGCTTAAGTTTGTAACAAAGTTTGTTTCCAAAATAGTGGCACCAAATTTCTTTAGAAAATTCAACAAAACCCACTTTTTAACAGCAATCATATAAATGTATTAATGATTTGTAGAATAACAATGCAAACTCAAACGGAGAAAAATATTTGAGTATTTTGAAGAGTGAAATAAAGAACACAAGGGGGCAGGGCAGCCCAAAAATGTATACATTCTAAAAGTCAACCTATAAAGTTCAAAAACAGAATTATTCAATAGTCTTAAAAGATAAAAAGGCAGAGTACTGATTAGGAAGAGAAATGCAATGGCTTTTGAGTTATAGGTAATGTTAATTTCCTGATCTGGATTCTGGTTACATACATATATTCTGTATGTAAAAATTGATTAAGCTGTACAGTTAATATTTGTGCATTCCTCTGTATGTTAAAAAAAAGTAAAATAATAAAGTTTAAGAAAAGGTAACTTAAATTTTTAGCAGTAATTGTGTTTAAAAACAGGTTAGTTTGAATAACAAATGTTTTTAAATAACCATGATTTTCTACTTTATATTCATTAATTGCAACTGCAATGTTTTAAAAATGTTTAGGTGTTACATATGGCATTAACTTTCCACCCCTAATAGGCTCTTAACAAAGTAGGTTTTTCTTCTACTTAACTGCTGACATGGCTAGGGGAATAAATGTAGTATGAGAAGGCAGAGCTATGCATTTTAGAAAAGATTCCTGATTTTAAACAAGCGTTGATGCAAATGCAAAAGCTTTTAATAAAAAAAAAAATTTGTCCCATGACACAAAACAGTTTTCCTAACTCTTTAAGACAGTTCACTCGTCCTGGCAGTTTAAGAAGTCTGTAAAAGCTGAATATCAAGAAAGGTACCACACTGGGTTGGGATCTCATCACCATACAAATTCCATTCCTATAGTCACTGGTAGTCAGGAAGATTAACTGAAATGTCACTACATTCAAATATGTAAAATTTAATGTTCCTTCAAGAACTACTTTATATTCAGAGAACCATGGTTGTTTTAGGGTATTAAGGAAGGGGCTATGGAGTTGGAAGTTGAACATACTAAATCACACTCTATGAATAGTTTTCATGATAGTAGTACATAGCAGGATGTGTCCAGCTAACAATACTTACCCAAGAATATATTCACTGTATAAAGTAATACTTTGTTTAATTACCTTCGGGCTATATGGAAATGGCCATTTCAAATAAAGAGAAACAAAATACCACTAGTGAAAATTTTTTGAAATTCCAATCGTGTACATACGAGTAAAGAAACTTCTGAAAACGGCAAATTAGATTACACTACTGAACACAAAATTATTGCCGAGTGCGGAAAAACCACAAGATGTAAAATATCTTAAATATTTTTTAAATATATATATATATATATATAAACTATCTTTAAACCAATTTCCATCACTGAAGAGCTTGCTAGCAAGGGCTAATGCAATGAAAGAGAAAGCAAGTTAAGGAAAAAAAAATTAAAGACGCCACACAATCAAGATGTTCAGATTTTAAAGGCATTCACTATAAAACAAACCACAAGATTAGTACCAAAAACGCACACGTACACACACAGACGTGTGTGTGTGTAATGTAATAAAAAAAATACAAAGTGTACCCACCTACACAAAAACACACGCTAAAAGATGGGCAAGCAGTTAAGGCACTCTAAAAACAAAACAAAACAAAACACCCACGTGGTTTAGGAAAGATGGGCAAGCAGTTAAAGCACTCTAAAAACAAAACAAAACAAAACAAAAAACCCACGTCTTTAGGATTACCGAAATCTGTTACAGTGCTACCAAGCAGCGATTTTCAAAGCTTCTGAAAAACGTGCAAATTGTCTGAAAACAGTGCCTGGCAACCGAGACGGTTTGCAAGCGTGATTCGGAGGGCTGCCAAGGAAACAAAAGAAGCCCCCCACCTCCCCGTGAGACCGCACAAGGAATGAGAGGCGCTCCGGGCACTATTTATTCTAAGGTAGGCGGAAAGCAGAAGTCTGTGCAGGAGCGGTACATACTAAGGATCGCTCTGTGCCAGGGACCGGGCCACGGAGTTTCCATTGGTCGGGGAACCGCCCAGCTTTAGTTTTTCCAGATACTCGGCATGCACGGGCTTGTGGCACTGGAGAACCTTGATCGCATCTTCGATTTTGAACCACTCTCGCTTCCTCCCAATGCTAACCGAATCTTCCCAATCCTCCAGAATCTCAGTGACAGTCAGTACGTACACGTACGTTCTGTGCTTGCGGTCTTGGTTCTGTTCGAAAATGCCCAGGAGCCGGCCTAACTTCCCCTTGACGCCCGCCTCTTCGTACACCTCTCGGACTGCCGCACCGCCCGGCTCCTCCTCGGGCTCCATGCCCCCGCCCGGCACGATCCAGCGGTCCGGGTACCGACTGCTACTCACTAACAGCACCTCGTCCTCGAGCTCGCTCCGGAAGCAAAGGCACGCCGCCCGCTTCTTGAACCCCTCCGGGTCGTAGGTGCGCGTCTGGTTCGGCTTGCACTTCATCCTCTCGGCCGCCCGTTCCTGCCGCTCACTGCTGCTGCTGGGGTCTCGGCCGCCGCCGCCTGAGATGCCTGGGAGAGAAACGGCCGAGAAGAGCGGTGGGGAGAGAAGGCGCTCCAGGAGTGAGCCGGGGGAGCCCAGGAAGCCCCGGGGGAGATGAGGCGGGGGCGGGCGAAGTACGTCAGTCTGTTCGTTCCTCGTTCCTCCTGCGGGCCGGAGGGTCCCGAATGCAGCCTCCTGACTGGACCAGGCGCCGCCGCCCCCGCCCCCGCGCCGCCGCCCCCGCCCCCGCGCCGCCGCCAGCGGGTCCGCCGCTCAGCACACCGCCGACCCGAGGCTCCCGCGCGCGCCTCCCTCCCTTCTCAGCCGCCCGGCAGGGGTTGAGCGAGGTGAGGCGCATTCGCGTGCGCGTCCGCGTCCCCATTCACGTGCGCGTTCATGTTGGAGGGCGAGGGGCGGGGGCGGGGGTCTTGTGGCTCCCGCCGCGCGCGCGGCGCCTCGGGCCCACTGCGCAGGCGCCCCGCACCTCCCAGGCTGGAAATCTCTTTCCCCTGGCAGTTCAATTCCCGCGTTGTGACCCGGGCCAAGATCGCTTCCACGTGGGCCTTTGAGTTGAAGTTGGCTGTGGCGTGGCCAGACCTTTCTCCTCATCCTTCCCGGCAGGTTGCATGAAACGCATACACTTATTTTACAGGCCATCAGGCCAAGGGCATCATCATTGCCCAGAAGGAATGCTACCACCTTACGGTTTAGGAGGGCCTGGGGTTGTCAAAAAGACCCTCGCTGTTCTTGGCAAAACAGTACCTATTCTTTGCTGAGTCATATCCATACCCTTTGGGTTCTTCAACAGGTTTGTCCACCTGAAAGGTAGAACAGCCGGTTATGGTTTATCAGCAAAATGGGTTTATTTGGGTGTAGCAGAGGAATTGCAATTGGGGACAGGCAAACTATGGCACCTCAGAGGCCCGTCTGGAGCTCAGACACGAGGACCCTTCTTCCCTAGGGAAAAGGAGGCAGTAGGGAGGGACTGCCGGGAAGGGAAAGTCCATTGCAGAAAAGCCGAAGTTGCAGGTGCTGACGTTTTCCTCATTGGCCCCGTTGTGGTATTTCCTATTGGCTGGGCTTGTTGCTGGGCGAGGAGAAATTCGTCCTTCCTCCTGCTGGAGTAGGAAAGGAAGCTGCTTCTTGCTGGGAATGCCAGAAACTGTTTGTCCTTGTTGGGGTCTGCCGCTGACCGCAGTGGTAGGGCGTGAGAGGTTCCCCCTGCTAGTCACCTGACTCCATTTTAAATGAGGTTTCCTTGATTCAGGGTGGCAGGTTCTTGGCCTTGCTGGGCATGTTGGTACAGCCCATAACTTAACACTTTTCTTGAACAGGTCCTATTGCCCTCTTACCTAACCTCTGTTCCTCAGTTTCCTGACAGTAAACTTCTTGCCTACTTGTTTCAGCCCTGGCCCTTGGAGTCCTAGTCACCTAACAGCTGCAGAACCACCCCAAGTCACCTTTTAGGAAGTCCCAACACTCTTCACCCTCTTTCACTTTCACCCTTCTCTCTCTTTCTCACTGATAGGTACTGCTTCGGGTTTTGGAAAACATGCCTACAGAAATCCCTTCATGTTTTTCAGTTTGATGTTTATGGAGGCTCTTGGTGTGGGATTCCACACCAAGCAAGGCCGCTTGGTGCTCTTTCACCACCTCTCTGTTGGGTCATGCTGTCCTCTTGGCCAAGATGTGGACCATCATAACCAAAAATTTAACAACCAAAAGCCTTCCCTCACCTTTTCATTTGTTCTTACTGTTTCCCTGCTCTAACTGTAGCCTTATGGAGAAGACGTCTGATGTCCCCTAACTTTTGCCATACTGCAGCTTAAGCATCTTTGTCTCTCTCTTACCCACAGACCCTCTGCTGGCATCAAGCAACCAGGATCACGAAAACTCCCTTTTCCAGTGAAATAATCCCTCATCAAAGGGAAGGGGAATCTGAAATGTGAGTGCAAAGGACTTTTTTTTTTGAAGAGGGGAGAAGGAGGGAGGGAGGATGAGGGAGGGCGCATCAGTGGGAAGGGGAGGGGCAGAGGGAGAGGGAGAGAGAGAATCTTAAGCAGGTTCCATGCCCAGTGCAGAGCCCCATGGGACCTTGAGATCATGACCTGAGCCAAAATCAAGGGTGGGATGCTTAACGGACTAGAGGCACCCAGG
Organism: Lontra canadensis; assembly: GCF_010015895.1. Taxonomy (NCBI): domain Eukaryota; kingdom Metazoa; phylum Chordata; class Mammalia; order Carnivora; family Mustelidae; genus Lontra; species Lontra canadensis. The sequence continues at coordinate 4,003,988 of NW_022631128.1, read as the reverse complement.
CGCCCCAACAGCCCAATTCTTAAATAACAAGTGAGATCAGCTTCCCAAGGTCTGCTACACTCCATTTATACCCAGAATAGCTCATAAAAATGATCCTGTTCCCAGTGGCAACAGACTCCTGCAATATCTAGAGCATAATAGGACAAAAATGTGTGGGTTCCATATGAAGAAATGACAAAATGGAGATGTAAAGAGAATGACTTCAACCACTAGAGATACTAGTATTGACCATATTTTAATGGTATATGGATGATCAAAGAACATTTGTTTCCTTTCTCTTATAAGTGGTTCATTTTTTTTCAAAGATTTTATTTAATCATTTGAGAGAGAGAGAGAGAGAGAGAAAGAGAGATCCCAAGTAGACAGAGAGGCAGGCAGAGAGAGGGGGAAGCAGACTCCCTGCTGAGCAGAGAGCTGATGTGGGGCTCGATCCCAGGACGCTGGGATCATGACCTGAGCTGAAGGCAGAGGCTCAACCCACTGAGCCACCCAGGCGCCGATCAAAGAACATTTGAAGGAATGTGACACCCCGTGATTAAAAACAAACTAGGAACATAGGTTTTAGCAGGCTGTAGTCCTCAGTGTGCCTAATGTACAAATACACGAATGATGTTAAGCAACTAGAAAAAAATTCCATTATAGTCAAGGTCTAGGCAAATATACCTATTATCACCAATATTGTTAACTTTTGCTTTAGGTGATCTTTCCAGTGTAAGGAGATCATAAAGAGAAAAAAAGCGTTGTTTTAGTAAAGAAGACCAAATTTTCATTATTTCCAAATGATAGGAATATCTTCTTGGGAAAAGCCTACGAAATGAGTAAAAATGAATTCCCTTCCATGGTAGAATGAAGTATTACTATTTAAAGCACTAATGGTTTCATGTATGCCAGCAGTAATCACATAGAAAATATGGTAGGGAAATGATGGCCTTCGCGGTAGCCATATCAGCCACCACACAGTAAATAAAATACCAAGGGATCCTGAGCAATAAAGTTAGGACATTGTAGTAGAAAATGATAGAGCTCGGACTCAGCTTTGAAAGATGGCTTGAATGAATCAAGAGGAACTCTAGCAAAGCTGGGAGGTGCGGCAAGGGGCTATGGGGAGTGGTGGCCCATCCAGGCCCCAACCACATCACAAGACTAGAGTTAGCATGTATTTTCTCCTTGTCTTACCAGAGGGGCCGCTTCCTAGTCTCGTCTATCACTTCCCCATCAGAGGATGCCTATGCAATAGGTGTCTGTTGGGGCATATTGTTTTTTTGGAAGGGAGAGGAATAGCAACATTATGATATGGAAAGAGGTGCAGGCTGGATTCCTACTGGCAAAGTCATAGCACATTTCTGGATAAGGGGATCCGCAATTTACAGGTATGGTACAATGCTGGGAAAATCTCGAACTGATCTTTTTTAGCAGAATTTTGTAAAATAGTTTTATGATTCACCTATTAGACTGATCATGAGGCAAGATAGGTATGACTTTTTGTATAGAAATGTCAACATCATTTTTGAGAGGGTAGCATTCCACTGTCTAGTTCACCCATAGTTAAGATTTCTCTAATGATGAACAGGGTTATTTCACAAGCTACCTTAACAGTAGACTGTTACAGTAACAAATGTATTTTGTACATGTCTGCCTGTATCTCCTCCCACATTTCCCTTGGCCTTGGAGATGGAATTTGCTTTGTCCAGTGGACCAGTAGCAAGAGTGAAGCAAGGAGAGAATTGAAAAGTGCTTGCACACCAGGGTTTGCCCTCTTTTGGTGCTCTTGACACAAGACAGCAACCACGTGAAGTAGCGTGGGTTAAGTGGATGCTGAGAGACCCAGGGCCCATGCATCCCCTCCACCACAGGTGACAGTGAACCAGTCGCCAGAAATGTGGGTGAGACCATCATACACCATCCAGCCCCCAGCAGAGCCAGGGGCACTGACCACAGACGCATAAGCAAGCCTTCCAAGAAGAGCAAAAGGACCTCTCAGCTGAGCCCAGCTGAAATTATTGACCTGTAGAATCGTGAACAAAAGAATTGGTTGTTCAAAGTCACTACATTTTGGATGGTTTGTTGTGCATCAGAAACTGGTTGGCACAACCGGTAACTGCCACCCAACAAAATCCAACCCAAAATAAGAGAGAGAGAGAGAGAGAATGCTTTTCATAGTGGAAATGTAACCTCTACTTGAAAAGGTTGACAGTGAACTTTCCCTGGAGACTTAAGGAAGGGAGTGAGGTTAAGACATGAGTTATCTGTCAAGTAGAGTCTGTGTGGCAAGCCCTGTGATGGTCCCCTGCATCCTACTGAACAGCCCATTAAATCTTAACGAGGAGGTTACTATTTGCAATTCATAGAAGAGAAGACTTAGAGTGGAGGTGACATTTGAATTCAAGTCTTCATGTCTCTCTACAGCCTGTGCTCTCGTAGCATCGCCATGTCTTGTCAAAGGATTATTTTGATCAAGAGCTATAGTTTGTTGTGTCATTTTTTGATGAGGTTCAGAGTTGACTTCTTACATAAGGCGTTCATTTGCTCAGAGTCACTGGGTTCAAAGAAAGGTATTTTCCATCTAGATGTTCTTCTCCTGCACAATCTAGTGAAAAGAACACCTGAGTGCCTACCTCACTGCCACCAATCAAGTGTGTTACCTGGACATGTTACTTGACAACTCAAAATTCAGTATTTTCTGCACGCATAAAATGGAATTAAGTGATGCACTAGAGAAGATATTCTGTATTGTCATCACTCTAGGCACTGATTTTGATTTATTGATGGTCTGATTGGTTTTATACACTTAATATTTAACTGCCAACAAACCAGAACAATGAATATCAAAATACCCCTCAGCAGATTAAGAAACAGGCTGAGATGTGCCTAAGTAAGACAGTAAGTGAAGGAGCTGATATTCACACCTTGGTCTGTGTGACTCCAAAAGAAATGCTCTTCCTCTCTCTGAGACATGCCATTCCTGTGGTACAGATGTCTTCTGTTCTCCCTCCCTCCCTTCCTTTCTCTCTCTCTCTCCCCCTGCCCTTCTCCTTCTCCTCCTTTTTTCTATTACCAGGAAGACCCAGGCACCCAGGAGAACATAGCTTCTATGGAATCTTCTAAAGCAGAGGGGATCTGCTGTGAGACAACAAGTCCGATACATATCTCTGCCTCTTTTCTAGAGTGGGAAGGAACAGGCGGATTGGAAAGTGACAGCCACATCCATGGGAAGTTGAGCACCTTACTTAGTGAGATGGTGGTTTACAATCCTAAGAGAGAGGCACTTTCCAGAACAGCTGTTACCTGGGAGGGAGACTGTTACAGAACTTCCCAGAGCCTTGTAGCATTTACAGCTGGAACCAGCTTTCAGGAGAGTGGCCACAACATACCTGAGAGGATTTCAGGATGTAGTAAAGGGAAACAGGTGAAGTGATTTTAGTCGGAGTCAATGAGAGAAAATGTGGTGTTTTACAAACCAAATGACCTAGAATTTCAGTTTGGCTCTCTCAAGTAGTAATGCAGCCTGAAGCAAGGGAATATCTCTGGCCATATTATTTCTCATTTGTAAAATGGGATTCTAAACTACCTACCCCATTAACTTCAACTCACTGGGGAAGGCTTTGCTGACCGTGGGTGCCCACCCTCCCCTTACACTAGGATTCAGTTACCCCCCTCTTTTTTTCCTTTCCAGACTCCCTTGACTTTAGTTCTGTCATCACTGTAATCATGGAGCTTTGTAATGTTTTGCCAGCATGTTTGTAAGAAAGTCAAAGGCGGGGAGCCAACCTGAAACATACTTGTTCCCCCTGATTCAGCCCAGTGCCTGGAACTCAGTGTTCAGGAAGGGTTCAAAATATATGGTTTGAGTATTAGAGTGTAACAGAAGCTCCATGGATCAAAGGCCAGTTACTGTTGTACCTGTTAATTGTTTATTAGTGATACGAAAAGAAAGATGAGTGAACAGAGGCATCTCCATATATCTTTTCTCTTGGGGAGGTGGGGTGGGTTGTGTCTTTCAAATCACTCTCTGCATGTTTCCCCATTTGTTGCTTCTTTGTGTGTCTTGGGTAGTCCCTCCATCATAGAATTGGCCTCATAGTGCATCTATACTAGATAATTCAGTAGAATCATCCTCCAAACAAAGTGATTGGAGCAAAAAGTATGCCTCCAATTTTTCCCTTTGAGTAATGAGTGAATCACAGGGTGACCTACAGGCCTTTTACTTTTGTGATTTTGTGAGTCATGGCACAGCTGTGCAGCCAAGGGTCTGAACACAAAGCTCAATGGATGTCAAGTGCAGGTGAGTGCTTCCATCCTCTCCAAGAGGCAGCCCTCCTCGAGTTCTCCTGTTTCTTTGATCCCTAGCTCTAGTTCCCTGACTGCTGTGTCTCTCCTTTTCACTGACATTGTCCCTGTACATTCTCATTCAGCACCTAAACCCTTGCTAGCGCTCCTCTGTTCATGTGTCAGAGTCAAATGCTGAATCCTCATGAAGGTCTACAAGCACCGCCACCTCCTATTTTAGATTGCCAAGTGCACTGACCCTTTCCACCCCACCCCATATTCCTGATCCGTTTTACCTTAGCCTGAATTATCACCTACCAGACTCTATTATTTACTTCTTTATTACGCTTATTGCTTATTTCTCTCCCCACTCCCCCCACTGTAACTCCTGCTTGAGTAGAAGCTAGGGATCTTTGTCTCTTTGCCTACCGGTTTATGTGAAGCAGCCCAGAACACTGCTGAGCACACACTGTAGTCATCTAGACCATATCTGTTGATGTAACGGACATGTCTGTTTCCTTTGCTGCATTGTGACACCCTTGAGGCAAGGGCCATGTTTCACCGGTCTTTGTCAATCCACCATCCAGAACAGTTTCTGATACAATTGGAAAGGCATTGCTGAATGTTGTTGAAACAATTAGTTAATTAATCTTTTGAAAGTGACAGTAGTAGGCAAAACATTCTGTTTCCAAACTGCAGTTATTCTAGGAGGTGCCATCATTGTCAGCACCATGTATATATCAGCTTCCACGGGAACTACGCTAGTCAGCTGGGAGATATTTGAGGGCTAGAAGTCTGACTCATGTTTTGTGGATCCCTCCTAGGGCTGGCACTGTTCTTCCTGCGCAACAGGATTTAGAGTGGCGTTTCAGATAGCCATTCATCACCTGATGACTTTATCTGTGCAGGACTTGACTATAATTTACATAATATCTATGAAAATAAAACTGTATCTTTGGGAATGAAACATAGTTATATAATTAAACAGATAAATGAAAGCAATTTACTGACAGAGTCGAAATGAATGTTGAGGCTAATGTTAAGTAATAGTGCACATAATGATGGGTCTTACACTAGGTTCTTCATCCATCTTTCCTTTAGTCCTAATAAAAACGCTTCAAGGAAATACGGTCATTCCCAATTCACAAGGGAGGAGGATATTGAGATCGGGGACATAGGGGAAATTGCCCAGGGTCTGAAAGCTGGTAGGTAGGTGCATGAGGTGGCAACTCAAGACTCATTGATGATAACACCCCAGAAAGTCTGCAGTATCGGCCAGGCCCACTTCACTTGCCCCCAGCAGTCCTGTCTGGTTCCTCTTCCATTTTTCGCTGATACAGCTCTCTGCTCTGTCATCCTATCTCCCACGATTTCAGAAGTTCTTCATGCCAGAGACTTTCCCCCTGTTCCTTCGGCCCAGTGCTGATCTATTCCACACTGGTTCTGGCTGTGGCAGAGGAAAGATGACTGTTTCAAGTTCTCATGCGGGAACAGAGTAATTGTTATTTACCAGTCCTGCGTGACTTTAGACGATTGTGGATGGATCGTGAGGAGGGTCCTTTGTTGCAGAGCTGATTTCCTTGTGTGAGAATCCTGCCAAATCCTTCCACTGAGGCATCAAACCCACCCAGGAGGGAAGATGCTTTATTGTCAATGACACTGCTCACCCACAGGCCCAGACACCATGAGACCAGTTCCCTCGGAGGCAAAACAGTTTTCTCAGGGTCACCAAGCTGTTACACATGTTTCACAGGCTCCTTCGATAAAGACAACAAAGCACATACAACCAGTGTTTGGTGTCAACTTGGGAAAAGGAAAATGGCAGCATTCCTCCTTTCACAGTAAAATCTTTGAGTACCCCCAGTAAAATCAGCCTGTTCTGGAAAGATGCAACATCAGTGAACACCATGGTAGAGGAGCTCTGACCAAAGTTCTGAGCCAGGCCTTAGTCTCTGGAATTTGAGATTGGGAGGAAAACAGCTTTTCCTTTTCTTGTTCTCCATCTTCTTTTGGGTTACCTATTTCAAGGCAAGTTTGAAAATTAGTGTTTTGTCAGGTGTTTTCTCATATTACAATATTATCTCTCCTAGTTAAGGATACCAGTGAGACTCTTGGTTTCTAAACTTCACTTTAACGTCTATCAAATAGCTTTTTCTTTTGATTCTACATCTCAGAAAGAAGTATCCTAGACTTGCTGCTCTGGATGAACTTCCTTATGTATGTAATTCCCAAAACCCTCATAAAGGAATCCTGCTTGGTTTTTTGTTTGTTTCTTAACTACTGCATCAGAAAAGATCATAAAAACTCTTTGAGGGCCTCCCATGTTTCAGGTATTTTGCATATTTTGCTGATCATTTTCATAAAAATCCTATGATACAAGTACCATTGTTCCAATTTCATAAATAATGACATTCAGGCCCAGAAGGATAGATATGTTGGCCCTGACACCCACAGCTGGAAAGTGGTAGAGCTGAGGTTTAAGACTGCTGTGACAATCCACTGCCTGCATTGGTCAGCCTATACTGACCTTTAAAAAAAAAATAGGGGACAGCTGGATGGCTCAGTTGGTTAGGTGTTGGCTGTTGGCTCAGGTCATTATCCCAGAGTCCTGAGATCAAGCCCCACATCGGGCTCCCTTCTCAGTGGGGTCTGCTTCTCCCGCTCTCTCTCCCCCTGTGTTCTCTCTCTTTCTCTCTCTCAAAGAAATAAGTAATATCGTTTTATAAAATTTCCATATTTTTGAAAGTCACCAATGTAAATTAAAATATTATTTACCGTTGCTATGTTATCACTCTATTTACTTTTAGAGTTTTGCTCTTGCAAATAATACTTTTCTTTCACGTGAAATACTATGTTTATAACATGGTATTATATTCGAGGGTGGTAGATATGGAAAGGCATATACATGACTAAGTCCTGGGCGTTGTTGCTTTAAGCCATATTGTGTGCTGAAAAGTATGCTATGTGGCATGTAGAGGCACACTGACAAATGGACCAGATTTCTATTCCTCCAACACCTTCTAGCTTCTAGAAGGGCATGCCAGGCCCTGGATACTCAAAACCCACACATATGGTACTCATATAGGAAACATCTACTGCACTACCTGCAGACTGGACGTGGATGTTTTTACCTTCATGTTTCTTTATGAAAGAGATGAATTCAGCAAAGCTTCAACAATGCCTACCATGTGTCATGTGGTGTGCTTCATGCAGGATATGGCAAAGAACAGATCATGGTCCGAGCACTGAAGTACCTCACAGGAAAACAAAGAATGGAATGTCATTTGTGAATTAGAAGTCTCCAGAGGGTGCATTTGCAGCACAGGAGAGGGAAAGAGGAAGAGGAGACATAGAATTGGCCTGAGGAAGAACGGAGGCAATAGGAACAGGAGTCAAGTCAGGGGACCTGTGTCCTCGTGACTATGAACATGTATGCCTGTACCTGGAAATTCTAGATTTTGGGGACTCACAGACATGAGTCCATATTCCTGGAAGTTGATAAATTTTACCAAAACAAGAATCACACTGCCAGGCTTATATTTATTAATTAATTTCTGCAGTTCAGTTTCTTTACAGGTGTGATTTCTGTATATCAGTCACTTTGTATCTGCAAAGCCTAGGGGAATTTCAGAACTTCTCCCACTGGGAGGACATTTCAGAAACTGAAAGATTATTAGAAAGGCCAACACGAATTAGGAAGCCAGGAGGTCAACAATACACCGGTACTAGAAGCTACTGAACGTAGGCAATGGGATGAAGGTCAGAAAATCCATATATACCACACACTTTGGTAGGCTCTGGGATTAGTGGGATCTTTCAAGCTGATCCAACCGTCTTAGTACAGAAAATCATACAGGCAGATCTTAACCCCAGTGGTGTGTAAAGATTTTTCTAGATTGCTCATCAAGAAAGTGTTTTACACACACACACACACACACACACACACACACACACACACAGCTACAATTCGGGAACTCAGCTAGGATCATAGAGTGTAGGAGCCAGTCTGTCTCACTCTAAAGCCTCAAGGAATGTCTGATATCAGACCCTTTTGCTCTTTTAAAGATTTATTTATTTTAGAAAAAGACAGAGAGGGGAGGGGCAGAGGGAGAGAGAGAATCCTAAAGCAGACTCCACACTGATCGTGGTACCCATTGTGAGGCTCAATCCCAGGACCCTGAGATCATGACCTGAGCCAAAACCAAGAGTCAACTGGTTAACCAGCCGAGGCACCCAGGTGCCCCCAGGCCCCTTTTCATAGTAATTTATTTCAATTTAACTCAGAGCCCTTACCTGCAATTCTCCTGACTGTACATGTCTTTTGTTACCCCGTAAGATATCCTTGGAACTGAATGTTCTGCTTTTTCCAAAGGGCAGGGACCAAATGGGCAGCTCCAGCTTGCAACTCCTTCAGACTAACTATGGCAGTCATCTTAGCAGGAAATGTCCTCATGGGTACTGCCACACTTCAAGCTGTTCCTTCTTGCCGCTATATTGCAATTAATTTTCACTACATGAGAGTTAGAATTCTCTGCACTGTGACTATGGCTGTGCTTATTTTCATTTGCACCTTAGAGCTACATGTAGTTATGGCTGGGGCAGAAATCATGTCCCATCCCCTCCGGTAAGTTGGGTAATACAGAGAATGACCTTAGCTATGATAGATTCAATATGCTAATAACATAAATACCTGATATCAGTGTACTTTTGCTGCACAACAAGTTGCCACAAATTTAGCATCTTAAGTCAACCCATATTTATCATTTCACAGTTTCTGTATGTCAGATATGTGGCATGGATCTAGTGAGTTCTCTGCTCAGGGTGTCCCAGGGTGAAATCAATGTGTCAGTTGGGCCGGGATCTTACCTGGTGGCTCTGGAGAGGAAGCTATTTCCCAGTTCATCCAGGTGGTTGGAAGAATTTAGCTTCCATGGTGCAGGATGTTGTCGGGGCTGCTCTCAGATTCTAGAGGCTGCCTGTATTTCTCTGCATGTGGTTCTCTCCACCTTCAAGCAAGCAGTGGTGTGTCAAATCCTTCTTGTGCTTCACATCTCTCCCGCTTGCCCTTCTGCTGCTAGCCAGAGAAAACTGTCTGCCTTTAACGAGGTCCTGTGATTAAATGAGGCTCTTTTGGATAATCTCTCTACTTACGGTCAATTGTTTAGTAACCTTCCTTACACCTGTAAGATCCCTCTAGCCGTGTAACTTAACACAAATATGGACAAGATAATTCTTCTTATTTATGGTATCTGAGATTATGGTGGGAAATCCTGGGAGACCAGTTTTAGAATGCTACCTACCACAACCTTTAATAACCATCACTTAATTATTTATGGAAACCTGTTTTTGTGACCCTGATTGTTTGAACCCTGTGACCATAACGCCCACTCTTTACTGAGTTATATCATGTCAGCATGTAGTTGTACTTCAGCAAGGGGCTTGTGCCTTCCCAAGTGTATTATTCAGAGTTTTCCAGATGAACAGAATCGATAGGGTATAGATGTATGTATATACATATACATATGTATGTATATGTATGTATTCAACTCTCAGTACAGAACATCATACAGGCAGATCTTAACCCCAGTGGTCTGTGTGTATTTGTCAAGATTGTTTATAAAAGAAGTGCTCTACACACACAAATACACACGTACACACATGCTTAATAAACTAGAATTCTGGAACTCAGCTAGGATCACAGAATGTTGGAGCCAGACTGTCTGACTCTAAAGCCTCAAAGAATGTCTATGACATCAGGCCATTTTTCTTTTTTAAAGATGTATTTATTTGAGAGAGAGAGAGAGAAGGGTTGGGCAGAGGGAGAGAAAGAGAATCCTAAAGCAGACTCCCCACTGATTGTGGCGCCCGTCGTGGGGCTTGATCTCAGGACCCTGAGATCATGATGTGGGCCAAAACCAAGAGTCAACTGCTTAACCTACTGAGCCACCCAGGTGCCCCCAGACCCTTCTTCATAATAATTTATTTCAACTTATCTCAGAGCCCTTATCTGCAATTTCCCTGACTGTGCATATCTGTTGTTGCCCCATAAGATATCTTTGGAACTGAATGTTCTTCCTTATCTAAAGGGCAGGGACTGAATGGGCAGCTCCAGCTTACAACTACTTGACAGTAAGTATGGCAGTCATCTTAGCAGGAAATGTCCCCATTGTTTTATACATATATATATAAATATGTGTGAAATTGTATATATTTTAATATGTCAATATGTATTAAGATATATTTATTTTATATAATATTTATATGACAAATATGTATATGTAATAGAAGAATATGTGTAATAATATTTGTATTTATATCATATTTATATATAAATACATAATATTGTTGTGTGTGTGTGTGTATATATATAAATGTCCTCATTGTTTTATATATATATATATATAAATATATATATCAAGGTTTTATACACACACACACACACACAGAGAGAGAGAGATTTATTATAAGGAATTGGCTCACAAGATTATGGGGTCCAGTAATACTAACATCTATGCCAGCATGGTAAAGAGCCAGATGAGCTCTGGTGTAGTTCCAGTCCAAGTCAAAAGGCCTGAGAACCAGGAGAGGTGATGGTTTAATTTGAAGTCCTACAGCTGCTGAGATCAGGTCTCAGGAAGTTCTGATCTTTCAGTTCGAGTCTAAAGACAGGACAAGAGCAGTGTCCCATCTCAAGCAGTCTGGCAAGAAGGGTTCCCTCTTGCTTGAGCGAAAGTCAGCCTTTTTGATCCGTGTAGCCTTCAAATGATTGGATATGGGGCACCCACATTAGAGAGGGCAATCTTTTTACTATTTCTACCTGTGCAAATGTAAGTCTCGTCCATAAACATCTTCATAGACACACTCAGAATAATGTTTGACCTAATATCTGGCCACCCTTTGGCTCAGTCACGTTGACACATAAATTTGCATATTTTATATAATAAATTTACATAAATTTACACATAACACCAAGCCTCTTCACACAGTCCATGGACTAACATTGATTTTTTTTTAAAGATTTTATTTATTTATTTGACAGAGAGAGATCACAAGTAGACAGAGAGGCAGGCAGAGAGAAGGAGGGAAGCAGGCTCCCCGCTGAGCAGAGAGCCCGATGTGGGACGCAATCCCAGGACCCTGAGATCATGACCCGAGCCAAAGGCAGCGGCTTAAACCACTGAGCCACCCAGGCACCCCTGATTTTTAAATTTCCTTTGTATCTTAGTTGAATACTCTATTTCCATGTTTCCTAACTATAAAATCCATCTGTGAATGATTTCACTTTCAGTTGCATCTTAACCAATTACCTTTAAGGCTACATGTGTGTAGGGAAAACAGATGCACAAGGAGTTTACATTCTTTACCGTAAAGGGGAAGTTTGCATCAAGTCGCATGCAAATTTAACAATACCTAACATTTATGAAATATTTTCCATATTTGGCAAGTCCTTTTGTAAGCTCTGTAGGTGCTTTACCTCATTTGGTCAGCACAATACCATGACACATGTGTCATTAGTCGCTCTGTTTTAATGTGAAGAAATTGAACACAGAAAGTAAGTAATCTTTCCATCATGACAGTTTGTGACAGGCCCAGGGTTGGAATCTTTGGCTTCAGAACTGATGTTCCTAACTAATTCATGTGCCTATATAATCTATCATCCAAACTAGTACATAATATTTATTATCCAAGCCAGAATGAGAGTAATTTTATACATTATATCTGCTCAATAGGCATAAAACAGCAAATTTGTAGGTATGCCTAGGCATTGCTCACTCTGTTAATGAAAATTCTTTCTGTTGGAAGTATCGGAATTTTCATCTAGATTGGCTAAACCAAAAAAGAAATCCATGCTCTCAGGGCATTTGTAAGATCATTATCACTTTTCTTTCCTCTGCTGGATTATTCCTGTCAGCCTACAAACTGGTGCTATTTGTTTTCATCTTCTTAAAAAGGATTTTATTTATTTATTTGAGAGAGTCAGAGAGAGTGAAAAGGAGAGTAGGACTGAGGAGGAGAGGGAGAAGCAGGCTCCCTGCTGAGCTGGAAGCCCAACAAGGGGCTCTATTCCAAGACCCTGGGATCACAACCTGACGGGAAGGAAGGAGCTTAACTGCTGAGCCACACAGGTGCCCCTATTGTTTTCATCTTAAAAACAAAACCCCAAACAAAACAAGCGAAAACCCTTCTTTTTACCTCACTCCTTCTACCACCTGCAAGACCCTTTATCCTCCTCTTGATAGCAAACCTCCCAGACAGAGTTTTCTATACACACTATCTCCAATTCTTCTCCCATTCTGTCTTAATCACATACCAATGAAGTTTATACACCTTCTACTAAACTAAAACTGTTCTGGTCAAGATAACAGTGTCATCAGTATTTTTAGATCAAATGGTCTCTCCTCAGTTGACTTATCAATAATTTTGGACAGAGTTGATCACTCACACTTCCTGGAAGTACTTTCTTTCCTGGTGTGTTTTTCAGAGTTGTCTAGAGAAACAAACCAAGTTGACGCATACACACCTGGGTTCCAGGACAGTACCTTCCTGGTTGTTCTCTGACGTCCTCAATCTCCTTGGCTGGCTCTCCTCCTTTCCTTGTGACCTTTTGACATTGACCTTCCTCAGAACTCAGTCCTTGGTCCGTATCTCTTCTCGCCTACACTCATTCCCTTGGTAATCACATCCAATTCTGTGGCGTTACATGCCATCTACACCCTCAAGGGTATAGCCAAGAACAGAAAACTCCTGTTTATACTTGACCCAAATACTTCAATTGTAATATCTTGCATAGTTTGTCTCTCTTATTCTCTCTCACCCTCTCTCTCTGACTCTCTCTTTCCCTTCCCTCTTTCTTTTTCTTTTCCTTACACATACTACATACAGATACACATACATACAATTACTTTTTCCAAAATGTTTGAGAGCAAGCTGTAGATATGCCCTTCTACCCCCAAGTACCTTAGAGTACCTTCATGAGAACAAAGACATCCTTTTGCATAAACACATTACAATTATCAGGTGCCTGAGTGGCTCAGTCGGTTAAGTGTCTGACTTCAGCTCAGGTCATGATCCCAGGGTCCTGGAACCAAGTCCCACAGTAGGCTCCCTGCTGAGCAGGGAGTCTGCTTCTCCCTCTGCCCCTCCCCTCCGCTTGTGCTCTCTTGCACGTGTGCAAATAAATAAATGAAATCTTAAAAAAAACCCCACACAATTATCAAAATCAATAAATGAACATTGATAACCATATTATTATATATTTCATTTACAGACCTTATTCAAATGTGGCCAGTTATCTCAATGTCATTTATATGAGTGAAATCGTATAGTATTTGTCTTTCTCTGACTTATTTTGCTTAATATAATACACTGTAGTTCCCTCCACATCATTACAAATGGCAAGATTTCATTCTTTCTGATGACTAATATTCCATAATAGATACAATGGAATGTTATATATATATATAACATTGATAACATTGATGTTCTCTCTCTCTCTGCATATATATATATAAAATATGAATATAACATGGATAAACATATGAATAGAACATACATAACATGAATAAAAATCATAAAATATGAAAATAATACATATGTATAAAGATAAAGAAGATGTGTTTACATCTTCTTTATCTATTCATCAGTTGATAGGTATTTGGGTTCTTTCCATAGTTTAGCTATCATTGGTAATACTGCTGTGAACATCAGGGAATTTAAGAAACAAACAGATGGATATAGGAGTTAAAAAAGGAGAGGGAAGCAAACCATGAGTCTCTTTTTTTAAAAAATATTTTATTTGTTTATTTGACAGAGAGTTAGAGAGAGAGCACAAGTAAGCAGAGCGTCAGGGAGAGGGGAAGAGAGAGAAGCAGGCTCTCTGCTGAGCAGGGAGCCTGATGTGGGGCTCGATCCCAGGACCCTGGGATCATGACCCAAGCTGAAGGCAGTCGCTTAACCAACTGAGCCACTCAGGCGCCCCACACCATGAGTCTCTTAACAGTAGAGAACAAACTGAGGGCTGATGGAGAAAGATGGATGTGGGATGGGCTAAATGAGTAATGAGTATTAAGGAGGGCACTTGTTATGATGAGCACTAGGTGTCATATGTAAGTGATGAATCACTAAATTCTATTCCTGATACCAATATTACACTATATGTTAACTAACTAGAATTTATTTTTTTTTCTTTTTGTATTTTTCATTTAATTTTATTTTGTCAGTGTTCCCAGATTCATTGTATATGTACCACACCCAATGTTCCATATAATACGTACCTTCATTAATACCCAAACTTTGAAAAAAACCCAAAGTCATTTATAGAAAATTTTATAAATTTTATAGTTTGTCCATTCTTCTCTCCAGTCTGGTATCACACATTGTATTTAGTTGTTATTTCACTTCTTTTTTTTCACTCTGGAACAAGTTCTCAAACTTGCTGTCTTACACAACCATGACAGTTTTGAGATGGGTGAGCCATTTACTACAGTTTCCCTCAATTTGGGTTTACCTGATTTTCTATTCTCATGATTAGATTCAACTTATGCATTTCTGCAAGAAAGATCACAAAAGGTTACTGTGTCCTTCTCAGTTCATTATATCAGTTGGCACCTGATATCCATTTATTCCATCACTGGAGATACTAAATTTGATCTCTGGGTTAAGATTGTATTCATCAGATTATTCCAACGTAAAGTTAGTATTTTCCCTTTGTGCACTTAAATATTTTGTGTGGAGATGTTTGGAGGCTATGGAAATATCCCGTTCTATTATTCATTGATGATTCATCACTGAATCCATTAACACATGACATTTGAAAAATTATGTATCCAACTTTATCATTTTTCCCCATTTACTAGTAAGGGTTCTTCTGCAATGAAGAGCTTTTCTCTCACCCTCATTTATTAATTATTCATGTCTTCATTTGTTTCAGTATGGGTTCATGAATATATATTTTATTCACTTTGTAATGACCCATTACCATCACAATTTATTTTGATGCTTGAATTTGCCCAGATTTGGTCACTGGAAGCCCCTTGACTTCTGTTCCCATGTCCTTTGGTGTGTGTACATTTTTCTTTGAAACTTTTTCTGATGCAACAAGATGTTCCAGACTCTTTTTGTACTTTGGCTGTTCCAGCCCTGGAATCAGCCTTTTTCCCAAGGAGCCCTGGTCTCTTATAGTAAGAAGGGTACTTTGAATGGATCCTGTGCTTTTAAACATCATTCTCTATTGGCACTTTGACTTGACAATCCCCTACATTTCCTTTAACTTGTTACCTAGTATGTGGAATTGGTATAAAAATAGGATATTTGTCATAAGTATGTGGCAAGGTATAAACAAAGTAAAGAAAGCATTTAGTGTAAGGCTTGGAACACAGGTAATGTTTTAAAATGAGACAATTTGAGCAACACAGTATGTAGTAATAATAATGGATTATGACCCAATGAATAAGAATCTATAAGTACACTTGAAAACAAGTGGTAGCGATTTTTATCATTATATTTTTTACTATCAAATGTTGATAAGATCCGCCTCTGGGGAAAACCTCAGAATTATAACATTTGTCTCATCAAGTCAAGGCCAGCTCCAGCATTGCAGAGCCTACAAGAATAGAAACATGAAGAATGATTGTAGAAGCAGGCTTCAGGACTTGTTAACTGACAGACTTCAATATTGGAGACAAACAACATGAAGTGAAGAATGGCAGTCGCTCCTACAACCCCGGCTACCAGAACCCAGTATTTTCCTTATCATGACCCTAACACCACTGTAGTGTGAACAGACAGTTATTTGTATGCTCATTCACTAGACTGTGAACTGACAGATGTAGCTTGTTTATGACTTACCCTTGATTCCCAGAGCACTGTCACTCAGTATAGGAGACATTTAATAAGTATGTGCTGATGGCCACAGTCACCAAACTGTGGAAAGAACCAAGAAGCCCTTCAATGGATGAATGGATAAAGAAGATGTGGTCCATATATGCTATGGAGTATTATGCCTCCATCAGAAAGGATGAATACCCAACTTTTGTATCAACATGGATGGGACTGAAAGAGATTATACGGAGTGAAATAAGTCAAGCAGAGAGAGTCAATTATCATATGGCTTCAATTATTTGTGGAGCATAAGGAATAACACAGAGGACATGAGGAGATGGAGAGGAGAAGGGAGTTGGGGGAAACTGGAGGAGGAGATGAACCATGAGAGACTCTGGACTCTGAAAAACAATCTGAGGGTTTTGGAGGGGAGGGGTGGGAGGTTGGGTGAGCCCGGTGGTGGATATTGTGGAGGGCACGTATTGCATGGAGCACTGGGTGTGGTGCATAAACAATGAATTCTGTTACACTGAAAAGAAATTAAATTTAAAAATTAAAAAAAAAAACAATGAATTTTGGAACACTGAAAAGAAATAAAAAAAAAATAGAAATTTTTAAAAAGTAAGTGTGTGCTAAATGAATGAAAGAATGAATGAATGAAAGTGTTGAGCAGTTTCAAATATCTCGTTAGCATAACTAACAAGAGAAGGAAGTTAAGGCTGACAAAAGTAGAGAAGCATCCCCAAAGTCATACACTTGTAAGAGATAGAGGTTGAATTCCATCCTAGTCTGACTCTAGAAGCCTGAAGCCTTAGTTGTATTGCCTCCTTGGATGATGGGCCTTCACGAAAGAGAAGTCTGCCCAGTTTCCATGTTTCCCAGAGTTCAAGTGGAAGCCCTGTTTGGACCAGACTCTGTGTCCCAGACTGTTCAAGGATCAGTTAATTATTTCAACGAATCTTTATGGGTCACTTATTATAGGTCTTTCAGGCTTTGGGGATATAGCTGAGAGCACAACAGTAAGATTCCCTGCTCCCATTAACATTTTGTTCTAGTGTGGGGAGATATACAATGAACAAAAGGACTCATTAAATTTTAAATGGTGGAGTAATTAAAGCTTGGTAACAAATGGAGAATCATCCAGCATGTGTGTGTATAGATGGAAGAGTGAATGTGGAGGTGGAAGAGAGCTTGCTGGGTTCAGGGCACTAGGATTAGTTTGTAATAGCTGGAGGTTGAGTGGAATATAGGTTGGGGTTCAAGTGGGAAATTAGAAAGTAGGATCCACAAGAAGATGAGTCAATTAACTTCTTAGGTACTAAGTGTTTTTGACAAGAAAAGAGGGATTTACACATTTGAGAAAATGTGTGGCAAATCTCTAAGGCTCAAATCTAAAAACGCTAGTGTTCTTTTCTGTTACTGAACAGTAATGACAATAATTACAGATGCTGTTTTTGAGTTTGCTATTTATTAGGCACTGTGCTAGTTGCTTTACGTGTTTATTTATCCCTCTATAATGAAGAGTAGTGGGGATTTTTATAGTTTATAATGTTGGGTAGCAGTAGATAGCAAGTATTAGGATTAAATTCCAATTCTTATTAATTTCAAAGAGCTTGTTTTTTGTCTAAGTTTCTGCTTTCCAGACTGACACTCAGGCAAATGGTGACAACCAAGATGAATTGAATAGCACAAAAAGTTTAAAAAGGCAGTTACAAAGATTAAATTACATAAAGTTTACAAAGTATTTAGTAAAAGGGAAATCAATTAAGTTTATTATATTTCATTCTTAGTTTTTAACTTTTATAGTTTCTTGAATTAATTTTTAGAAATGCCATAGTAGCATGCTGTATTTTTTTAGTAATTTTTTATGATTTCATTTGAAATGACCGTATTTGAGGAAAAGGTGATTGAATTTAATTGTTATTATACTAGCATGGATTTTGCATGTGTCATGTCAACCCTATTGTTATATCAGATGAATGACTGAGGTGCTGTGGAAAATGCTGTGCAAAGTCAGGCTTTATAAAGAGAACTTTATGTTAAGTACAAGGTAGAGCTGCTAAACAATTTTCTGTTAGTGAGATTCTCCCAGAAAGCCTCACAGTTGCCTTGGAGTTTTCTTGGAATCTGATCTCTAAAACCATACAAATGGTGTCTAGAAAAGTGGGTACTTTTACTCTGTGTGGTCTCTATAAACTATTACTTTTTTATGATAGCAAAATTCAGTTATTGCCACCATATTTCCAGAAGTATTTCCCTGGAAGCTAAGACCAATGAGACATGGTCTGTCACAATCATGGATCTCAAATCTTGTGTTGGGGACAGATACATAAATGAAAAAATAAAAAAAGGAACTCTACCCTCTGAAATAAAAATCTGTATAGGTTACCATGGGTAGGGACATAAATCAGTAAACCATAGAAAAGGACAGAGAAGTATCCCAAGTGGTAGGATAAGTGATACCATACAGTGTTTTTCTTTCTCTGTCTGGCTTATTTCACTTAGCATGATGTCCTCCAGGTTAGTCCATGTTGTCATAAAGGGTGTGACTTCTTTCTTTTTTATGGCTGAATATAAATATATATAACATTTTCTTTGTCTATTCATCTATTGATGGCCATTTAAGTTGTTCCCATATCTTGGCATTTGTGAATAACGCTACAATGAACATGGGAGTGCAGATATCTCTTTGAGATGGTGATTTTTTTTCCTTCGGAAAAATTTCCAGAAGTGGGATTATTGGATCATGTGGTAGTTCTATTTTTAATTTTTTGAGGAATCTTCACATTGTTTTCCATAATGGCAGTACAAATTTACATCCCACCACCAGTATACAATGACTCCCTTTTCTGCACATCCTTGTTTGTATTTGTTATCACTTGTATTCTTGGTAATAGCTACTTTTATAGGTGTGAAATAATATTTCATTGTGGTTTTGATTTGCATTTCCCTGATGATTAGTGATATTGAGCACCTTCTCATGTACCTGTTGGCCATTTGTGTATCTTCCCTGGAAAAATGTCTGCTCAGGTCCTTTACCCATTTTTAATCAGATTATTTGATTTTTTGCTATTGAGTAGTGTGAGGTTTTTTTTTAATTTTTTTTAAATTTATTTTCAGCGTAACAGTATTCATTGTTTTTGAACCACACCCAGTGCTCTATGCAATCCGTGCCCTCTCCAATACCCACCACCTGGTTCCCCCAACCTCCCATCCCTCGCCCCTTCAAAACCCTCAGATTGTTTTTCAGAGTCCATAGTCTCTCATGGTTCACCTCCCCTTCCAATTTCCCTCAACTCCCTTCTCCTCTCCATCTCCCCTTGTCCTCCATGCTATTTGTTATGCTCCACAAATAAGTGAAACCATATGATAATTGACTCTCTCTGCTTGACTTATTTCACTCAGCATAATCTTTTCCAGTCCTGTCCATGTTGCTACAAAAGTTGGGTATTCATCCTTTCTGATGGAGGCATAATATTCCATAGTGTATATGGACCACATCTTCCTTATCCATTCGTCCATTGAAGGGCATCTTAGTTCTTTCCACAGTTTGGTGACCGTGGCCATTGCTGCTATAAACATTGGGGTACAGATGGCCCTTCTTTTCACTACATCTGTATATTTGGGGTAAATACCCAGTAGTGCAATTGCAGGGTCATAGGAAGCTCTATTTTTAATTTCTTGAGGAATCTCCACACTGTTTTCCAAAGTGGCTGCACCAACTTGCATTCCCACCAACAGTGGAAGAGGGTTCCTCTTTCTCCACATCCTCTCCAACACATGTTGTTTCCTGTCTTGCTAATTTTGGCCATTCTAACTGGTGTAAGGTGGTATCTCAATGAGTAGCGTGAGTTTCTTGTATTTTTTGGATATTAAATCCTTATCAGATACATGGTTTACAAATATTTTCTCCCATTCCATAGGTTGGCTGTGGATGGTTTCCTTTTCTGAGCAGAAACTTTTTAGTTTGATGTAGTCACATGTGTTTATTTTTGTTTTGTGCTTGTGGTTTTCTCAGATTTTAAAAAAATGCTATCAAGACAAATGTCAAAGAGCCTCCACTTTATGTTTCTTCTAGGAGTTTTATAATTTCTTGTCTTAGATTTAAGTCTTTAATCAATTTTGATTTAATTTTTGTGAGTGGTTTAAGATTTGGGTCCAGTTTCATTCTTTTACATGTCTATATCCTGTTTTCCTATTGGTATTTATTGAAGAGACTGTCCTTTCTCCATTGGGTGTTCTTGGCACCTTTATCAAAGATCAGTTAGTCATATGTATAGGGGCTTATTTCTGGGCTCTCTATTCTGTTCCATTGATCTATATGTCCATTTTTATGCCAGTAACATAGAAGTTTGATAACTGTAGCTTTCTGATACAGTTTCAAATTAAGAAATGTGATGTCTCTAGCTTTGTTCTTTCTCAAGACTGTTTAGACTATTCAAGGTCTTTTGTGGTTCCCATGAATTTTAGGATTGGTTTTTCTGTTTCTGTGAAAAATGCCATCAAAATTTTGATAGAGGCTGCATTGAATCTATAGACCACTTCTCAGAAACTGTTAGAACTGATCAACAAATTCAGTAAAACTTTAGGATGAAAGTTCCACATGCAAAGATCATTTGCATTTCTATATACTAACAATAAAATAACTGAAAGAGAAATAAAGAAAATAATGCCTTTTACAGTAGCATCAAAAACAATAAAATTCTTGGGAATGAATTTAAGCAAGCAGGAGAAAGACCTGTACAATAAAAACTATAACACATTGATGGAAGAAATTGAATAAGTTCCAGATGAATGGAAAGATAGTCTATTTTTTGTGATTGGAGGAATTTATGCCATTGAAATATCTAGGGATTGGGGTATTCACTCCCTGCTTGGCTCTGTCACAACAGTTGAGTGGGGAATTGGAATACTGCCATTTACTTCTGTGGGCTGAAATTGGGATGGAGTAGATCACCTCCTTTCTTGGCCCCAGGGAAATCACATGGGAGGTGGTGAGTTGGTGAGGTTTTTTCCCTTTGGTATTTGTCTATAGTAGGGTGGGAACTGCCGGAAAAATTTTAGGCTAGTAGGCCCCTTTCCTGGCCTTTTGCCTTGTGGAAACAACTTTCCTTGGAGCTTTGTCTGTAGCCGTTGTAGTTTATGTCGGAGACTTATACAGCATTCTGTTCTGGATATGTGTAAGGCAATAGGAAAACCCAGAGAACTCATTTCTCTGTTGTTCTTCAAGTTTCAAAGTCCCTATGTTGTCTTTTTTTCTTTCCACTTTTCTGAGTCTTTCAATATCTGCTTATTGTTACATCCAGGGTTTTTAGCTATAAGAAGAAGGATATAGGAAGAGAAGAACTACTCTCTCTTGGCCAGATTCAACTTATGTAACTTTTAAAAACAGGGAAATCTAATATGCTAGAAGTCAGGATAGTGCCTACCATTGAGGGAATAATGACTGGAAGGGTGGCGATAAAAGTACTGTTTCTTGATCTGGCCAATAATTATGCATGTCTGTTCATCTTGTGGGAATTTTTTTTGAGGTGCCCCTCTTTTTTATTTCTTTTAAATTTAAAACAAATTTTAAATTTATTTTATTTTTACATAATCTCTACACTAAGTGTGGAGCCCAAAATTACAACTCTGAGATCAAGAGTCACATGCCCCACGGACTGAGCCAGCCAGGACTCCTCTATATGCATATTATCAGGACAGAGTGTCACCTAAGTCTTATCCCAGGCCCCAGCCTGTGCTGTTTGCCTCCAAATGAGAAAACTAATTAAATAGATGAACTTTCTGGAGAGCCTCCCTTCCCTAACAGAGATTTCACCCCAAAGCAGTGTTTGTTTGCCCCTGGGAACTAACAGTGACCCTAGAGTTCAGAACCCTCATTGTCTGAATGCACTGCTTTTAACCTAAAATTCTGTCTCTGGGTCCATTATGTATGAAGCCCTGGCAGCTCAGCTCAAGGATGCTCGCAATTTGTGTGGTGGTGGTTGTTGTTTCTGTGTGTGTGTGTGTGTGTGTGTGTGTGTGTGTGTGTGTGTGTGTTTCCATCTCACTTTAGAGTCAAACACACCATCCCAGAATTCCCAGGGTCTCTCTGATGGGCAGTAATGAATTTCCTGTAAAATAAAAGCTCAGTATATATATAATGTTTAGCCTCATAGGTTGTCTTCTTAAAGCAGACTCTTAATTTTAAATTAAAACAAAGCAGAGCCTTTACTGTGAGAAAGAGAAATGTTTCATTTTAATTTAGTGGCAAATTTACATATGCCTGGAAGATATGTCTTCCTTTGGAAGTTCCCAGTTCAGTTTGGTAATGCTAGTAGCTGCCACCATGATAAAGTCAGGGGGATATGTATTCAGTAGTTCCCAAAATTCTCATGAATTTGTTGAAATGTATTATGATTTGCATGCTTTTTCTTATAGATGCCATTTTCGATGACACACTTTTTAAAAATTTTTATTTTATTTATTTGAGAGAGAGAGAGAGAGAGCCAGCACAAGAGCAAGGGAAGGGGCAGAAGGAGAAGCAGACTCCCCTCTGAGTAGGTAGACTGATGTGGGGCTCTGTTCAGGACCCTGAGATCATGACTTGATAGGAAGGCAGATGCTTAACTGACTGAGCCACCCAGGCACCCTTCAATGAAATGTTTTGATGATGATATAGGCATATTATTTGAAATGAAATTATATGTACTACCTAATGTCAAGCATAAAGAACAATTTACAGAGTATGTGGTATTTTTACACATTTTTGTGACAGTATTTGTGAGTGTGTGTGTATGTTAAACACAAAGTATGGAAGGCTACATTATAAAATATTGATAGTGGTCATCTCTGAGCAGAGGCACTTTAGTTTTTTATTTCCTCTTTCTAATATATATTGCTATATTCTGAATTTCTTACCATGGGCAAGAGATTCTTATTTTTTAAATTTATCTTATTTCCAATTAAATATATAATTGTATTTATAAAAGCTAACATTGTTTTTACCACACTGGCTGGAGCATAGGGTGTATTCAATAAAGATTTGTTGAATGAATTAGTTATGCATTACTCACATATTCAAAGGTGTATATCAAATGCTCACTATCTGTCATACATTCTGATTTCAGGAATAAATAAGTACACCCACTCTTAAGAACATTGTTGCCTAAAAAATTCAACTCCTCTAGCCATGTTTTTCTTTTTTTTACAGTTAAAGTAGTTAAGAGGGCATTTTCTTATTATGTTATGTTAATCACCATACAGTACTTCATTAGTTTTTGATGTAGTGTTCCACGATTCATTGTTTGCGTATAACACCCAGTGGTCATTGCAATCCATGCCCTCCTTAATACCCATCACTGGGCTAGCCCAACCCCCAACCCCCTCCCCTCTGAAGCCCTCCATTTGTTTCCTGGAGTCTATAGTCTCTCATGGTTGCTTTCCTGCTCTGATTCCCCCCTTCATTTTTCCCTTCCTTCTCCTAAGGTCCTCCATGTTATTCCTTATGTTCCACATATAAGTGAAACCATATAATTGTGTTTCTCTGCTTGATTTATTTCACTTAGCATAATCCCCTCCAGTTCCATCCATGTCAATGCATATGGTGCGTATTCATCCTTTCTGATGGCTGAGGAATATTTCATCGTATATGTGGATACAGATGTAGTGAAAGAAAGGGGCACATACACCCCAATGTTCATAGCAGCAATGTCCACAATTGCCAAACCATGGAAGGAGCCAAGATGCCCTTCAACAGATGAACGGGTCTAGCAGTGTTTTTATGCAAATTTAACCTATTACCTGAATAAGAACCTAATGTATTAAAAAAAATTTCCCAGTAATTTATAAAATTGAGGCAAGATATACATAACAGAAAATTTACATTTTTTTTTTTTTTACCATCAGTAAACCTGCATTGACACACCATCATTAACCAAAGTCCATAGTTTACATTAGGGTTCACTCTTGATGTTGTACATGTTATTGGTTTTGACATTGACCAATTTGACATTGGTTTTGACAAATGCATAATGACATGTATCCATCATTGTAGTATCATACAGAATAGTTTCATTGCCCTAAAAATGCTCTGTTCTGCCTCTTTATCCCTCCTTCCTTCCCCTAACAACCACTGATCCTTGTACGGTCTCCATAGTTCTGCCTTTCTCAGAATGTCGTGTAGCTGGAATCATACAGTATGTAACCATTTCAGTTTGGCTTATTTCATGAAGTAATATTCATTTAAAGTTATTTCATGTCTTTCCATGAGTTGATTGTTTATTTCCATTTAGTGTTGGATAACATTTCATTGTCTGGATGTACCACAATTTATTTATCCATTCACCTACTGAAGGACATCTTGATTGCTTCTAAATTTTGGCAATTGTGAATTAAGCTGCTACAAACATTTGTGTGCAGGTTTTTGTGTGGATATATTTTCAATTTATTTGGGCAAATACCAAGGGGCGTGATTACTAGATCATATGGTAAAAAGTTTTGTAAGTAACTGCCAAACTGTCATTCAAACTGGGCCATTTTTTATTCCCACTAGTAATGAATGTGAATTTCTGTTGTTCCACATTCTTTCTAGCATTGGGTGTTGCCAATGTTTTGGATTTGGCCATTCTATTAAGTATGGAATTATATCTCATTGTTGTTCAATATCTTCATATGCTTATTTGACATCTGTATATCTTCTTTGCTGAGGTGTCTATTCAGGCCTTTTCCCCTTTATAATTTAGGCTTTGTTTTTTTTTAAGCTTTATTGATTTTTAAGCTTTATTTATCTACAAAAGACTGCATACTTAATTTATATATTTTGATGAGTTTAGACACATGTGTATACCCACAATATCATTACCACCATCAAGGTACTAAATATATCCATCATAACTAAAACTATCCTTGCACTCTTTTTATTTATTTATTTATTTATTTTATTTTCAGCATAACAGAATTCCTTGTTTTTGTACCACACCCAATGCTCCATGCAATCCGTGCCCTCTCTAATACCACCACCTGGTTCCCCCAACCTCCCACCCTCCGCTGCTTTAAACCCCTCAGATTGTTTTTCAGAGTCCATCTTTAGTAGTTTTGTCTGTGTGTATACGTTGGGGGGGTGTAAAGAACATTTAACATGAGATGTATCCGCTTCTATTTTAAAGTGCACAATACTGTATTGTTAACTGTAGGTTATACATTCTACAATGGATCTCATTGTTGAGTTTTAAAGATTCTTTGTGTATTTTGGATAACTTTATCAGATGTGTTTTTTGGAAATATTTTCCTCCAGTCTGTGGCTTGTCTTCTTATTCTCTTGACGTTGTCTTTTGAAGAGCAGTTTTTCATTTTTAAAAATTAAGTCCAAATATTTATTTTATAGATTATGCCTTTGATGTTGTATCTAAAAAGTTATCATTATACTCCAGGTCACCTAGATTTTCTCCTATATCATCTTCTAAGACTTTTATAGTTTTGCATTTTTACAGGTAGGTCAAGGTCTATTTCTTAGTTTTTATTCAAAAAAATTCTAGTTAGTTAACATACAGTGTGATATTAGTTTCAGGTGCACAATATAGTGATTCAGCACTTCCATACAACACCTGGTATTCATCACAAGTGCATTCCTTAATGCTCTCACCCGTTTTTACTACCCACTCCCCTCTGGTAACCATCTGTTTGTTCTCTGTAGTTAAGTGTCTGATTCTTGGTTTGACTCTCTCTTTCTTTTTTCTTTATGCTCATTTGTTTTGTTACTTTTTAAATTAATTTATTTTTAATTTTTTAATTTAAATTCAATTTAGTTAACATATAGTGTATTATTAGTTTCGGGGGTAGAATTTAGTGATTCATCAGTTGCATATAACACCCAGTGCTCATTAAATCAAGTGCTCTCCTTAATACCCATCACCCAAATATCCCTTCCACCACCCACCTCCCCTCCAGCAATCCTGTTTATTTCTTAGAGTTCAGCATCTCTTATGTTTTGCCTCCCTATTTTCATCTTATTTTATTTTTTCTTCCCTTCCTGTATATTCATCTGTTTTGTTTCTTCCACAAATGAGCGAAATCCTATTTGTCTTTCTGTGAGTGACTTATTTCACTTAGCATAATACCCTCTATTTCCATCCACATCATTGCAAATGGTAAGATCTTATTCTTTTTAATGTCTGAGTAATATTCCACTATATATATATATATATATATATATATATATATATATATATATATAT